>NC_137862.1:5586574-6044074 GCF_963924005.1 Protomyctophum bolini | reverse complement strand
CAAGCTAGCTAATACAAACCAGATTGGGGGGTGGGGTGGGGGGGGGGGTTGGAGTGGGCGGTTATTGTGTCACACAGGCTGTGGTTAGTGTGTCAGTGATTCAATACCTCTGTCAGTGCTTGGGAACAGTGAAAATCCTCAGACACAGGCTGTGTGGTTAGTGTGTCAGTGATTCAATACCTCTGTCAGTGTTTGGGGACAGTCACACAGGCTGTGGTTAGTGTGTCAGTGATTAAATACCTCTGTCAGTGCTTGGGGACAGTCACACAGGCTGTGGTTAGTGTGTCAGTGATTCAATACCTCTGTCAGTGCTTGGGGACAGTCACACAGGCTGTGGTTAGTGTGTCAGTGATTCAATACCTCTGTCAGTGCTTGGGGACAGTCACACAGGCTGTGATTAGTGTGTCAGTGATTCAATACCTCTGTCAGTGCTTGGGGGAAAGTGGAAATCCTCAGTCCGGACATCGCTGCTGGAAACTCATGGTTTGATCTATACAATTGAGTCAGAATAGCGGTTGTACTGTATATGGATTATCAAAAATGTAATATAAATACATATTGTATATGTGTTTTCATTATCAGATTAATTATTAAATACATAATTGCGAAGGTTGCATTGTGTAGGTCGCCGTTACTATGAAAACCTGCATCTCCGTGTTTTAGTCACACCTCCATATATGGTCACGCCTCGTGACATCACACCTCCATATATGGTCACGCATAGTGACATCATTTCTCCAGATATGGTATCATGCCTCGTGACACGTCACGCCACCATATATGGCCATCTCCATATATGAAGATCATGAGTCTGACCCCATCAAACCCTGGATAACCATACATGGAGAAGACGGGATCATCACCTAGATCTGCATATATGGAGCCGGCCAGCAACTATACAAACGCTTCTCGCCCTCAGGGAGTCTTACTGGTTAATTGCGAACGCAGTGAGCACTTACTATGAGACCTAGCAGATCATGTCTGTCTGTCTGTCTGTGTGTCTGTGTGTGTGTCTGTCCCGCTATCCAAATATGGAGTGTGTTGCATCAGCAATCACTCAGCTCCATATATGGGCACAAAAGGGGCCAGGTCCACTCAGCTCCATATATGGGCACAAAAGGGGCCAGGTCCACTCAGCTCCATATATGGGCACAAAAGGGGCCAGGTCCACTCAGCTCCATATATGGGCACAAAAGGGGCCAGGTCCACTCAGCTCCATATATGGGCACAAAAGGGGCCAGGTCCACATATACAGTAACAGCGGGACAGACACACAGACAGACAGACAGACATGATCTGCAGGGTCTCAGCTGCGTTCGCTTCCCGCGTTTGCGCGTCTTACTGGTAATAACAATAAAATCTAAATGTTTGTGAGCAAACACTATTCTATTCTAATATATTTACAAAAGATAAGATAGCTAATCCTGAGTGTTACTCTGAAAGTGTACAAATGGCACAAAACTTACCAGCAAGGGTCCATTTGGTTCCATTTTTTTCACTTCCAACAGGGCTCAGGCTCAGGTGTCTAGTAACCACCAAAAGACCACAAGAAAGGAAAATTAAGTTTACACACGGAGAAACTCTCTTCACTGTCGTTCATTGCATTGCATTTGATGTTTAGAGTGCTATAGCTCTTTTTGAGAGGCATTCTCTACACTTCTGTACACCCGTCATTCTGTACTGCTGAGGCCTATATATGGAAGATAAACTAGATTAAAACGGGGCAAAGATAGTGTTGTCAGGTTTACGTTGTACACAACAGGAATGAACAGAAACAGCAGCTTATGGCTGAATTCAAGAGGCACAAGGTGGACGACTGACGGGGCCGTCCAGGAGACAGACGTTTTGTTATTAGCGACGGCCCCTTCCAGAGGTTCCTGTCCAGACGGAGACACTAGACAGGGGGCTGGAACGGCACAACAGACTGCTTAGGTTAGACACTCCTTGTTTATGTGGAGCAGGGCTTGACATTGAACTTTTTGAGGCACTTGTCCTTCAGACAAGTAGATTTCCCATTCACTTGTCCGGGCACAAAAGTCACTTGTCCGGACGGAGCACAAGCACACACACACACACAAATAAATTTTAAATTAACTGTAAGTTGGTTTTGGTGAATACATGTGACAACAACAGACATTTCCGAGTGGCTAACGAGGGTGGCCTTTCCCGATATAAGAGAGGAGCAGAAGAGAGTGCGGCACGCAGGGGACAGACCCGTCCTCCTCGGCTCCCAAGCGGCCACCGCCCGTATTTGATTATGTTTCGTTGATATGAGTTTGTTTGCTTTGCTGTCCGATTCTGATTAGGTGCATTTGAGTTCCATTTCATGTTACGCTCTGTTTATGTTAAGGAGGTAAGGTAAGCTTTTGTGTTTTGTTTTCGTTAGGTAAGATAATATTTTGGTTCTAGTTCTTTTTGACTTATTTAACATTGCCTATCAGTTGCCTTGAAACCTTTTACGCTTTTGATATTACTTTACGAACCGCACCCCTACTTGTAATACTTATTTTTGTTAATAAATATATATTTGCTTTTTCACCCTTAACTCTTGTTTGAGTGGCTGCTTGGGAGTTGGGGAAGGCGGAAGAGTCATATTTTTATGTTATGTATCAGGCCCCTAGACCGGTGCATAACAACATGTTTGAATTTTAGTTGAATATTCTCAGTTTACATGTTAATAGCCCTAGAATGTCTGTGATTTCATGTATTCCAAATACACATAGATCGTTTCTATATCCATGCACGGTTATAGCAGACTGACCTCGTCTGCGTTTAAACTTGTATCACGGCGCGTGCACTCACCCAATAATTAATTCCTAAGGCTTGGAGTGGTTTTGGGGACTAGTTTCATATTAATTTGAAAGTTCTGGCAGAAAACGTATATATTCAGTAAAATACGGACGACATTCTCTCCAGCGAGGGGCCCGGAATGAGTGCAGGACTGGAACAGGAACATATCAAAACTTCCTTTAGGAAGCAAACATGTATGTATGGGCCACATACAAATAGGTGGTGTGATCAATTACCACCTGTCAATTGTGTGCCCCATTACGTTTGTGCTTCCCAAACATCAACTGTTCCCAAAGGAAGTTTTCATATTTTCAGTCCAGGTTTTCATCATGTAAAAGTGGCTATATGTTACTTAAAACACGTTTTCGGCAAGAACTTTCAAACGGATATGAAACTAGAGCACAATATCTGACTCCCAAGTCTTATAAATGACTGGGTGGGTACAAACGCAGTAGTATACACACGCAGTGCTACAAGTTTAAATGCTGACTTGGTCAGTCTGCTAACCGCGCGCGGATAGGACCGATCTATTGCTGTGTATTTGGAATACATGAAATGTATGTAAGATCACAGACATTCTAGGGCCATTACCAATATTGGAATGGTGATTATTTGGAAAGCCAGACAATAATGCTAGACTATATTGTTGGCTGCTAGGAGTGTTGCAGAAAAAGTGAAACCATTGATTGATTGATTGATCGATTGAAATATTTATTAACAGTTTGCAGAATTACAGTACATTTCCAACACAACTCAATACAAAGACTGTTAATAAACAGTGAGTGGACGACCCAATTAAGCATTACACTTGTTTACAAGAGGGTCCACCTTGTTCAATGCATCAAAACATTTAGGGACGTACAAATAGACACTTCTATATAGTCAAAGAACAGAACAAGAATTCATCATAAAGGAGGTAAAAAGGGAAAAGAAACATATACAGTGAGGGGAAAAAAGGGTGGGCAGTGGGGGGGGGGGGGGGGATTCAGATTTTACGGGGGCCAGTTTTGAATTGCAGCCGTCCGTAGGTGCCCTTTGAGAGCGGTTTTGAAGGAGTCAAGGGATTCGCATGTCTTAATGACATTGTCTTAATTTTGGTGGCATAGGAGTGAAAAGAGTCACTTGTCCAACGGACAAGTAAAAGTTTGATGCACTTCCGGAAAGATGTATTACTTGTTCCGGACAAGTGGACAGGCCCTAAAGTCAAGCCCTGTGACGGCATCCCACTTTGCCTGAATGACTGAATTTTAGAACGATGCCAAACATCTATTGGGTCCAGTTATGCACACAAGAAATGTGCACGTAAATAAAGCACATGCGGAACTCTGATATTTCACTGTGTTTGGGGTGGAGTGGGTTACCGTTGAACAGTACTCTGATATTTCACTGTGTTTGGGGTGGAGTGGGTTACCGTTGAACAGTACTCTGATATTTCACTGTGTTTGGGGTGGAGTGGGTTACCGTTGAACAGTACTCTGATATTTCACTGTGTTTGGGGTGGAGTGGGTTACCGTTAGTTGAACTCACATGTTTTCATGCATGAATGCAGACATGCATGTGCAACTTTCCCCCCCCCCAGATGAGCAGCCTTTCTTAGAAGCAGTTTGCAGTAAACACACGTGTTGACTGTTGAGACCTAGACCATGTTTCTGCCCAGGAACTTTAGGCTGGTGGAATAATCCGGGTCGGGTATACAGTACAGCCCTGGGACTGGCTAACAAACATGCTCCACAGCTTAGCAGAACCATGGATAGGAGGAACAGTAATGAACAGGGCCGACATGCAGGCTAAATAGGGGGTAAATAAAGAGTAGGAGTACTGTCTGGATGCCCGTGTCACTCCTGCGGGTGCCCTTCGGATGCCCGCTGTGGTGAACGTAGACCCCCTGAACCCTCCTCCTCCTCTGTGGGATGACCTCTACGTGGTGAAGGACACGGAACATGACTGTCCACCATCGCTATTCGCTATAGACAATCTTTGACGTGCCGGGAGCAATTTAAGCACATTTACGTTATGTTCTTGTTGTGTAGTACCAACCAATCATTGACACGGTAACGGGCCGAACGGCAGTGAGTCCACTCTGACTCTGATCCTATCAGGTTGTTTCGACAGCAAGTACTCTCCCCTGTGGGCGACATTTAGCAATGTCAACTTACCACACGGGGACAAACTCTTACACCAAAGTTACTTTCCCCTTCCTGTGCTAGCATAAGATAGCATATCTAGTATCTACTGTACCAAGCATTGCCCATGGTTTATTCTGTATGTGTCTGTGTGAGAGTATGTTTATACTCTTTGACATCTGGGGAATTTATTGATTTGTGACATTTACGGACTTTGTCATAATAAGGTACTTTGGGAATGTGTGTCTTCATGTTAGATTGGAAAAAATGTCTGTTAATGTGTGTGTGCGTGCCAGTGCATATGTTTGTGTGTGTGTGTGTGTGTGTGTGTGTGTGTGTGTGTATGTGTGTGTGTGTGTGTGCATGTTTGTTTTACATATTTTTCCACTGAGACAAAGGTGTCGGTGTGAACATTAGCTCTCTTCTATGCAAGAGTGAGAGCGTAGTTTGATCAGTAACTGAAGACTGGTTTATCACAGACCCCTGGGGCTATGGTGCAAAGCGCAGCCAATCTGAAATGGCAAAAACCCCACTTTTCATTCTGTCCTTCTGAGCGGTCGACTGTCGTGCATGTGCATATTATGCCCCAGCACAGAGCAGCTCGGCTCTCCTCAGTGTGGTTTCATTAAGCTGTGTGAATAATCATTTGTGGTCACTCAGCGGCATTCAAGTGGACAGTCTAGGCACGCTCACTGAGTTATCTGAGATAGGTAATCCTTTGGCCTGGCTGGCTCGCAAAGGCTGGGTGTACCTACTGCTGTGAATAGGTAATTAACTAGACCAGTTGTTAATTAAGTCAGATTATGAGGATGGAAGCTGAGACACACACACGAATTGTCACATACACGCCACGCACATACTGTGCACAGAAACACAAACTTTGTTGTTTTGTGTGTCTTTCCGCAGTTTAAAGGGATAGTTTTTTTTTAAAAGTTAAGTTGTATGAAATACTTGCCAGTAATATAGTTGTCACACCCTTTGATCATGAAAGAACGATGAACGAGGCAGGTTGTTTCTGGATACTGGAGGCTTTATTCATGCCTATATGAATGGCCCAAAGCCTACGTCAAACTGACGAAAAACACAAAGAATAAATCATAATTAGTATCAAATCAAGCACATAACGAAATAAATCATAGCGTAACAAACAAACGTTATTTACCTCACTGGCTGCCCATAACTCAAAGGGCACGAGGAAAGGGACCATACAACATCGTCATAACAACCAGGACTGCAAAGAAACATAATAAACAATAACGATCAATAAACCTCATAATGTTTTGTAATAAGGAACTCAAATGTTGACAAACGAACCTTGCATTGCGACACGCTCCGTAACAAGCGACTCTGAAGTGTCACTGACAGACGTTCTGTGAGGCGCCTAGTCTACGCCCTATATGTTGACGTAACGGAAATGAGTCTGACGGCGTCATATAAGTGAACTTGAACTCTTGAAGCCTGGTCATTATAATGATAGTGTACATAGTAAATAGATAATATAGAAACATAGTAAATAGATAATATAGAAAATATGGCAGACAAAATAGTGGTTGCAACTGTATCAACTTTGACCCTTCTTTCACATGGAACTCTTTTTTGGGGCGGTATGGCATTGGTACAACCTCCCGTAATGCATGTTCGCCAACCTTAATGCATGTTCGCCAACCTTAATGCATGTTCGCCAACCTTAATGCATGTTCGCCAACCTTAATGCATGTTCGCCAACCTTAATGCATGTTCGCCAACCTCAATATTACACTAGTTAATTTAGTCAAACATAATTAAAAGCCAGGGAGAAGCTCTGACAAGCACCCTGACAAGCTCTTGGAATTGTAGGCATTACATTTAGTTTGACTCGGGTTCCACTGATACATATTGTGAAAATAGTTGAACTACAAGTTCAACTATTATATAACCAAGTCATATATTTGAGCAAGTCAGTATATGTGTTTAATCACACACGGCTTGGTTGGATGCTTGATTCTGATTGGTCAATCAGCCAAATTCATGGGTCTGTTTAACTTCTAGATAATGACCGCTCCGCTCCATAACAGACCGATGCCTAATCAAACCCTCGGAGCACCTGGTCTGCTGTGCTCCGCTGATTTACTGCTGTTTCCAATAGGACAGCCATGTAAACACACACACACACACACACACACACACACACACACACACACACACACACACACAGGGCTGTATTTTGCGTGTCTTAAGTACCAGGTCTTATTCCCTAACTTTGAGTAAACTAAAGACCTGGAGGCGTGGTCAATGCTCTTTGGCCACTCACGCCTCCAGGTCTTTAGTTTACTCAAGTTAGGGAATAAGACCTGGTACTTAAGACACGCAAAATACAGCCCCACAGTGTCATTCACAGCAACACATTGCTCTCAAAAATAGTTTAGAAAAATATATGAGTGAGAAATAGACGAAGCGGTAAAAACCCGAAAATGGATTCTATTTGATCACCTCACTTTCTTGTTTTTTCCGACTGTGCTGCGGCTGGGCAGACGCCGGCCAGCACGACACTTATGGGAATATACTTTCATTACCGCAAGCAAGGAAATACCAGTCGTTTTGTTGTGTTTTGGATCCATTTATTAATTTATGTATTAAGTAGCCGTGTAATAAGTGGCATTATAATGTATGGCTGATTAACCACCTCCGCTGTCGTGTCGGTGGTTAATCAGCCTGTCTGTGATTTATCTATAAACAATGACTCAGCCATACATTATCCCTTAGCGTATAGCACTGTATATATACCGTTTGTTACTTTGTTTACTGTAGTGTTGAGTGGGAAAACAATGTTGTACATTGAGCTAATCATTTGAGGACCACCCAAAATAATGTGGGGACCCCCCTGGCAGAACCCACCAAAGTTTGGGAGCACTGAGTGGTGGAATAAGTATTAAGCAGGTATAATATAATAGGTATAATATTCTGCTCATACTATTTCTCAAGCCGTCTGTGTCCGCGCGCGCACACACACACACACACACACACACACACACACACACACACACACACACACACACACACACACACACACACACACACACACACACACACACACACACACACACACACACACACACTCAAGAGTCACAGGCAACTGAGTTGTTCGTTGCCTTTTAAACTACATCTTGGATCCAGTTGAAATTCCTTTCTCCTCATCTCATTTCCTGTTGTAGCTTTCTCCAAAGCTAACCACTCTCCACTTTTCTATCTGACTGACCCCCTCTCTCTCTCTCTCTGTGCGTGTGTGTGTGTGTGTGTGTGTGTGTGTGTGTGTGTGTGTGTGTGCATGTGCATGTGCGTGACGTGTGTGTGTCTCTCTCTCTGTGTCATGCTTTGTCTCCCCTCTTTTCTGTATCTTCCTCTCCCCCTCCCCCTCTCTATTGCCACCATCTTTTTCATGATATCGCTCCAAGCCCATACTGTCTCCGTGCACACCTGCATGTGCCCTGAATATACCCCACATGTACCCTGAAGTAAAGCCTGGTCACAACGTAAGGCAGAGAAGCATAAAGTAAAGCCTGGTCACAACGTAAGGCAGAGAAGCATAAAGAAAAGCCTGGTCACAACGTAAGGCAGAGAAGCATAAAGTAAAGCCTGGTCACAACGTATGGCAGGGAGAAGCATAAAGTAAAGCCTGGTCACAACGTAAGGCAGAGAAGCATAAAGTAAAGCCTGGTCACAACGTAAGACGGAGAAGCATAAAGTAAAGCCTGGTCACAACATAAGGCAGAGAAGCATAAAGTAAAGCCTGGTCACAACGTAAGAGAGAAGCATAAAGAAAAGCCTGGTCACAACGTAAGGCGGAGAAGCATAAAGTAAAGCCTGGTCACAACGTAAGGCAGAGAAGCATGAAGTAAAGCCTGGTCACAACGTAAGACAGAGAAGCATAAAGAAAAGCCTGGTCACAACGTAAGGCAGAGAAGCATAAAGTAAAGCCTGGTCACAACGTAAGGCAGAGAAGCATAAAGAAAAGCCTGGTCACAACGTAAGGCAGAGAAGCATAAAGTAAAGCCTGGTCACAACGTAAGGCAGAGAAGCATAAAGAAAAGCCTGGTCACAACGTAAGGCAGAGAAGCATAAAGTAAAGCCTGGTCACAACGTATGGCAGGGAGAAGCATAAAGTAAAGCCTGGTCACAACGTAAGACAGAGAAGCATAAAGTAAAGCCTGGTCACAACGTAAGGCAGAGAAGCATAAAGTAAAGCCTGGTCACAACGTAAGACAGAGAAGCTATCGGCGGATGTATCGTCCGGAACATCCGTCAGATGTATTTCCCCCAGATACGATATTTTCCCGACCAATCACAACACTTGTTTCATTCGCGGAGAATGTAAACTGATTTGTAAACTAAAGCATCAACGTCATTTCTTTGGGCGATACTTCCGCTAAAATCCCGCAACTTCCGCCCAAACAAATGAAGTCTTTTCAGCGTAGGTCTTGCCCAGGGTGGCATGTACCTGACTGCAGGTAACAAAATAAAAGGGTGTACACCTGAGCATTCTCTGTCTTGTGGGTTATCTTCCACAAAGGTTAGAATTATGAATTGTGACTGTGTGCACGTGTGCATGCGTTTGTGTGCATGTGCATAATTGTGTGTGCATAGGATTTCAACACCATTGTATCAGTGTGTGTGTGTGTGTGTGTGTGTGTGTGTGTGTGGCTGGCTACCATGAAAATAGTCAAATAAGAGGAAGCAGAACAAGACGACACATTAACCCATTTAGGCTTGACGTAAAAAAAAAAAAAAGTAATCTGAAAGAATATATATTCAAAGATTTGTGCCGCATTTTCAGGATTTTTCAAAATTAGACCTAGAAGCTCGCTACGAGCTTGTAGATCTGCTATTTCTCAATAGCTAAATTATAACATAATGTTTAAAACACCAAAAGGGGATTCCCGCCCAAAATGGGTTAACTGCGTTCATTGCATTTCTTCCTCTGCCGGCGCTTCCTCATTTATTGCATTATTATTTTTAGATCTTCATCTCTGTTTTTCTTTCTTCTTCAGTGTGATTGTATGTTTAGATTGTATGCTATTCATTCATTAAAAAAAAAAATCTTCTCTTGTTGGAGCTGTTGGGGGAGAGTGGTTAGGTTAATTAGCAGATCTACAATCTCATGTCAGCGGTGGCCGAACGGTTTGCGGAGCGGTCTTGATATCGGAAGGTCGCCATAGTTCGTATCCCCGGACCGGCATGTTAAAATTACCACTTGTTGAAGTGCCCTTGAGCAAGGCATTGAACCCCTACCATGAAATGTTCTATATGAGCAGGGCCTGGCTGTAAACAAGTTCTTGAGCTTAGTCCAGTTACCCTGGGTAAACATGGTAACTTTGCTTTGCTTTGTCATATTCGTGTTGTTGTGAGCTTGTAGATCTGCTTTTTTGGTGTGCAACATCGGATCACATCCAATCATGCAGGCTTCATGCTTTTGATCCATCCACCCCCCACCGTTATTTGTGCACACACACAAGTGCGCACAAGCACATGTGAATGGGTGTGCGTCTGCGTGTTTGTGATCTGTTAGGGCAGAATATTCTCCAAGGACAACAACAACAACAACAACAGAGATGATTCTTACTTGATGAAAGGAAGAAGATGGTGCTGTTGTTTAACTTTCCGTCTGCTTATCTTGAATCTAGAAGAGATTCAGCACAATGAGTCACAACCTGTGGAGAGAGAGAGAGAGAGAGAGAGAGAGAGAGAGAGAGCGGAATAGACGGCAATTAAAAACAAATAAACCGGTTAAACCGGTGCAGCAGTAGCTCAGTGGCGGCAGTGGCTCAGCGGTAGAGTGGCCGGATGGTAACCGCAAAGGTTGCCAGTTCGAACCCTGTGGGCTCCCACAGAGTTATAGTGTCCTTGAGCAAGACTCTGAACCCCTAATTGCTCCTGATGTGCTGGTTGGTGCCTTGCATGGTTACCTCCACCATCGGTGTGTGAATGTGTGTGTGAATGGGTGAATGTAATGCACAATCTATGTAAAGGTGTGTGAATGTGTGTGTGAGAATGGGTGAATGTAATGCACAATCTATGTAAATGTGTGTGTGTGTGGATGGGTGAATGTAATGCACAATCTATGTAAAGGTGTGTGAATGTGTGTGTGAATGGGTGAATGTAACGCACAATCTATGTAAAGGTGTGTGTGTGAATGGGTGAATGTAATGCACAATCTATGTAAAGGTGTGTGTGCGTGTGTGTGTGTGTGTGTGTGTGTGTGTGTGTGTGTGTGTGTGTGTGTGTGTGAATGAATGAATGGGTGAATGTAATGCACAATCTATGTAAAGGTGTGTGTGTGAATGGGTGAATGTAATGCACAATCTATGTAAAGCAAGGTGCTATATAAATGCACCATTTACCGGAAAGGAATGTTTGAAAAAGAGGGCGACAGAATAATGCCAAAAGGAGACAGTGATCTCTACCTAAAGATGACAGAAGATTATCTGGGCAAAAGAGGAGTGCTGTCAGAGACGACACACAGAGTGGGATGAGAGGAGAAACGGTAGGAGAGATGGACTGAAGGGAGGGGATTAGAGTCTCTAATCACAGAATGTATTGGAGGTCACCAGAGAAGCTTATCTGCGCTATACAATCATAAATCATGATAACAGCACACATACACAAACATAACCTCTATCGCTCTACATCAACCTACTTGATTAGGCAGAATAATATAGTACGTAACAGTGGGTGTGTTGGATTAAAATCACCACCAACCAAATGTTTGTTTGCTTTTCATTACCTTTAAGAGTATTGCACTGCTCTGTGCAAGGTTTTCATTACCTTTAAGAGCAGTGCACTTTTCTGTGCAAGGTTGCTTTTCAGAGAGATGGACTGGTTGCTTTACCAGTCCATGGGCTGGATTTTGAAGGTGCGTTTTACCATGTGGTAATACATAAATTGGCCTCGCTCTGCGCACAATCGTATTATGAAAGCCTTATCGTCCCGTGTTGAACGCACACACATATGGAATACGACGTTGCTGAATATTTTAGCATTGTGGGAGTGTCCATATGTTAATTATTTTCACTTTGCTCAATTTGCTATTAAGCCCCTTGACCTGCGCATAACGATTAGACGTGGGTCTGACCTCCTCATAAACGCAAAAAGAAGAAAAAGCACTGTTTGATTTTACACTTGAGCGGCTCTGGGACGCTGCTGGAGTGTTGCCAAGTCTGTTTATTATAAGCGGCTTCTTTTTCTGTAAAGTTGCTTGTAAATATTGGTAGTTGTGGTTGCTTTTCTTGTTTCTAAAGGTTTCTCCTAATGTTGTTTAAACCAGTGATCCTCACACAGCACATTCCCATGTCAAGTATCCCCAGATGAATGCATTTGCCCAACTAAGGACGGCTAATACAAAAATGTAATTACATTTTTCCAAGATTACTTTTGAAAATAGCAGATCTACCAGCTCACAATGCATCACATTCATTCATTAAAACTATGAACTCTGACTGCAGGCGGATATTAATGATCATTATAACAATGTGCAAGAAAATATTTAAAAAGATGGAATAACTTTATATTTGTGGACAATCAAAATATGTTTTTTATTTTAATGTGGTGTCATTAAAATTTATCTGGATATGGCAGACTCACTATCTAGAATATAAAAGCATGGCACTTCATTTAAAATAGGTTAGACCCCTGTTATATGCGCTTATTTTGGGATTATTTTTATAGACCTATTTACTTGTTTCTCTGGGACATGGCAACAGCGTCTATTTATTGCGTCTTTTTATTAAAATGTTGAGATTAGAAACGGCCATAATTCTTTCATTTCTCAACCTTAAAAAAAAACAAAAACATATCCATAATCCTTGGGAAGTTTGCTTTCATACGCTGTATCACACTCGATTCAAGTCTTCTTCAATAAAATGTTACGAGCGAAGACCATACCATCACGGGACCATACCGCATCACGGGCATACGCACCAGGCATTCAACTCATTACTCATTTCAAATATAATATAATTATAATTTAAATTAAAATATAATTTTACTGGTGTTTCTCAATAGAAACAACTTATTTTGAGGCATAAAGGTGACAGCATGCAGTGCAATAGGAATAATTAACCCAAATGTGACAAAGTCATATGTCATGTCTTCTATGGTGCCAGCCTGAAGAAATGTAATAATAACGATCCCCAAAGTGCGCATTCCGTATGTGACATCAGCTGACTGGTAAAGAAAATAGTACGGACATGTTGATTGGGTAACTCTCAAACACGCCTTAAACACTCCCATGACTAATTCAAGGCCGTTTTGCGCACTCCACGGGGTGTCGAAAGCGCTTCTTAACATACTTAAAATTGCAATATGACATACCTCACGCCCCCAGCTCATATTACTGTAATAGGTAAAACGCACCTTCAAAATCCAGCCCCATCTCTCCTATACCGTTTCTCCTCTCATCCCACTCTGTGTGTCGTCTCTGACAGCACTCCTCTTTTGCCCATATAGTCTTCTGTCATCTTTAGGTAGAGATCACTGTCACCTTTTTTGCATTATTCTGTCGCCCTCTTTTTCAAACATTCCTTTCCGGTAAATGGTAAATGGTGCATATTACACTCGAGGGTGTGGTTTAACGTGATTATTGCCACTTCAGTGATGCTTGCGGAACTCGACTTCGTCTCGTTCCTGACCGCATCCCTGTCGTGGCAATAATCACGTCAACCCACACCCTCTCGTGTAATATTGCTTAATTATCTTGGGGGGAAATAACAAACACAGTTAATATCTAATCCATATGAGAAGCGTTTCTCAGTGTTCATAAGCCCAATTCATACTCACCAAATACACTAAGCAGACGGACACAAAACATTTGTGCTGCACTGACCTCTGACCTGTGGCAGATATGTGACCTGTCCATTATGTGTAATAATCTATAGTGGACTATTCAGTAAGCCTTTCATGAAAGATAAACTGATAGCGAAGGCTTAAAGCCTTCAATATTCTCTGTGACTGTGTGTCAGTTTTACATTGGTGGATAAATACAAGCATTTATCAATTGTGGGTGGGGATGCATAAATCATGCTCAAGTGTTTTCCAGCACATACGAGCATAACATATAGATATATACATTACATATATATATACATATATATATACAGTAGGTCTAAAGTTACAATGTCCGTGTGTCTCGCTATATGCTGGTAGAGCTGGTCGGGGGTATACGTTGGTCCGCCATACCAATAATAGTCCGACATACTCACAGCCGGTTAAGACACATGCGTGGCCGGTAAAGACTCACCAGTGGCTTCCGCGTGCGGTTACAGTTAGGTTTATGGTTTGGGGTAGGTTACAGTTAGGTTACAGTTAGGCTGCGGTTACAGTTAGGTTATGGTTTGGGGTAGGTTACAGTTAGGTTGTGGTTACAGTTAGGTTATGGTTTGGGGTATAGGTTACAGTTAGGTTGCGGTTACAGTTAGGTTATGGTTTGGGGTAGGTTACAGTTAGGTTATGGTTTGGGGTAGGTTACAGTTAGGTTATGGTTTGGGGTAGGGTGTTGGACTAATATTGCGTGTCGGACTCTTAGTACGTCGGACCAACGATATGCACCGACCTGGTCCAAGCAGGCAGGCAGCGGACAGCACACATCAGGTCCGACCTGGTCCAAGCAGGCAGGCAGTGGACAGCACACATCAGGTCCGACCTGGTCCAAGCAGGCAGGCAGTGGACAGCACACATCAGGTCCGACCTGGTCCAAGCAGGCAGGCAGTGGACAGCACACATCAGGTCCGACCTGGTCCAAGCAGGCAGGCAGTGGACAGCACACATCAGGTCCGACCTGGTCCAAGCAGGCAGGCGGCGGACAGCACACATCAGGTCCGACCTGGTCCAAGCAGGCAGGCAGCGGACAGCACACATCAGGTCTGACCTGGTCCAAGCAGGCAGGCAGTGGACAGCACACATCAGGTCCTGAATTGCAGGAAGATGATGATTTGTTTCTTCGCCCTTTTTCCGAACGAACACAGCAGGACCTTTATTTAGTCTTGTGTTATTGTTTTGCAATGTTTTGTTTATACCGATTTAGTGCATGCAGTCATGCATAATAAACTAAGAACTACTGAGTAATACACAAAGTGTCCGTCTGCTGTCCCAGTAGGACAGCAGACGGACACAACACAACACAACACCGTCTGACACTGGAGCATGAGGGAAACAGATACCAGACACTTCCTGTTCTAATGCTATTGTTTGTTTTAACCCATTTTGGGCGGGAACATAACATTTAAACATTATGTTATGATTTAGCCACCGAGTGGCACGCTACGAGCTTGTAGGTCTGCTATTTTTGAGAAATCGTGAAAATATGGCACAAATCTTTGAATATATATTCTTTCAGAGCGAACGTTTTTAACTCAAATCTTTGCTTCTGAGGGGTTCCTGGAATAACATATTTTCAGATGGGGGTCGGTGGCCAATTACATATCATGTTTGAGGTCCTTGACATGAAATATTGAGCACCACTGATACAGAAACATGAGGTATTTCAGAAAACTGTCAGAATTTAGAAGACATTTTTTTTTATTTCGACGTCAGGCCTAAATGTTTGAATAGACAGTAGGTTTATTTTCTTTTCTGCATGAATGTGTTGATGTACACCTTTTAAGGGCACTAATGCATTGTATTCAAATCGTGGCATTGTTTTTGCCCTTCTGCTATATATTCTCTTGGCCTGGTGTCAGGCTAAAGAATCAAGATACTCTCACACACTCATTTGAGAAAGCTGTGGTAATCCCATAATGTTTTGGTTACTAGGACGGACGCCACAATCCAGTCAAAGGACTGCACTCTACCGGTCACAAATTAGTGTAGGACAAAAAGAGATTATGTCGTGTTGTTTAGAGGCAGGAGCAGAACAGACGAATAAGGGAGAAATGAGAAGATCGACAGGGGAGACTGGAGGGAGAAATTATACTAGGCCTAGGAAGAGAATGGATAGAGAAGAACATGAAAGAAAGGAGATGAGACAGGCTGTAGCATCCTGTGCTTCTGCTGCTGCTAATCCCACTGTGCAATGACGTCAGTGTCCTGGACATACAGTAGGCTACATAAAGACAGTGCAATGACGTCAGTGTCCTGGACATACAGTACATAAAGACAGTGCAATGACGTCAGTGTCCTGGACATACAGTAGGCTACATAAAGACAGTGCAATGACGTCAGTGTCCTGGACATACAGTACATAAAGACAGTGCAATGACGTCAGTGTCCTGCACATACAGTACATAAAGACAGGCCCGAATGGTGTGTGAGGAAAGCAAGTTGAGGCATGTGCTAAATATTGTGCCTATAAGATGTTCCTTGCCCTCAATAACCTTTCACTTATGAATGAAAGTGCCATCATGTTGTGAATGAGTGTGTTTGCCGACATTGGAAGTCACTCACAGACAGTCCCTTGAATAGACGCAGTCAACTGGAGGTGCAAGCAGTCTCAGATTTATCACAAACAAATGTCACAAACAGCCCCATTCCATCCTGTCTGTATGGACCATATATACAAACAACACCCCACTGACCCCAGCCCCATTCCATCCTGTCTTTATGGACCATATATATACACGGTCAGAAAGGTTAGGAAACCATTTATAGGGTAAATATTGCAAAACAAAGCAAAGCACATCCTATAAAGCAAAGCAATTTAAGTTTTTTTTTAAAGTCACCTACACAGGATTTGTGTCAATCTGCGGTTTTACCTTATAAAGCAATTCAACCCAATTCAGAATGTTCTTGTAGTTCAATCAGGATCTGCAGTTCAATTTTGTTTTATGTTGTGTGTAACCTGTGTTGTTTTACCTCATATTTCCACATATATACACACAGACTGTTTAAAATAAATTAACTACAAATGGACATATAAAGCAAATATCTTAAAAAAACGTTCTCCTGGCAAAGCCTGCCCATGCAGTGCTCACAGAGACACAGTCAGACAGACACCCTACGTTTTCTTTTCTTCAACCTTTCTCCGTCCACACATTGCATCCCCCCTTTTACCCTTTACCTGCATCTCTGAATGGAACATCAATTAGATGATTTGTCATGAGATTACACACAGGGCTTTAACAAAGAGCACATTATTTAAACTAAGAAATGTAAACAGTGGTGTGCAGCAGCTGCCAGTAACACTATATGCGCTTAGAGAGAACATTGCTCCAGACCAGCGGACCCCAAACCCTTTTTGGCCGTGCATCCCCTGTTAAAACCCGTTTAGCGTGGGAACCCCTTTTGGTGTTTTAAGCATTATGTTATGCTTTAGCTGTTGAAAAATAGCAGATCTACAAGCTCATAGTTTTTAACTGAAATCTTTTGCTACTGGGAGGTGTCCCTGGAACAGCATATTTTCAGATGGAGGTCCGCGGCCAATGTCATATTATATTTGGGGTCCTTGACACGAATACGTTTGAGAACGACTGACATAGAAATATGTTTTTTTTTTTCAGAAAACAAGTGGAATGGGAAATACAGGAGGAACACTTTGAAATGATACTGATGTTTGTGATACAATACTTGAAGTATTGCGTTGTGGGTCTGAGCTGTGAGGCCCTTTTTGATGTTGTGGGTCTGAGCTGTGAGGCCCTTTTTGGTGTTGTGGGTCTGAGCTGTGAGGCCCTTTTTGATGTTGTGGGTCTGAGCTGTGAGGACCTTTTTGATGCTGTGGGTCTGAGCTGTGAGGCCCTTTTTGGTGTTGTGGGTCTGAGCTGTGAGGACCTTTTTGATGCTGTGGGTCTGAGCTGTGAGGCCCTTTTTGGTGTTGTGGGTCTGAGCTGTGAGGACCTTTTTGATGTTGTGGGTCTGAGCTGTGAGGCCCTTTTTGATGTTGTGGGTCTGAGCTGTGAGGCCCTTTATGATGTTGTGGGTCTGATGAGCTGTGAGGCCCTTTTTGATGTTGTGGGTCTGAGCTGTGAGGCCCTTTTTGATGTTGTGGGTCTGAGCTGTGAGGCCCTTTTTGATGCTGTGGGTCTGAGCTGTGAGGCCCTTTTTGATGTTGTGGGTCTGAGCTGTGAGGCCCTTTTTTTATGTCAATCAATCAAGTCACCTTAATTCAAGTGGCAGATGCCTTGTTTATTTATTTATTCAGCATTTAAATAATATATATTTTAGGGCCATGTCATGTGGTCTACTATACATACATTTGTGATCTACGGGTCGATCACAAAGGCCCTTTTTCTAACCTTCTGGGCACCCCTGCCCTAGAGGGTGTTCGTTCGTGCACCACAAGGGGTGCACGGCTGCACGCATAGACATATAAACGTAGACGCCCTTCCCGCTGTGCAGCGTATATATGTGTATATATATGTGTATATATGTGCTCAAGAAGGGAGAGCAAAACTTTCCCCAGATTCCTTGCGGAAGAGCCCCGCGGAAGCATGAGCGTTCTGCATCACAGAACGGGCATGTTCGGGTCTGATAAGTCCCTGGAAAAGATGCGCTGTGATTGGCCAGTAATCAGTGTGAGTGGCAGCGTGACGTAACGTAGCCTTCCCACCCTTCCGGCGTACTTCCTCCCCCAGTGGAAATTATTCCGCCCCGCCTTCAACACACATCGCTCCAAACGAACTGCAGCGGCCAATGAGGCATCTATTTTTTAACCCATTCTGACCTGAGATCAGATTCATTACGAGGTTTCCACTGGACACTCACTGGTCTGATTAACCCATTCTGACCTGAGATCAGATTCTAAAAAATGTCAGTCGTTCTTCGATTTTTCAAAAATAGCAGACCTACAAGCTCGTAGCGCGCCACTCGGTGGCGCGCTATGAGCTTGTAGATCTGCTGTTTTTAAATAGCTAAAGCATAACATGATGCTAACACCAAAATGGGTTCCCGTTCAGAATGGGTTAAATATCTATGGGTGCACCGAATATAGGAAACAATTGGCCGAAAAAAAAACCGAATACCAAATATGATTAATATTATATTTTATATATTTTTTCCTACCATGGAAGAACTACCATGCTGTCATGGCCCTACCTTAAAGCTACCTGATTTATGGCAAAATAAATGGTTATGGCAAAACTTAAATAATAATCACTATTATGGGTCCATAAAACATGTATTCAGCTCTTTTGAATGCATTAATTGCATACACTATTCGGTGATATATTTTCTGCCTAGTATTCGGGCCGAAGCCGAATAGGCCGAAAATGCTTTTTTTGCCATTTTCTGCCGGATATTTTCTGCGGCAATATTCGGTGCATCACTAGTGAAGAAGTTACTCTGTTACTGCTGGGCGGCCATGACAGACAGTGAGTGATTTGCTGGTTGCTCCAACCCCATGCTAAGTGACAGCGTCAGATTCCAAAGCAGATAATGGAGTGCTATTGGAGCAGAGTGTGAGAGTCCCAGGGCTACGAGAAACACCGTACGTACTGACTAAAACATGGATAGATGGCTTTACAGAGGTTATATTGGTCCCCAGGGACTGGAACACTATCTTTCGTGGTTTGTGTGTGTGCGTGCGTGCGTGCGTGTGTTGTGTGCGTGCGCGCGCGAGTGAGACAGTGGGTGGTGGTTGGACCACATTCTTGTGAAAGGGAGTGCTATCTGTCACACGTTTGATGAACAGATTGAAGCTGCAGGACTCAAAGGATATGTCCCACGCAGAGTCTTTCATTCACAGATCTGACACACACACACAACACACACACACACACACACACACACACAGTCACACACACAGTCACACACACACATGCACAGCGTGAGACAGTTTTGGAACGTGTATGTTTTTAGGGAAAACAGTTTGACTTTCTCAGATTTCATTTGGAGTAGATTTGTTCCAATACTAATGCCAGTATTGGAACTCTAATTTCCAGATTGTGCGTGCATGCGTGCGTGCGTGTGACGTGCGTGTGTGTGTGTGTGCGTGCGTGCGTGTGCTAACAGGAGAACATGGCTGGTATATTTGCTTCCCTAGCAGAGCTAAGCTCATTACACGTGTCATTGTGTCACAGGATTTGGTGATGTAATGTTTAAGAGTTATTGGCTATTTGTCTCCTGGACAGTTACATCAGCGGAAACACCGTTTATGTCCAATATAAGTCTTATAAATATATATATATATAATAATATAAATAATAAATGTATACGCACTTACACAACTACTGTACACTACTACTACACAATACACTTCAGCTTGTTCCTTCAACTCTGAGAGTGTACTATATGTAACCAAATCCATTTGTTTATATTTGTATACACTCTCAGATGGATAAATGAACATACATATTGTATATTATATAGGTTATGTTATATTATACAATTCCAACATTCCAAATAAGTCAATATTGAAACACTTAATTTGAAGAGGTATATGCATAATATAAGCATAAATGACACGTACATAAGCACCACTTGACACCAAACATCATATGAGGGGGACCAATAAATAAGAAGAATGCAAAACGTTATACAATTCATGTTGAATAAATAAATGGCAATTTCATCACAGTTCATCGTTTTTTACAAAGCAGCTTCACGCTGTAAAGTGCGAGTGAAAAGAGGGTCAGCATTCAGGAGGCGAACGGAACAGCCTCGGGATAAGTGCTGTTCTTAAAGCGACATAATATACTTGGCATTTTCCTTTTGCATGTTCCTCATTGGGTCAAAGTTGCATACTGATTTACATGAAGTGACACAGCTGGCCAACCTAGACGGGCTGGATGAGGTCATGAAAGAACAAAGGGCAGTATTCTGTCCGAACATTTAATAGCTGTTATGAATTATGATACCACCAGCATTGTATCTTATGTAAAAATTTACAAACATGGAAATTATTCTATTGTAAGATTTGAAATTTCTAATTTAACCCATTTCGGGCGGGAACCACCTTTTGGTGTTTTAAGAATTAGGTCATGCTTTAGCCGTTGAAAAATAGCAGAACTACAAGCTCATAGCGGGCCACCGAGTGGCGCGCTACGAGCTTGTAGATCTGCTATTTTTTTTAAAGTTGTGAAAATGAGGTGCAAATCTTTGAATATATATATTTCAACAAACAAAACAAAAAACTAAGAAATGTATACAATTAAAAGTGAATAAATAAATGTGGAAACAGAGCTGTGTCATATTGAAACTTATAAACACGTTCTCTCTCTCCCTCTACCTCTCTCTCTCTCTCTCTCTCTCTCTCCTTCCACTCACCTGTCTGCAGGTGAAGCGAAGAACATCCCTCCGTACCCGGGGCCCAACAAGATGAGGGACTGTTACTGTACTGTCAACTTGGACCAAGAGGAGGTCTTCAGGACCAAGATCATAGAGAAGTCCCTCTGGTACGCTCAGCCTCCTGCACGTTATTGACCACATGATGCCGCTTTACATTTGACACAGTGGTGGGGGAAAAAAGTACGCAATTTAGAACTACTTCGTTGCAAGTAAAAGTACGGAATTGAAAATGTACTTGAGTAATAGTACAAAAGTATCGGCATAAAAATGTACTTAAAGTACTAAATGTAAAAGTACTCATATTGCAGAATGTCCCATTTCACAAAATGTGTACAAAATCTATTGAAAATAGCAGATCTACAAGCTCACAATGCGTCGCAACGCATAGACCGGCTATTTTCAAATGGCCGAAATGTATAGGGTTGAAGTGGTTAATGTATGTTTCCTAATCAAAATTAAAATCGGGGTAAAAGTACAAATGTTGGCTCTGAGACGTAGTGGAGTAGAAGTAAAAGTGCCACCTTAACCCCTAATGCCTAAACGTTTTAGGACTTTAAAATCCTTTAAAAATGTTTTTTTCAAAAAAACATTTGTAATGGCCCTATAATCTGCCTGACGACTCTGTAAGAAAGTGCTTGCATATATTTGAAAAACGATATACTGATATTTTCCATCATACAAAGTTTTACACTTAACTGCTCGCCTTGAGAGAGCAGAATCATCCTGCTACCCTAATAGAAAGGGGTGCATGAGCACCTGGCCGTTCATTCGTGCTCTATCTCCGACCAAGCCACACTTCCACCACACATCTCTCTATGCAAAATAAAACCTGCACACTCCCACAAAAGACATAGACTACATTGCATTCGCCAAAAATGTCTTATTTACTGTTTAAATATTACTTTTCTGAAACACGCTATTCTTGCTCAACCTCAACAGCCTACGTCAGAATCGTCATGTTGGCGTCTACTACGCCAACTACGTTCACTTAATGGGGCCAGTCCTTCACAGTGACACACGCGTTAGATCAACCACGCGCCCGGGATGGTTTCTACCCCTCAATGTCGTGCCTACTCTACACTGCCATCCCAAGTCCCCTCCCCCTTTCACTGCTCCTGTGTGTGACCTGTGAACTACTCTCTGACTGCACTGTGGCTTGATTTATATGTGCGAGGTGGAAATGTAATGCACATAAATTAATTATAGGTCCAGCAAGCAAATCATGATTGTCTGTTTGTGCTCAATAGGTCACCATCACATTCCGATTTTAGGTGTTGTGTTTTTTATGACATTTATTTGGGCCAGTAGTTTCATATCTATCCTTTTCCCTTTCACCAACACAGACCATGCTAACGGTGTTAGCGCGTTAGCATCACACAGCTTACAGCGTCAGTGTTGCATGAATACTTTCAACCATGACAATGCCGACTACTTTTGCTACACACACTTCCCAAGGATTATGGAGATGTCTTTATTTATTTTTTAAGGTTGAGAAATGAAATAATTATGGTCGTTTCTAATCTCAGCATTTCACAAGAGAAAGACGTGGATGCCTTTCGCTGCTGTTGCCATGTCTCATAGAAACAAGTAAATAGGTCTATAAAAATAATCCCAAAACAAGCGCATATAACAGGGGTCTGTAACCTATTTTAAATGAAGTGCCATGTTTTCATTTTCTAGATAGTCAGTCAGCCACAAGCTCACATCACAACAATAATCCATGTAATAATCACAATAACAATACTAATAATAATAATAATAATAATAATAACAATAAACTTCTTTGTAAACTCACTCATTTACAAACAAGCTCACATCAGAACAATAATGCATGTAATAATAATAACAATAATAATAATAATCATTATAAGAAAAACAACAATAACAACACTAACAACAGTACAGTACAGTACAGTAAAGACGTACAGTAAAGTACAGTACAGAGGACAACATTACAGTACAGTGCAATACTAAGGAGTGCAGTACAGTATTATAATAATTTATAACCCATCCGTTACTACATGTGCAGGGCACACTACTGAGTTTAGACTTTTTATGCAGGGCCTGGGAAATAAGGCAGAATCTTTTGTTTGTGTAAAAAAAAAGGGAATATCAACAAAACATCCTGCTACCCTAATAGACAGGGGTACACAAGCACATGGCCGTTTATCCAACAGCTTTCTCCGACCCAACCACACTTTCACCACACATCTCTATATGCAAAATAAATTCGGCACACTCCCAGAATACATATAGGCTACATTTCATTGAAAGAAATGTCTTAATTACTGAATAAATATTACTTTTGTCAACCACGCCATTGTTGCTCAACATCAACAGCCTACGTCAGAATCGTCATGTTGGCGTCTACTACGCCAACTACGTTCACTTAATGGGGCCAGTCCTTCACAGTGACACACGCGTTAGATGAACCACGCGACCGGGATGGTTTCTACCCCTCAATGTCGTGCATTTGCTGCGCCCTTCTAATGCTGCGCCACGCCTACTCTATACTGCTCCATGCGACTCGAACAGCGTCAGCAGCAGCAGCTCCGAGCCTCCGTCAGAAAGGCTGCCCACACCACTGCACAGCCCCACACCCAAATGAATCGAATGAATGAATAAGGCGCTTATATCGCTTTTGCTCAGTGGATGGGACATTTACATTAAAAGCAATCGGATGGACGCGTGGATAACGGCATGGTTGTGTGCAATCGAATCGGAGGGAAAGCTTCCATAATCCATATAGCTTCCATGCTAGCTGCTTCAGACACAGGGGAGGGGAGGGAGAAATAGTGCGAAATAGCGCTTATGCAACAATTACCCTTAAAACAAACACCTCAACTCGATGTCATTGTGAATAAGAATTTCGAGCGAAAAAAAGTGTGCGTGTGTGTGTGTGTGTGTGTGTGGGGGGGGGGGGGGGGGGTGTGTGTGTCGCGTCGCCCTCCAGCTGCAATTGCGAGTGTGCGCTGTGCAGGGCACACTACTGAATTTAAAAACACAGCTGAAACATGAAGTGGAGTCTGTCCAACGACGTCGAGTCTGTGGGGGCTATATGAAGAATTAAATAGCCCCTTTTAGCCCCCATGAGGATTTTCGTGGACATTTTATATTAACATTACAGATTTTCTGGGAACTATTGACACTCTGTGACTCTGTCACAGACTGCATACTAGCGTATTTACACATGCTCTGGAATTCCGCCGGCTGTTCAGAGGTGTTAAAAGTACTCAAATGCTAATCGGGTTTCTTTTGTTTTCACCTAGCCAGGTATTATATGCCTACAGTACAGTGCCCATAGGCGGCGGGTGTGTAAGGCAGCAACACTGACACTTTCAGCGGAGTGACTCGAGAAAAGACCCATATCGTCCAAAATAGGCTAATCAGTCGTTGTCTGTGTATAGGCTAATTCATTGGTAAAAGTATGCTAAATAACTCAATTTTAGACCATTTGGGAAATAAATAAATCCGCGGCGGAAAGTACAATGTGCATGCACACAATATGTCAATAAATAAATGTGTTACATTTTCTTGCATAAACACAAAGAGCTGTTTCCATAACTGCACAAATTATTGCACATAACATGAGTAGCTGTTATAATAACATAATAACATAACATGAGTAGCTCTTTGCCTGCCTGCCTGTCTGTCTGTCCATGAGTAGTTATTTGTCTGTCTGTCAATGAGTAGCTGTCTTACTGTCTGCCTGTCTATGAGTAGCTGTCTGCCTGCCTGTCTATGAGTAGCTGTCTGCCTGCCTGCCTGTCTGTCCAATTGTCCATGAGTAGCTGTCTGTCTGCCTGTCTGAGTAGCTGTCTGCCTGCCTGCCTAATTGTCCATGAGTAGCTGTCTGTCTGCCTGTCTATGAGTAGCTGTCTGCCTGCCTGCCTAATTGTCCATGAGTAGCTGTCTGTCTGCCTGTCTATGAGTAGCTGTCTGCCTTCCTGCCTGTCCAATTGTCCATGAGTAGCTGTCTGTCTGTCTATGAGTAGCTGTCTGCCTGCCTGCCTGTCCAATTGTCCATGAGTAGCTGTCTGTCTGTCTATGAGTAGCTGTCTGCCTTCCTGCCTGTCCAATTGTCCATGAGTAGCTGTCTGTCTGTCTATGAGTAGCTGTCTGCCTTCATGCCTGCCTGTCCAATTGTCCATGAGTAGCTGTCTGTCTGCCTGTCTATGAGTAGCTGTCTGCCTGCCTGCCTGTCCAATTCTCCATGAGTAGCTGTCTGTCTGCCTGTCTATGAGTAGCTGTCTGCCTGCCTGCCTGCCTGTCCAATTCTCCATGAGTAGCTGTCTGTCTGCCTGTCTATGAGTAGCTGTCTGCCTGCCTGTCCAATTCTCCATGAGTAGCTGTCTGTCTGCCTGTCTATGAGTAGCTGTCTGACTGCCTGCCTGTCCAATTATCCATGAGTAGCTGTCTGTCTGCCTGTCTATGAGTAGCTGTCTGCCTGCCTGCCAGCCAGCAAGTTGGTTAACAGAAAATAAATTGTTATGGCTGAGTAAAATAAAATACAATAAACACAATTTGCCTGAAAATAGATTACCCAGCTATTACCTTTTTCATGAAAAAAATGTAGTAGTGATATGGCTGACTGAGTAAAATAAAACAATCTACCTGAAAATAGATAGCTATAAGTGAAGAACTATTAATGGCAGCTGGGTTTCATCATTCAAATAAAATAGAATTCTGTCCGTTTAGCTATAAAATTATGTCAGGGAATAGGGATACACAGTATATGTCTTTCATTTGCATTGCATCTCCCCCCCCCCCCCCCCGCCCCAAACTTTTATTTTCGTTCGAGTAATAGTACAACTCTAATAGTATTACTTATAATAATGTAATTAAAGATAACTTCATTCAGATTTATTTATTTTTATTTCATTTTCCAGATTTTTTTTTCTTTTTTTTAGATTTTCATTGGTGGGCCAGTCATAATGGTCCCGCGGGCCTGATGTGGCCCGCGGGCCTGAGGTTGAGTATCACTGCTGTAGCCTACCCAAAGTACCAGTGAAAACATCAACTTATTTTTTTCCACCGCTGTGGGGGGGGGGGGGGGGGGCTGCGGGGAGGCGGGGCTGCGGGTAGCCCCCATGAGGAACATCAGAACTATTCGGTTCTGAGTCTGTCAACTCCCGCAATTTCCTTCTTCCCATATTGCGCTGCAACGACACTAGGATTGAGCCCCCCGAAGGGGGGCGAAATTCTAGTCTCTCAAATCAGAGAGAGAGAGAGTTGTTTTTAAGTGGTGCAACCACTTCTACAAGCAGCTCCCAAGTCCGACCTGTTTGTTTGTGATGTAGGTACGTCAAATGAGCACGAGTGGTGTGCGCATGCGTGAAATTGGAACGACAGAAGTATGTGCGCACGCACCCGCGTGTGTGTAGTGCCGTGCATGTGCGCGTGCACCCGCACCCGTGTGTGGATGTTGTTGCTAGATAAATAGCGTCAATGCTAGCGAGCTAAAATATAGCCATCGTTGCTCTAGAAAGCAACCAATGTTTCCATCTAGACCACCGGATTATCAGCAAAAACCTCCGAAAATCACGCTAATGGACCAAACCATGGAGAGCTCCGTAGATTAGGAGTTATTCAGCTTTTAGAGAGGGGAGTTGCGCCACTTGGTTCACACAGGTGTGGTTTTTATTATATTATATTATATATGGCTCAGGGTCAGAGTGGCGTCGCCATGCAACACGTTTCTGTACATTCTGGGAGAATTCTTGAAAACCCAAAAACAAGTAACAACATTTATATAAAACCCACAACAAGTAACAACATTTACAGAATCGGGACAAACCGGTTGAAAGTGGTTAAAAAAGGATGGCGTGTCCATGGTGGCTCCGCCCCCAAAGAGAAGGATTGTCATTGTTTGGTTAATCCATTCTGGGTGGGAACGCCTTTTGGTGTTTTAACTTAAAGTTATATTATGCTTTAGCTATTTAAAAATAGCAGATCTACAAGCTCATACGAGCTTGTAGGTCTGCTATTTTTTTTAAATCGTGAGAATGTGGCGTAAATCCTTGAATATATATTCTTTTCGAGCAAACGTTTTTAACTCAAATCTTTGCTTCTGGTGAGGTCCCGGGAACATGTTTTCAGATGGAAGGGGTCTGCAGCCAATTACACATAATTCTAATTCTGGGGGTCCTTGACATGAAATATTGAGTACCACTGACATAGAAACATGGGTATATTCCAGAAAACTGTCAGGATTTAGAAGACATTTATTTAATTTCGACGTCGGGTCTAAATGAGTTTTAAAACTGCTGCACTTTCTCTCCTCTCTTCTTCAGTCCATTCTACGGTGAAGATTTCTACTGTGAGATTCCACGTAGCTTCAGACATCTCTCCTTCTACATCTTCGACAGGGATGTCTTCAGGAGGGACTCCAGCATCGGTGAGAGAACGCCTCAGATCCTCATTGATCCCACATATCTCCCGTGAACTCGCCTCTCTTTCCGCTCTCACACAACGCATCCACACTCGCTCCATTGCGTGTTAGAATTAGGCACAGAAGGGTGGTATTCGTCGTCAGTGCCAGCACGTTGATTGTACGTGGCTGTTGATGAGCGCCAGATGTTTACGTGCCGACAGGCAGCGATTGGCTTGGAGGATGCGTCGCCATGCCAACAACATGCTGAGTCAGTCGCGACTCAGGAGGAGGAATGTGTTTTCGGTCGTTTGTTTAGCAACCAAGCAAAACATGACCGCATGGCACTCTTTTCTGCGTGTCTGCATCTGTGTCTGTATTTTCCCTATTTTAAGGTAGTATGAATGTTGAACTGTCTATTTAGCCTGACAACCATTCACCTTAAACACACAACTTAGTAAACTGAACCTGAGTTGGCTCTGTACTTGGAGTTGGACCATTTCTTCCTGTACACTAAATCTCTTTGGCCAAGAAGCACAGATCTAGAATCTGACTACCATAGTGTGTGTGTGGGTGGGTTGTTATTTTAGGTGGGTGGTAGTTGGTGTTGGTGTTTGTGGGAAACCATAGGCCTACAATAACTAGTTATTCCATGCCAGACAGACAGGGTCATTTCCTGGTTACAGATGACACAACTATGCGTGGAGGATGACTCTTCCAGTTTATGTTCTCAGCATCGCTCGTGTGTGTGTGTGTGTGTGTGTGTGTGTGTGTGTGTAGGCAAGGTTGCGGTGAAAAAAGAGGACCTGCAGAAATACCATGGGAAAGACACCTGGTTCCAGCTGCACCCTGTCAGCGCAGACTCGGAGGTTCAGGTCAGTACAGAATGAGAACACACACGTTCTTGTTACTAGTTCATGTGAGGACATCTAAACTTTTGAACACCATCAAAAACAGCTGGAAAAATTAAGCTCCTAAAGCTCTGCAGCACAACACTTGTGTGAGCTTGGAGATCTGCAATTATTTTGCTGATTTTGCTAAAAAAATCTATTTTAACCATAAAACATCTCTTGTGAAGACCAGGAAAGTTGTCTTCTCAATGACTGTTTCTCAGATAATACCTGACTTTTGGCACTCACTTGTCCTCTCATTGTGTATTTCTCAAATTCTACTATACTTGTGGGGACTTTTGGCACTCACAATAGTAGTAATACAAGGACACGCACGCACGCACACACACACACACACACACACACACACACACACACACACACACACACACACACACACACACACACACACACACACACACACACACACACACACACACACACACACACACACACACACACACACACACACACACACACACACACACACACACACGCACGTTTTGCACTCGCCTTGTTCAGCTTCATGTGTTTATTTCCGTTTCTCTTTCGCATGCAGTTCCTCGTTTGATCTTCTCCTCCTTTTATTCCTCTCTAAACCCGAGTAGGATAATCGCAACGTCGAATCACGATTACTCTGTTGTCGACTCTTGCACGCGCACGTGTGTGTGTGTGTGTGTGTGTGTGTGTGTGTGTGTGTGTGTGTGTGTGTGTGTGTGTGTGTGTGCGGATGTGCATGTTTGTGAAGCTGAACTGAAGCCAAACAAACACAGAATGTGTGCACCCTAAACATAAACTCAGCTAGCAGGGTCAAAGTCATTGACTGTCGTCTCGTTCGGACACGGTTCATTATAGTGAATAACCTTGATGGCTGCCGTCTGTGACAGGAACACACGGAGCACTGCTCTAAGACTGTAGTTCTAATGTCTGACAGGAACACACTGAGCATTGCTCTAAGACTGTAGTTCTAATGTCTGACAGGAACACACTGAGCATTGATATAAGACTGTAGTTCTAACGTCTCAGGAACACACTGAGCATTGCTACAAGACTGTAGTTCTAATGTCTGACAGGAACACACTGAGCATTGCTCTAAGACTGTAGTTCTAATGTCTCACGGTGACTTAACCCATTCTGACCTGAGATCAGATTCATACGAGGTTTCCACTGGACACACACTGGTCTGATTAACCCATTCTGACCTGAGATCAGATTCTAAAAATGTCAGTCGCTCTTCGATTTTTCAAAAATAGCAGATCTACAAGCTCGTAGCGCGCCACTCGGTGGCGTGCTATGAGCTTGTAGATCTGCTATTTTTCAATAGCTAAAGCATAACATGATGCTAACACCAAAATGGGTTCCCGTTCATGTATGACTATGTGAAATTTTTTTGTACATGAAAACAGTCAATAAACATATCAATCAATCAATAGCATTAATTCATATATCAAGGATTGTCTGGTCAACTACGCTACTTTAAATGTAGCTTTTGACTATTACTTCAATGAGTTCATTTATCAAGATTTTGGGATATTACTTGAAGATGACCTAGTTATGAATCAGAATGTAATTATTCCTGACAGATTGTTTTTTTGCTGCTGATGGTTGTGGCTGCCCTTTTCTGTCAGTTCTGATTCCTCAAGTGATCAAGTTGATGGGAGATTTAGCCTTACAATTATATACAAAATATTCAGGTTTGGTTTAGAGTTAGGATTAGACATTTAGAGGTCAGGTTTAGGGGTTAGGGTTGTGCCTAATTTATACTTATACTATACTATACCAATATCAAGCACTGAGGTGAAAATATCTGATCTACAAGCTCATAAGGCGCTTTACTCCTCGTGTTTTGACATCATCAATGGGGAATACAAGCTAATAGAAACTGCAGGCTTTCTAGTCCTGAAAAGTTGCAATGCGAAAATGGAAGCCATCGTTCTCACGATAATGAAAATCTAAACATCTTTGTAAAAAAAATCTGTCTAATGATGATGTCACTGGAAGACGGTTTCTAAACTGCCCACAGCCCTCCTATGAGACACAGACTGAGTAGAAAAAAACCATGCCATTTTTTCATGATTATTAGTGAGGACCTATTATAATGAAGATAGGTTGAAAAGTGGTGAAGTGGTCCTTTAAGCATTTAGCAGATCTCTCCCACACACATGATTGCACACATGTCTGCACACAAAGTGCACAACATAGACACGTTCACGTGCATGCACTGAGCACACATGAACACACATGCACCTGCGCACTCATGCACGTGCAAAAACGCGAGCGTGCACACACACACACACACACACAGTCACACACACACACACACACACACAGTCACACGCACACAATGAACAGTAACATCTGCAGGCAGATGGGTGTGTGAGTGTGTGTGTGTGTGTGTGTGTGTGTGTGTGTGTGGCCCCGGAGCTGAGCTCTGAAACAGAGGCACATTCATGGTGGATGCCGGAGAGAGGAAGGATGTGTGAGAGAATGAGGGAAGAGAGAGAAAGAGAGAGAGAGAGAGAGAGAGAGATGGGATCAAATGAAGTAGGAAGATAGAGTGTCCCTCTTCTCCCTTTCAATAGAGGACACATTGTTTGCCATGTGTGTGTGTGTGTGTGTGTGTGTGTGTGTGTGTGTGTGTGTGTGTGCGCTATGTGTGTGTGTGTGTGCTATGTGTGTGTGTGTGTGTGTGTGTGTGTGTGTGTGTGTGTGTGTGTGTGTGCTATGTGTGTGTGTGTGTGTGTGTGTGTGTGTGCTATGTGTGTGTGTGTGTGTGTGTGTGCTATGTGTGTGTGTGTGTGCGCGCGCGCGTGCACTTGTGTTCCCATTTCTTGCAAGAAAAGGAAGAATGCTTGTGAGTTTGCATACCAATATTGTTAATTAATGGAACATTAGTCGACTGCTGCATTATTATCTTATTAAGCCAATCACTGGAGAGAACATGACGTTCACTCTGACGCGCTGGATTCACACTGAGTCTGTTAAGTGTGTCTTTTATACTGTTTGTATATTTGCTGATCGCCTGTGTGTTTGTCTCTGTGTGTGTGTGTGTGTGCGTGTGTGTCCTGCAGGGAAAAGTGCACCTGGAGCTTCGTCTGAGTGAGGTCATCACTGACAGTGGAGTAGTCTGCCATAAACTGGCAACACGGTGAGACTCTCTGGACACACACACACACACACACACACCTCTGTGCCATTTTAGTTGTTGCTATATATTGCCCTTTTGTTTTCGGGCAGAAACCTCATCTCCATATTCTATGAATATGTAAATTAATGCTGTATACTTGATCATACGACATCGTCACACAACATTGCAGATCCGCACGCTTGAAACGCGCCACAGAGCCACATATTTCATTTTGAAAAGCCACATTTCCAATCTACCGGAAGTAGTATTATCCTAGGAAGCCGAACGGAGCCTGGACAGACAGGCCTCGTTTACAATATGAATCCAAACCGGGGGCACTGGAGGGCTCCACATCGCCGGCTCTGTGCCGTCAAAGAAACACTGTTCTGACCAACAATGCCATCTGGGAACAAGGAATAGGAGATACAGGCCATTTGAAAGAAACAGATAGAATGGATTATTATGGCGACGACGATCTAAGAAGTGCTGTGACAACAACACAGCTAGCTAACCGGCTAACGTAAGTAGCATTATGGCTCGATCGATCGAATGCACTATAAAAGCGCAATCAACGGCAATGGCGGTATTAAAGCGTAGTATCAAAAAATAGGCTTAAATTGACCTACATCTACGGCAATGGCGCTGAAAGAAGTAATTATAGTACTATAGTGACACTTTAAATGTGTAATGTCCCTGAAGGACGTAGTGAATTTAACTGGATAATTGTGTAATCAATTCAGGCTTTGTATGGTCCAGTGGGGAGGGGCTTATAGCCTGTATAAGTACGTAGGGTCCAGTGGGGAGGGGCTTATAGCCTGTATAAGTACTTAGGATCCAGTGGGGAGGGGCTTATGGCCTGTATAAGTACTTAGGTTCCAGTGGGGAGGGGCTTATAGCCTGTATAAGTACGTAGGGTCCAGTGGGGAGGGGCTTATAGCCTGTATAAGTACTTAGGTTCCAGTGGGGAGGGGCTTATAGCCTGTATAAGTACGTAGGGTCCAGTGGGGAGGGGCTTATAGCCTGTATAAGTACTTAGGTTCCAGTGGGGAGGGGCTTATAGCCTGTATAAGTACGTAGGGTCCAGTGGGGAGGGGCTTATAGCCTGTATAAGTACTTAGGGTCCAGTGGGGAGGGGCTTATAGCCTGTATAAGTACTTAGGGTCTAGAGGGGAGGGGCTTATAGCCTGTATAAGTACGTAGGGTCCAGTGGGGAGGGGCTTATAGCCTGTATAAGTACTTAGGGTCCAGTGGGGAGGGTCTTATAGCCTGTATAAGTATGTAGGGAGACCTGCCACTGCTTAGCAGTCAATGAAGGAAAGAAAGGAAAGGTACTATGTTTACCCTGCAGGGTAACTGGACTAAAGGTACTATGTTTACCCAGGGTAACTGTACTAAGGAAAGAAAAGGTACTAGGTTTACCCAGGGTAACTGGACTAAGGAAAGGAAAGGTACTATGTTTACCCAGGGTAACTGGACTAAGGAAAGGGAAGGTACTATGTTTACCCAGGGTAACTGTACTAAGGAAAGAAAAGGTACTAGGTTTACCCAGGGTAACTGGACTAAGGAAAGGAAAGGTACTATGTTTACCCAGGGTAACTGGACTAAGGAAAGGGAAGGTACTATGTTTACCCAGGGTAACTGTACTAAGGAAAGAAAAGGTACTATGTTTACCCAGGGTAACTGGACTAAGCTCAAGAACATGTTTACAGCCAGGCCCTGCTCATAGAACATTTCATGGTAGGGGTTCAATGCCTTGTCCAAGGGCACTTCAGCGGTGGTAATTTTAACGTGCCGGTCCGGGGATACGAACTAGCGACCTTCCGATATCCAGACCGCTCCGCAAACCGTTGGGCCACCGCTGCCCCTAAAGGACTGTGTTGGTGAGGAGACCGAGGGCCAAGCTGACCAGTTGTAAATACTTTAGTTCTATTTCAGTTATCAAGAAGGTGAATAAAACCACTTCTCCTCTGCGTCAAGGACTCTGGTGACTGTATTCAGTATATTTTCAGTTTTTGTGTGTGTGTGTGTGTGTGTGTGTGTGTGTGTGTGTGTGTGTGTGTGTCCACGCTTTACCACTGTCTGGTACATTGCAGCTCAGGGATGTGAGAGAGAGGGAGAGTTTTGTGTGTGTGTGCGTGCATGTGTGTGTGTGGGACTGCGTGCGTGCGTGTGTGCGTGTGTGTGTGTGTGTGTGTGCGTGTGTGTGTGCGTGCGTGCGGAAACAAAATAAAGACAGAGGACAGTAGCCCAAGCAGTGGTTATATAAACAAGCTTATTGGACAGGAAGTGCACTGGCATTAGTGACACTAAACCCAGCCCCCCTCCTTAGTCCTTATTACTGTAACCTGCATGTGTGTGTGTGTGTGTGTGTGTGTGTGTGTGTGTGTGTGTGTGTGTGTGTGTGTGTGTGTGTGTGTGTGTGTGTGTGTGTGTGTGTGTGTGTGCACGTGTGTGCGTGCGTGTGTGTGCGCGTGTGTGTGTGTGTGTCGGCAGGATACGACAAGCTGTGTCTTGTATGTCAGCTGTTGGCCGTATGGTGTGTTGGTGTGTGGCGTTTCACAGAATGACTAGTAGGTGTATCAGCAGCATGACACACAGGAAGTGGTTTGTCCCAGGCTTCGTACACAGATAGACAAACATGCTCTGTGCTGTCCGTGTTTCACGGCCGCATTCTCAATGCTTTCCCAATGCTAGTCACGTGGTGTGTGATGGGGGGAGGGGGGAGGGGGGGCAATCAAACACAAGTGTTTGGTCAAACCACGTGACTTCCATTGGAAAAGGTGGCCATGGGACTTCCGGTGTGACATCAAAGAGAGTGCCAGCGTAGAACAACAGCTCCCAGCAAGGTCTACTTTATTTCCCCTAAAAACGAACTATATAAACACAAAAATGGAAGGGGGAGACGAACGAAAGACTAAAAGTGATAAAACGACCACCAGATCAGAAAAGAAAAGGTATAAACAAACAACGGAGAAGAGTTGCGACGGCAAAACGTGGACCCGGAGCTATAAACGCACCGGGGCGAATTAAACGCCATGGTGTGCCTACAAGCAAGCATGGAGGCGGAGCATACACGCTGATATAAAAGCCATGAGGACCGAAGTTGGGAAGGAAAAGGTGGCCATGAAACACAGGCAGACGCACAGCACACTTGTTCTTTATGTGTGTGTACTGTACGAAGCCCCAGTGGGTGACATGTCCTGGCCTGTCCTGTCCTGTTCTATCCCATGGTAATCCCCTAATTACACCATGATGTCATCTGAAATCAGAACACTTGTCTTGGCCCTGACTCAGGTTATGGTGACGGGCAGTGAGTGGGATTCAAGCCTTATAAACCCAGACAGACAGACAGACAGACAGACATAGACATAGACATATATATATATATATATATATATATATATATATATATATATATATATATATATATATATATATATACACACACTGTCTGGAAAAGATGGATGGTGGGCTGATAAAGGGAGGGGTGGTTTGTGATGGAGGGCTAAATGCATGTTGTGGATTTTGTGTGTGTGTGTGTGTGTGTGTGTGTGTGTGTGTGTGTGTGTGTGTGTGCGCGTGTGTGACTGCGTGTGTGTGTGTGTGTGCACGTGTGCTTGTTTACTTTACATGGGTTCACTTGGCATGCGAGAAGAGTATACCTGATAATGTATTTATGGTCAATGCAGCATATCAACATTCAAACTTCTTTAGTGTTGTTTTTTTTGGTGTGTTTGTGTGCAGTAGTCATGTGTGTGATTCTGTGTGGTCATTGGATCAGTCAGGATTATAAACGGTCACAGAGCTTGACCAGCGGCTCAAAGGGAATTATGCTCCGTCGCACGACCGTACCGCACGCCAAAAATAGCAGACCTACAAGTTCACAATGAGCTCACAATGAGTTCACACTGAGCTTGTAGGTCGGCTATTTTTGGCGTGCGACGCTGGCATGAATGGGGCTTTTCCCTCCTGTCCTGTTTCTCTCACCGTCTCTGCCACTGCCCGGCCCTGGTACCTGGGCCTGGTACCTGGTACCTGGTACCTGGGCCTGGTACCTGGGCCTGGTACCCGGTCCTGGTACCTGAGCCTGGTACCTGGGCCTGGTACCTGGGCCTGGGCCTGGTACCTGGGCCTGGTATCTGGGCCTGGTACCTGGGCCTGGCACAAACCCACTGCCCGGCCCTGGTACCTGGGCCTGGTACCTGGGCCTGGTACCTGGGCCTGGGCCTGGTACCTGGGCCTGGCACAAACCCACTGCCCAGCCCTGGTACCTGGGCCTGGCACAAACCCACTGCCCAGCCCTGGTACCTGGGCCTGGCACAAACCCACTGCCCAGCCCTGGTACCTGGGCCTGGTACCTGGGCCTGGCACAAACCCACTGCCCAGGCCTGGTCCCTGGGCCTAGTACCTGGGCCTGGCACAAACCCACTACCTTGGCCTGGTACCCAGCCCTGGTACCTGGGCCTGGTACGTGGGCCTGGTACCTGAGCCTGGTACCTGGTCCTGGTACCTGAGCCTGGTACCCAGCCCTGGTACCTGGTCCTGGTACCCGGTCCTGGTACCTGAGCCTGGTACCCAGCCCTGGTACCTGAGCCTGGTACCCGGTCCTGGTACCTGAGCCTGGTACCCAGCCCTGGTACCTGAGCCTGGTACCCAGCCCTGGTACCTGAGCCTGGTACCCGGGCCTGGTACCTGAGCCTGGTAACCGGTCCTGGTACCTGAGCCTGGTACCCGGTCCTGGTACCTGAGCCTGGTACCCAGCCCTGGTACCTGGTGCTGGTACCTGAGCCTGGTACCCGGTCCTGGTACCTGAGCCTGGTACCCAGCCCTGGTACCTGAGCCTGGTACCTGAGCCTGGTACCTGGGCCTGGTACCTGAGCCTGGTACGCGGTCCTGGTACCTGAGCCTGGTACCCGGTCCTGGTACCCAGCCCTGGTACCTGAGCCTGGTACCTGAGCCTGGTACCTGGGCCTGGTACCTGAGCCTGGTACGCGGTCCTGGTACCTGAGCCTGGTACCCGGTCCTGGTACCTGAGCCTGGTACCTGGTACCTGAGCCTGGTACCTGGGCCTGGTACCTGAGCCTGGTACCCGGTCCTGGTACCCGAGCCTGGTACCTGGTACCTGAGCCTGGTACCTGGGCCTGGTACCTGAGCCTGGTACCTGGTACCTGAGCCTGGTACCTGGGCCTGGTACCTGAGCCTGGTACCTGGTACCTGAGCCTGGTACCTGGGCCTGGTACCTGAGCCTGGTACCCGGTCCTGGTACCTGAGCCTGGTACCCGGTCCTGGTACCTGAGCCTGGTACCCAGCCCTGGTACCTGAGCCTGGTACCCAGCCCTGGTACCTGAGCCTGGTACCCGGGCCTGGTACCTGAGCCTGGTACCTGAGCCTGGTAACCGGTCCTGGTACCTGAGCCTGGTAACCGGTCCTGGTACCTGAGCCTGGTACCCGGTCCTGGTACCTGAGCCTGGTACCCAGCCCTGGTACCTGGTGCTGGTACCTGAGCCTGGTACCCGGTCCTGGTACCTGAGCCTGGTACCCAGCCCTGGTACCTGAGCCTGGTACCTGGGCCTGGTACCTGGGCCTGGTACCTGAGCCTGGTACGCGGTCCTGGTACCTGAGCCTGGTACCCGGTCCTGGTACCTGAGCCTGGTACCTGGTACCTGAGCCTGGTACCTGGGCCTGGTACCTGAGCCTGGTACCCGGTCCTGGTACCCGAGCCTGGTACCTGGTACCTGAGCCTGGTACCTGGGCCTGGTACCTGAGCCTGGTACCTGGTACCTGAGCCTGGTACCTGGGCCTGGTACCTGAGCCTGGTACCTGGTACCTGAGCCTGGTACCTGGGCCTGGTACCTGAGCCTGGTACCCGGTCCTGGTACCTGAGCCTGGTACCTGGGCCTGGTACTTGAGCCTGGTACCTGGGCCTGGTACCTGGTACCTGGGCCTGGCACACACCTGGTGCTTTTTTATATACTGTAGAAAGGATGAGAAAGATTCCTTGAATAAAATGACATGTAGCCATTTGTAGCAGACTGGTACTAAAAGGCAAGGAAGAACTGTGTGGTTCCTATTCTTTACAGGCCTGCTATGCATATAACATAATATATATACATACTACAATTGTTTCATTTTAGTTTTTTTATTCATTTAAATGTAATTATTTGTTATTATATATGTTTTTTAACGTGCCTTGATTTGTAAATACAGCATTTGTAAACGTTATTTGATGAGTGTGTGTGTGTTTTTTTTAACAGAGTGTTGGAGTGCCACGGTTTGCCAATCGTCAACGGCCAATGTGACCCTTACGCTGCTGTCTCCCTCTTAGGACCTTCCAGGTGAGCACACACACACACACACACACACACGAACAAAATGGGCATACATTTTGACCACGGCCGGCCTGAAAGCGTTGGGTCGGGTAGGGTCGTATTCGGGCAGAATTTGAGAACTGTAATGTTTGTTATGATGTCCTCCTCTCTAGATCACCGGTTCTCAAAGAGCGGTTTTGAATATTTTGCAACACAAATGTTATGTTGTTATTATTAATAATACACAAAACATATGCATATTCATTTGGGGGTCCTTGACATGAAACACTGCTCTATATATATGACACCTGTACTGTATATCCTCACACAGTGTTTGGAGATCGGACTTGCAAAGGAGCACACTGCTATATACTGTACTTCCCACAGATAACCTGTGAGCCTTATTGGTACACATTGGAAATAATATTCGCAAAAGCCTGAGGTATTAGCCTTATTCACACGGCTGCCATCTTGCCAGCAAGGTGATACATATTACCTATGTGACACTTCCCATAGACAGCCCATTCACCCAAACAGAAAAGTCCTCTCTAATTATATTAAACAACGTCAACATCACCAACATTGCAGCTGTAGGGAAAGCTTGAATTACCCTCTTTCAATCTGTAAAGTTTTTGTTTTAATACAAATCCACCGTAGACATTTTATGAGCTACTTCCTGTCAAGAAATTCCTTGCAGATGATTATTATATATAGTATCAGATTATGGAAGCGCTCGTTATCAGTAAAGCAACCTCTTGCTGCCTCCTGCATCATGTGCACATTCAAAACAGGTGGTACACATGGGCCGTTGAGTGATAGTCAACAAGCGCTTCCAAACTCCAGCACTTAGAAAAAAATCATCTGCAAGGAATTTCTTGAAAGGAAGTAGCTCAAAAAATGTCTACGTGGATTTTTATGAAAAAGAAAACACTTTACAGATTGAACGAGGATAATTCAAGCTCTCCCTACAGCTGCAATGTTGGTGATTTTGACGTTGCTCAATATAATTAGAGAGGACTTTTCTGCTTGGATGAATGGGTTGTCTATGGGAAGTGTCACCTAGGTATCGCCTTGATGGCAAGATGGCAGTGTGAATATCATCAATAGGTATATCTCCAGGTATATCTGCAGTACATTCAGCATCACCTCATAAGCGTCTACTCTAGTGGACCAAAAGCATCTCTGAAATCCAAGAAAACCTGGAGGATTCATCTGTGAAATCGTCTAATTCCAGTTCAACTGACACGCACGCACATACACAGATGTGCACGCACGCACCACATGCATTGATTCAACCAGCTAATGTTTACAATTGCTGTGTCTATTCAGGCTAGTGACAAAACATGGCACGGTAAAAACATAACAATAATTGAACAATTGTATTAGCATGTTCTTTTCCCAGCAGACCTGTAACGAATAGGAACCTCACAATTCTCCCTTGCTTTCTAGTGTACATCTGCTACTGAATGAACATCAATTAAACAATCACTCGCCCTATATCTATGCTTGACGTCTTGACCTTTCTGCCCATCTCAGGTCAGAAGCCAAGAAGACCAAGGTAAAAAGGAAAACCAACAATCCCCAGTTCGAGGAGGTTTTCTACTTTGAGGTGAGAGAAGTCTTGTGTGAAACTGTGTGAATATTAACCTCATTAACTGACATAAGGATTTAAACCAAAAGGGGTTCCCGTCCCCTTCCAAGGGACTGGTGACGTCAGACAGGAAGAGCATAATTATGTTTCTGTATTTCAGGAATGTGTACAATATTTTGTATATTTTGTGTGTGTGCCAGATCTTTTTCAGGCATTTTGTGCAAAATGTCTCTTAGAAGCATACAAAGACATACAGTACACACCCCACGTATACAAATACGTGTCACACACACACACACTCCTTGACACGCACATACACGTTGCCCCCGTTAACCCTCGCACATCGGTGGTGTAGGCCTAACACTCTGCCCTTCCCCCCCACCCCTGTCCTCTGTACCCACCCCCTTCTGTACCCCCCCACCCCCCTGGCCTGTCTGTACCACCACAAGACAGCAGCACAAGAGTATGATTGATTCAGACCGACCACCAAACAATCTGCTCCATTGATTTCAGTCTGACAAGAGAAGACCCTCTCATCTACTCCACACACACCACATAAACCCCATGGTGGTGGCCCTATATAGCTCCTCTCCCTCTCCGACACAAACATAGACGCATAACCACGCGAGTGCGCACGCACACACACACACACACACACACGACACACGCACGCACGCACGCACGCACGCACGCACGCACGCACTCACACACTCAACCCATGTCTCATCTATCATGCTTCTGTCATGGGGCAGTGGGTTTTTGGGAGAAATGACTTCCATTGTTCTGCTGAGCCTCTGTGGAGCCATATTGCTTTAGTTGTACAACAGAAATGGAAGTGACTGAAGCCAGGTAGTGAGCAACAGAATGAGTCAACAGACACATGATGTGTTTAATGTCTTACTGCCAAAATAGGGTAATATAACCCACATCCTCCGGTCTTGGTGCTGAGCCAAAGTGTTAAATACAAACCCAAACTCAAACACCATTATAATAAGATACTTGAGAAAGAGCTATACTGGTCAAAACATTGTATGTCCTGCCTGCTGTGTTCGTGAATGAAGGCAACCTGAAGCATTACAAAGTGAGTTCCTTACTGCACCATGAGCTACAAGCAAGTGTTGAAGGGAAATTAAACCCTGTAGCCTAGGCACAAACATATCTATACTATAAAACCCTGTAGCCTAGGCACAAACATATCTATACTATAAAACCCTGTAGCCTAGGCACAAACATATCTATACTATAAAACCCTGTAGCCTAGGCACAAACATATCTATACTATACGCTTCAAGGCAAGCAAGTAGCTGTAATAGTCATTATCTCCATCACAAACCCAATAAAGTACAACATATGTGACCAGATTTGACTGAGACTGCCATCGCGCACATTCCAGCTTTTCACCAGAGTTAATAGCACAGGCAGACTCTTCACATACTAACTAGAGCATGTCTGAAATAAGTGTCAGAGCTGAAATCGGCATGTAAATATGAAATGAATGCTTAAACATGTAGCTAGGTGTAATGTTAGAGACCACAGAAGTGAACCTTTCAAGCCTGTTTTCTCAACTCGCTGTTTTCTGCAAGACATTATACTCTATAAGCCATATCTCCAAAACTGGAGGGTCAAACTGAACAACCAATATTTCAATTTGAAGCTATGATTCCCTGCTTTCATATGGCATGAAAAAAAAATCCAATGGCAGTCCCTCAGTCAAATTGAGTCACATATGCATTCATGAATTTAACTGAACTCACTTCAGTGACACATAGCCGTGTGGTCTGCTGAGACTCCAGAGCAGTTAGGGCTCTCAGCTGGTTGTTGCTGCTGCTGCGGCCAAACAGAGACTGAGGGAGCAGGGAGCATTATATACCAGTCAGGCCACCAATGAGTTGAGTGAGGACAGCAGTGATTGGTGATTGGCAAATGAGTACAGCAGGTGAGGGGGGTGGATCCCATGGTAACAAGACAACTCACCCCTTTTCCGTTTTCCTTTCGGAATTTTCCCCAGTGAGGGGTTGGTGGGAGAGGCTGGACAGCAGACGGCTGGACTTTGAATTTCTCTAACTGTAAACTTTCACGACAGCAGACAGCCTAAGTACAAATATAATTTATGAAAAGCTACTACAGTGAAGTCTGTTCACAGAAGTTGTTGTAGGCTATGTGGGGATTATCTGACGAGGTACCATTTGAGTGGGCAAAACCTTAAATAATACTACATTTTTTTATAGGGTCAATATAAGTAAAATAATATAGCCTTTCCACAGGAGTATCTTTTTATATTTTTCCAAAAAGAATACAAACAGCCAATAGCATATTACAAAGTTATCCCCCTCACTGGGGAAAATTCCGGGAAGAAAAACGGGCATGCACCGGGGTGAGTTGTCCAGTATTCGATCCCACCCATGAGAAAAGGGGGAGGGTTGCTGACTAGATGACTCTTTTCTATGCTCTGCTTTTGTAGGTTTTTTCCTCCAGTTCGAAACGAAAACAGGGTAAAACATGGCAGGCTGCATAAGACTGCTCCATTTATATTACACCGTGGTTTTTGTTCAAAGGTTAAAAGCACTATATTCTGATAGTAATCATTGTTATACCTGTTTGTCCAGCTCTTTTAAAAGGACCACCTCAGTACATTTTCAACTTCTTTATATAATTGGTCCTCACTGGGATGATTTTTGTCTACTCGGTCTGTGCTGCCGGTGACATCATTGATGGGGAATCCAGGATAATATATGCTGCAGGCTTTCTTCTCCTTGAAAGTGAACATGCTATAATGGAGGGTTAAAAAACTATCAAATCAAATCAAATCAAATTTATTTATATAGCACATTTAAAAACAACTCTCATTGTACCAAAGTGCTTCACAAATGCAATACAATACAATACAATACAGGTACAAAGGGAGTCTACCAACGCGCCTCAAGCCTAAAACGGCTGATCCGGTGCTTCACAGGTGCAGGGACATCAAAGTTGCAAAAGGAGAGGAGACTGGAGCAACACGGACATTTAGAGCCTTTTATTAAGGTGCTGAGTATACAAAACGACTAACGTTTCGACCTTGCGGTCTTCATCAGAGTCATGATACAATACAATACAGTGCAGAAGACGTCAATAATAAAACAAAAAAGAAAATAGGACAGAATAGTCTAAAAGAAAAGGTGCAGGATCAAGTCGGTGGTGCAAAGGCTTGTGAATATAAAAACGTTTTAAGTTGTGATTTAAAAGACTCGACGGAGGGGAGGGCGCAGACCTAACCGCGAGGGACATTCTGTAGCAACTATAGCAATAAGTATAAGATTTAATTATAATCTCCAGACAGTGGAAGGAACACAAGCTTTCTGAGGCTCATTAAAGAGATTAGAAAGTGAAATCCATGATTTCCTTTGACTGCGTAATTTGGAATGTTATGTATGACTGAGAAATAGTTTGACTATAAAGATACATTCATGTATTAAATCGTTTTACTACAGTTATTAAATTGGGAGGATTGCTAGCCCGTAATGGTACTTCCAAGCGACCACATCTGCTCTGCTCTCCAGCCCTGTGTCCGAACATGCATTTCTTGAGTAAAGATTGTCACAAGCTCAAGATTAAGCACCGGTCTGTCTGTGTGTATAATCAAAGAAGACTCATGTAGGAATGGACTTCTAATGAGCCAAGACGGCACATTACAGTAGCAGACCATTATTCACACAATTTCATTTCCTTAAAGACCGTTTCATATCATGCTTTGTCAGATCAAATGTCAGATGCTGGCCCCCCGGCCACTGGCGTGGTGATCAAGGCAGAAGGATTCAAAATCACGGACCTGTTGCATAACGACCCGCCCCCGCCAGCCACTGATTGGCACTGATATTGGCCAAAAAAATTATAATAATAAAACTAGTCCGCAGTTGTCGGAAAAATAGCATCAGCAGCAGGATTTGAACCCAGGAGGTGTGGATTGGGAGTCGAATGACTTAACGACTCGCCCGCTAGCGAGCTGGCTACCAGATTGTGATGTTCTATCTGTGTTAGGATGTGAGAATGGCCCACGGCCCGCGGGCACCCTACAACTTCCTACTACTAGCGGGTCTTTACGCAACCGGGCCGTCGTCTTAAATCACGTGTCCGCCGTCCGGGCATCCTAGACTGCAAATACAGTGGGTCGCGGGTTCCGATCCCCGACGACCTTAGCTGCACGTCACTGGTCTCACTATCTTCCTGGACTACAATTCCCATAATTCTTTGGTGCACTGCTCCTCCTTGTGGATAGGGGGGAGAGCTGTCTTACTGAGACAACATGTAGTCCAGGAAGTAAGTGAGCCCAGTGTCCATGACATCAGAGACACTGGGCTCACTGCTACAATCTAAAGTATCTAAAACCACATATTACACACATAAAGACCCCCAGGAAAGGGAAGTGTCCCTTTAACAAAATAGCAGACAAGCTCACAAACTGTCACAATGCAAGTGACTATTTTGTGCTATTCATCGTACAACAACGTACTATAGAGCTAAGACTCATACATGTACTCATGTAGTCTTAAATAGTGTTTATGCTCATTGCTCTGTGCTCTTTATGTGTTTCTGTGTGTAGGTGAATGGGTTAAATAGTGTTTATGCTCATTGCTCTGTGCTCTTTATGTGTTTCTGTGTGTAGGTGAATGGGTTAAATAGTGTTTATGCTCATTGCTCTATGCTCTGTATGTGTTTCTGTGTGTAGGTGACGCGGCCACTAAGTTACACCAAGCGTCAGTTTGATGTTGAAGAAGAGGATGTTGACAAACTGGCTTTGAGGTTTGCACATTTTTCGGTGACTTCATTATAACGTTCCAACAAACTAGATTCAGTTCTAAAAAAAGAGCTGTATTATTATAGCTGTATAATACGTTGTATTATTGTAGCTACATTACTTTAAGGGGGGGGGGGGGGGGGCAGGGATAACTAATAACTTAAGTTATTAGTACCAAGCAATAAGTAATGTAATGTCGTATTACATTTTGAAGGAGTATTAACCCATTCTGACCTGAGATCAGATTCTTTAAATGTCTTCTACATCCTGACAGTTTTCTGAAAAAGCTGTTTCTATGTCAGTCGTTCTTCGATTTTTCAAACATAGCAGACCTACAAGCTCGTAGCGCGCCACTCTATGAGCTTGTAGATCTGCTATTTTTCAATAGCTAAAGCATAGCATAATGCTAACACCAAAAGGGGTTCCCGCCCAAAATGGGATAATTCAAGTGTAATGTATAGTCCTTTCACAGACCTAGAAAATGTTTAAAAAAAAATGGGACAGGGTGGATTTGGTTCCATTTCTACACTCTGTTAAATTAAGACATTTTACTGTGTTGTTTCCATTTCCAACTAAAGCCCTGTCTGTCCCCCTCTGTGTGGTCTGTGTGGTCCTCAGGGTGGACCTGTGGAATGCCAGCAACCTGAAGTTCGGAGACGAGTTCCTGGGTGGGGTTCGCGTTCCTCTCAAGGTCCTGGGCCAAGCCGGGGTCCATGACGCATGGTGAGAAGGACATGACCCCCATGTCTCTCACAGACGTAGTGAGGATGTGTTAGTGAGGATTAATTATATGAAGATAGGTTTAAAATGGGTAAAGTGGTCCTTTAGCTTTTGATTGATTGATTAAAATATTTATTAACAGTTTTACAGTACATTTCCAGCACAACTCAATACAAATAATCTTAACTGTGAGTGGACTACCCAATAAAGCATTACACTTGTTTACAAGAGGGTCCACCATGTTCAATTCATCAAAAACATTTAGAGACGTACAAATAGACACTTCTATATAGTCAAAGAACAGAACAAGAATTCATCATAAAGGAGGTAAAAAGGGAAAAGAAACATATACAGTGAGGGGGGAAAAGGGGTGGGGGGGGACTCAGATTTTACGGGGGCCAGTTATGAATTGCAGCCGTCCGTAGGTGCCCTTTGAGACGTGTGTAGGTGCCCTTTGAGACAGTAGGTGCCCTTTAAACCGTCCGTAGGTGCCCTTTGAGCTGTCCGTAGGTGCCCTTTGAGCTGTCCGTAGGTGCCCTTTGAGCTGTCCGTAGGTGCCCTTTGAGCTGTCCGTAGGTGCCCTTTGAGCTGTCCGTAGGTGCCCTCTGAGCTGTCCGTAGGTGCCCTTTGAGCTGTCCGTAGGTGCCCTTTGAGATGTGTGTAGGTGCCCTTTGAGACGTGTGTAGGTGCCCTTTGAGCTGTCCGTAGGTGCCCTTTGAGCCGTCCGTAGGTGCCCTTTGAGCTGTCCGTAGGTGCCCTTTGAGCTGTCCGTAGGTGCCCTTTGAGCCGTCCGTAGGTGCCCTTTGAGCTGTCCGTAGGTGCCCTTTGAGCTGTCCGTAGGTGCCCTTTGAGCCGTCCGTAGGTGCCCTTTGAGCTGTCCGTAGGTGCCCTTTGAGCTGTCCGTAGGGGCCCTTTGAGCTGTCCGTAGGTGCCCTTTGAGCCGTCCGTAGGTGCCCTTTGAGCTGTCCGTAGGTGCCCTTTGAGCTGTCCGTAGGGGCCCTTTGAGCTGTCCGTAGGTGCCCTTTGAGCTGTGTGTAGGTGCCCTTTGAGCTGTCCGTAGGTGCCCTTTGAGCCGTCCGTAGGTGCCCTTTGAGCCGTCCGTAGGTGCCCTTTGAGCCGTCCGTAGGTGCCCTTTGAGCCGTCCGTAGGTGCCCTTTGAGCCGTCCGTAGGTGCCCTTTGAGCTGTCCGTAGGTGCCCTTTGAGCTGTCCGTAGGTGCCCTTTGAGCCGTCCGTAGGTGCCCTTTGAGCTGTCCGTAGGTGCCCTTTGAGCTGTCCGTAGGTGCCCTTTGAGCCGTCCGTAGGTGCCCTTTGAGCTGTCCGTAGGTGCCCTTTGAGCTGTCCGTAGGTGCCCTTTGAGCTGTCCGTAGGGGCCCTTTGAGCCGTCCGTAGGTGCCCTTTGAGCCGTCCGTAGGTGCCCTTTGAGCCGTCCGTAGGTGCCCTTTGAGCCGTCCGTAGGTGCCCTTTGAGCTGTCCGTAGGTGCCCTTTGAGCCGTCCGTAGGTGCCCTTTGAGCCGTCCGTAGGTGCCCTTTGAGCCGTCCGTAGGTGCCCTTTGAGCTGTCCGTAGGTGCCCTTTGAGCCGTCCGTAGGTGCCCTTTGAGCCGTCCGTAGGTGCCCTTTGAGCCGTCCGTAGGTGCCCTTTGAGCCGTCCGTAGGTGCCCTTTGAGCCGTCCGTAGGTGCCCTTTGAGCCGTCCGTAGGTGCCCTTTGAGCTGTCCGTAGGTGCCCTTTGAGACGTCCGTAGGTGCCCTTTGAGCCGTCCGTAGGTGCCCTTTGAGCTGTCCGTAGGTGCCCTTTGAGCTGTCCGTAGGTGCCCTTGTCCGTAGGTGCCCTTTGAGAGGTTTTACTGTCTGTCTCTCCCCACAGGTACTATCTCCTGCCGCGGGAGAATGGAGGGAAGACGGTGAAGGTGGAGGAGCTGGGCTCGCTGCGCCTCAACATTGTTTACACAGAGGACCACGTGTTCCCCTCCGAACACTACACCCCCCTCCGCGAGCTGCTGCTGCACTCTGCTAACGTAGAGGTGTGTGTGTGTGTGTGTGTGTGTGTGTGTGTGTGTGTGTGTGTGTGTGTGTGTGTGATCTGTCCGTCCGCGAGAGCACACGCTTGTCTGTGTGTGTGTGTGTGTGTGTGTGTGTGTGTGTGTGTGTGTGTGTGTGTGTGTGTGTGTGTGTGTGTGTGTGTGTGTGTGTGTGTGTGTGTGTGTGTTCTCGTATAACTTACCTACTTAGGACCAAAAGTCCTAAAAGGAGCTTCCATATTAGGACCGTTGGACAAGTTAGGACCAAAATCATGGTCCTTATAAGGATTACCACTGCAACAGATACAGGGTGCCATTTTAGCATGCCTGGTGTTGAAATTGGGATGGTCCTAAAAAGTTGTCATTTTTACATTTGAGATCGCCCCCCTCTGACCAACCCATGTAATTACAGGTGTGTGTGTGTGTGTGTGTTTGTGTTCTCGTATTTGCTACCTACTTAGGACCTTTATGAGTAAAAAGAGCTTAGGCACTCAGGGAGTCACTGGGGAGGCACTGGGGAGACACTGGGGAGGCACTGGGGAGAAACTGCAGCCATTGGGGAGACACTGGGGAGGCACTGGGGAGGCACTCAGGGGACACTCAGGGGGACACTGGGGAGACACTAGGGAGGCACTGGGGAGACACTGGGGAGAAACTGCAGCCACTGGGGAGACATTGGGGAGGCACTGGGGAGACACTGGGAGGAACTCAGGGGGACACTGGGGAGGCACTCAGGGGGACACTGGGGAGCCACTGGGCAGACACTGCAGGGCAGACACTGGGGTGGCACTTGGGGAGGCACTGGGGAGGTACTGGACATTTCATATCACCCTTTTTTGGCAGCTTGGCATGGCATATATGATATGGGCATACAAGGTTTCTGCCTGACAGCAGCAATATGTTACACTCCGTTTAAATGTTTTTTTACTGCTCAGGAGAACAGATGACTTCAAATGGACGACGCTTAAAAGGCAAAATGTACACAAAATACAAACACATTGTTTTTATACAAATACAGTATGCTGCTGCCCTATATGCTCCTACATGAATAAGTCATGCACAAATAGTACATATACAGACTTATTGGATTCCATGTCAAATTGGTTTGTGTTGCTTTGATGCATTCTGGATCTGTTCATAGCCTCTGCAAATGGGATACCCAGGTCATCACTTCCTGTGTTCAAAAGTGTTCGAGAGAGTGAATTTGTCCTACTGAAAATGGCTCTAGATAACCTCCTAGATATTCACCCCCAACTTACTGAACAATATAAATATCAGATCCTACTAGAGACCATCTTCAACACTCAAATTGGCCAGATTCAGCATGCAAGACCATATTCCACTGCTTGTGACCAACTTTTTATTTAATTTGTCTTTTAAAAGCTTTTCAGGGGAGGAGACATTACATTATTTATCTGAGCATGTACATACGAAATCACAATAACTTACAGGAGTAAATGTTTTTTTATTTTTAGAACACAAATTGTCCTTATGTGATTGTTTATGTACCCGCATGGTTTGCCTACTGGCAACATTTTTTGTCTCTTCCTCCGATAGTGGCGGTTCTGTGGTTGCTAAGCAACCCAGTCCGCTTCTTAACCCCCCCACCTTACCCCCAGGATCGCACAGACTTTTTTGGAAAAGGGAAAAGGGAGACACATGATGTACATATGCATATTACACACTTATTTTTATCCATATTCCACTGCTCTCTGAGCACTTCAAGAACGATATGGCCTGCCAAGGCTGCTATTTCAGAGTGAAATTGTCACATTATTGAATTCCCCTATTATTCGCATTAGTAATGTTAAGGCCTTGGATGATTTTTTCCCTTATCCATGTTCTGGTGGGAATGTTGCTGTGCTTAGAGGGCCCTAATGGCAAAAACATGTTGTAATGAGGATATCCTTAACTCTGTCCATAGTTCTTATGTTGATAATTGCCTTTAAAATTCCCCTTCATCTCACAAAGCCAAGTCCCTAATTGACAAAAATGAGACCCCTACTTGCTGATGGTGGGTTTGACATCAGATAATGAGCTAGCAATGACACAGCTGCAATAAACCATCTCTCACCAGATCCTAAAAGTGAACCGTGGCTATCAGAGAATGGAGGAGACCCCAAGGAGCTAACATTAGGCCTCGAACGGAACTGCTCTACTGACATACTGAGTTATAAGAACAAGTACATTATTTACCATCAGCCTACAATGAGGAACATTTAAAAAAAATAGTGTCAAGCCATTATGATCCTCTGGGCTGTATGACTCCTTTCACATCTCGTGCAAAAATCATAGTGCAGGATCTATGGAACCAGGAAAGAGGATGGGATAACTTCATTAAAACGTATAGCTTTAACTTTAAAACCTCACACTGCATATGTAACTCAGAGTGCACAAATAGGCCCTCCTCATTCCTACAATAGCAACATATAACAAATGCAGGTAAATGCAAGGTTATCAATTCTCCTGTATAATATACTGTATAGGTACATGACACTCAGACTGGTGTCCTGTGATCTGTCACAGGCCCCTGTTGCTAAATAATTAGCACTGTTTGGCTGGAGCCAAGTAGCTTCCAAAAATCACATTCCTACCTTTTGATACGTTCTTTCAGGGGTAGCATATAATGTGATCCTTTATAGTCAACCATAATAACGTCGTTGTGTTGAGGAATGCAGACTTGTTTATTTATTTTACTCACTCATTGACACAGAGAAATGTGTTTCCTGCCACTAAATGAATGAAGTGGAACCTTACTGTCTTAGTGTATCACTCCGCCAGCTTTTTTTATTTAATTTTTTTTATTCGATGCAATTGTGAACAATAGCCAAGTAATACATAGTAAGATACATATCCATTGGCCAATCAAATGGTTCACTGCAGCTCAACAGTCAGTGTGAGGGGTGGTGATTGTTTACCCACAGGGCCGAGTCCCTGAGGGTGGCCTGGTCGCAACGAGATTCCCCCTGTCCGAAACGGACCAGAGACGGCTGAGATACGCCGGGGACCCCCGCGGACCCCCACCCGGGCACGAGACCCACGGGGCCGAGTCCCCGAGGGCGGCCCGGTCGCAACGAGATGCCCCCCAGCCAAAACGGACCAGAGACGGCTGAGATACGCTGGGGACCCCCGCGGACCCCCGCGGACCCCCACCCGGGCACGAGACCCACTGGGCCGAGTCCCCGAGGGCGGCCCGGTCGCAACGAGATGCCCCCTGTCCAAAACGGACCAGAGACGGCTGAGATACGCTGGGGACCCCCGCGGACCCCCGCGGACCCCCGCCCGGGCACGAGACCCACGGGGCAGAGTCCCCGAGGGCGGCCCGGTCGCAACGAGATGCCCCCCGTCAAAAACGGACCAGAGACGGCCGAGATATCCATTATTTATGGAGCGCCAATAACCATTTGAAAATATATTTAAATTTCAATAGCTGTCTCAGTAGAAATTTGTAAATGGCTTTTGGGAGGAACTGGTTGCTGGTCCTAAGAAGACCCATGGGGGAGGGTAACACATCACACACACACACTCGGTCCTAAGAAGAACCATTTTTTTTTTTTTTAAGGGGGCTAGTGAATCATGGGGTGTGTGTGATATGAAATGTCCAGTACCTCCCCAGTGCCTCCCCAAGTGCCACCCCAGTGTCTGCCCTGCAGTGTCTGCCCAGTGCCTCCCCAGTGTCTGCCCAGTGCCTCCCCAGTGTCTCCCCAATGTCTCCCCAATGTCTCCCCAGTGCCTCCCCAGTGCCTCCCCAGTGTCTGCCCAGTGCCTCCCCAGTGTCTCCCCAGTGTCCCCCCGAGTGCCTCCCCAGTATCCCCCTGAGTGCCTCCCCAGTGTCTCCCCAGTGCCTCCTAGTGTCCCCCCAGTGCCTCCCTGAGTGCCTCCCCAGTGTCTCCCCAGTGCCTCCTAGTGTCCCCCCAGTGCCTCCCTGAGTGCCTCCCCAGTGCCTCCCCAGTGTCCCCTCAGTGCCTTCCCAGTGCCTCCCCAGTGTCCCCCCAGGGACTCCCCAGTGCCTCCCCAGTGTCTCCCCAGTGCCTCCCCAGTTTCCCCTCAGTGCCTTCCCAGTGCCTCCCCAGTGCCTCCCCAGTGTCCCCTCAGTGCCTTCCCAGTGCCTCCCCAGTGTCCCCCCAGTGACTCCCCAGTGCCTCCCCAGTGCCTCCCCAGTGCCTCCCCAGTGTCTCCCCAGTGCCTCCCCAGTGTCCCCACAGTGCCTTCCCAGTGCCTCCCCAGTGTCCCCCCAGTTCCTCACCAGTGTCCCCCTGAGGGCCTCCCCAGTGTCTCCCCAGTGCCTCCCCAGTGTCTCCCCAGTGTGCCCCTGAGTGCCTCCCCAGTGTCTCCCCAGTGCCTCCCCAGTGTGCCCCTGAGTGCCTCCCCAGTGCCTGCCCAGCGACTCCCCAGTGCCTGCCCAGTGTCCCCCAGTGTCCCCCCAGTGTCTCCAATAGCAATACAAGAGCAATAATACAAATTAATCTTAATTTATTAATGTTATTTAATGAATTAATCAAATTAATTAATGAATCAAAAGTTGATTGAAGTTATTATATACTTAAAGCAGCATTAGTATGTAACTTTCCTCTTCTACCCTGGATTTGAACCCGCTTTCCTGCGTGCTGAAAACTTTAGCATTGAGCTAATCGAGCCGAACTGCTTGCTCGGGGGATAAATTTAATCTTGACCATAAGGTCCAAATTCGAGTCAGATCCTGTGTCTAGGTGAGACATGACCTTTGACACGATCTAAATGTCTCAACAGAAGAGCAGGGAGACAAAATACAACCAGCCCAATTGTATAAGTTATATTGTATTAACATACTCTACCATACAGATTGGACAAAATGTTATTGTATTCATTAAAAAAAGAGTTACATTTTCCACCACTGCAAAACTACTGCCATTTGAGGCATTGATTTCTCATTTCTGCATTAATGGTTTTACTCCTAGGTTTAGTTTAGTTTATTTAGGATCCCCATTAGCTGTTACACCTGGCAACAGCTATTCTTCCTGGGGTCCTCACAGAATAATATACATACACAAATTTAAATAAAAACAACATTACAGATATCATAAAAGAAATACATTAAAGCATAACAACCACGGTTAGTGCATTCACTCTAGATTACATTAACTGGTATATTGACAGGGTAAAATGCCTTTTACCCTTAATTTCTGTGATGCATACTGGTAGAGCGTTCCAGAAAGTCATTGCCCTGTACATGACTGTATTCTTCACTGCATCAGTTCTTGGCTTAGGCACTGTAAATCGACCCATTGCAACATGTCTGGTATTATGTACATGTCTATCACTGGTATAATGAATATTTTTATATAAGCATTTTGTTTTTTTATTTGAACAAATGTTCCTAAAAAAATCCAGCCAGACTGGCAGCTAATCTCTGCTCCACCAACAGCCATGACAGCTTCTGATGATTTAACAGTGTACTAGATCTAGTATTGCAGTTCAGGGCAAGGCGAGCTGCCTTATTCTGGGCTATTTGTAATTTACGCAGGTACTTTTTAGGACCACACAACTGGACAATAGTCAAGGTGGGATATCACTAGTGCCTGGATGACCTGGACAGCAGATGTTGGAGTTAAAAACTCATCTCCTAATCATGGACAAACCCCCTCCCATTTCTTAGTTATGTTTTGAATACGAGTAGACCATGTTAGATGACTGTCTAATATAACCCCAATAAGTTTTGTTTCATCTACCTGCTCAACTGCTAGATTGCTCAGATTCAGATTCAATTTGGGTTTTGACTTGAGCATATGCTGTGATCCAAATACAATGGATTTAGTCTTTGAGATGTCCAGGACCATCCTATTGTTCACCACCCACTCTGATATGTTCTGTAGTTCCTTGTTAAGAGCTACAGACAGATCTTCCACATTAGTGGCAGACATATACAAAGTAGTGTCGTCAGAATACATGGCTATATTGGCCCCGACCAGTGGCATGTCATTTGTAAATATAGTGACCTAAGCAACTTCCTTGTGGAATTCCACAGTGAATATGTTTAGTATCTGAGAGACTCCCATTATAGTATACTCTCTGTGATCTGCTGGATGAATAGCTTTTTATCCACCTTAGTGCAGATAAGGTAAAACCATAACATGAAAGTTTGTCAAGCAATAGATTGTGATCAATAATGTCAAACGCGGCACTAAAATCTAACAGTACAGACCCCACTATAGTCTCTTAGAATCCACATTCATTAGACAGTCATCTATTAACTGTGTCAGTGCTGTACATGTAGAAAGCCCATCTCTATAGGCGTGTTGAAAGTCAGCTTTAGCTTCCTTCCATATTTGTGGATTTTTGCCTTTCTCGTAAAAGCTACTATGTTGTGGTCAGTGCATCCAAATTCAACAGAAATCACCTTTGAGCATAGATCAGCTGCATTTGTAAAGATATGATCAATACAGGTGGAGGAGATGCCATTTATTATTTGTGTTCTTGTTGGCTTGTTTGCTAACTGTGTTAAATTGTATGTATCTGCAATAGCATGGAGGGTTTTCTTAAGTGAGCATGTTGGAGAGAACCAGTTCATATTCATATCTGCAGGTATATACAATTCCCTATTACTGTCTGATGCTCTGTCCACCATCAATTTACAATTTACAATTTAGGCATTTAGCAGACGCTCTTAATCCAGAGCGATTTACATTAAGCAAGAACAAAAGCACCATCTCACATACACTGCTGACTACTACTGAGAATTGGAATCCGGTAGTCTGTAACAGCAACACAGCAATATAGGTTTAATATTAGGCAAGTGGACTTAAAATATAAAAAAATATAAAAAGCCACACCCCCACCATGAATATTTCTGTCTCTCCTGTAGATATTATACCCATGTACCATAAATTCCTTATCACATGTTTCATCTAAATGTGTCAGATATGGCAAGTATTCTATATCAGGGGTGCCCAAACTTTTTTCACTGAGGGCCACATACAGAAAAATATAGGAAGGGCTGGGCCACTCACTAGAGATGAGGTATATCACCTCACCTGTCGTGTATTAAAGCAGGGTTTACTGCACAATGTTGTTGGCATGGCGCTGCGCCATGCTTGAAATAAATCGTGCCATGCCAAGCTGCCCAAAAAAAAGGAAGAAAAAAAAGAAAAGAAGGGGGGCTATTGAATCATGGTGTGTGTGTGATATGAAATGTCCAGTACCTCCCCCAGTGCCACCCCAGTGTCTGCCCAGTGGCTCCCCAGTACCTCCCCAGTACCTCCCCAGTGTCCCCTGAGTGTCTCCCCAGTGTCCCCTGAGTGTCTCCCCAGTGTCCCCTGAGTACCTCCCCAGTGTCCCCCTGAGTACCTCCCCAGTGTCCCCTGAGTGCCTCCCCAGTGTGCCCCTGAGTGCCTCCCCAGTGTCCCCTGAGTACCTCCCCAGTGTCCCCCTGAGTACCTCCCCAGTGTCCCCTGAGTGCCTCCCCAGTGTGCCCCTGAGTGCCTCCCCAGTGGCTGCAGTTTCTCCCCAGTGTTTCCCCAGTGCCTCCCCAGTGTGCCCCCAGTGCCTCCCCATTGTCTCCCCAGTGCCTCCCCAGAGGCTCCCCAGTGCCCCCCCAGTGTGCCCCTGAGTGCCTCCCCAGTGCATATAGATGATTAAACTCATAAGAGCCAATGCAGTGAAGTTACTGACCAAAAGGTTTTAGCTTTCTTTTGTTTGGAGACGGTCCTAACATAAATCGTGCCATGCCAAGATGCCCAAAAAAAAGGAAGAAAAAAAAAAAAAGGGGGGGCTATTGAATCATGGTGTGTGTGTGATATGAAATGTCCAGTACCTCCCCCAGTGCCACCCCAGTGTCTGCCCAGTGGCTCCCCAGTACCTCCCCAGTACCTCCCCAGTGTCCCCTGAGTGTCTCCCCAGTGTCCCCTGAGTGTCTCCCCAGTGTCCCCTGAGTACCTCCCCAGTGTCCCCTGAGTACCTCCCCAGTGTCCCCCTGAGTACCTCCCCAGTGTCCCCTGAGTGCCTCCCCAGTGTGCCCCTGAGTGCCTCCCCAGTGTCCCCTGAGTACCTCCCCAGTGTCCCCCTGAGTACCTCCCCAGTGTCCCCTGAGTGCCTCCCCAGTGTGCCCCTGAGTGCCTCCCCAGTGGCTGCAGTTTCTCCCCAGTGTTTCCCCAGTGCCTCCCCAGTGTGCCCCCAGTGCCTCCCCATTGTCTCCCCAGTGCCTCCCCAGAGGCTCCCCAGTGCCCCCCCAGTGTGCCCCTGAGTGCCTCCCCAGTGCATATAGATGATTAAACTCATAAGAGCCAATGCAGTGAAGTTACTGACCAAAAGGTTTTAGCTTTCTTTTGTTTGGAGACGGTCCTAACAAGTAGGGTAAAAATGTGGTAATTTATAGTTTGCCCTTCTTTAAATCTGATGTGATTGTATTAAAATAGATTTTTTTCCACATTCAGGAGTGTAGTTTATATGTTTCTACTATGTCTAGAAAGTGTGGTCCTAACGAGGTAAGCAATAACCTGAAAAAAAAGTGTGGTCCTAAGAAGGTAAGTTATACGAGTATGCGTGTGTGTGTGTGTGTGTGTGTGTGTGTGTGTGTGTGTGTGATCTGTCCGTCCACGAGAGCACACGCTTGTCTGTGTGCGTGCATGCGTTCGTGCGTGCGTGCGTGCGTGTGTTGTGTGTCGTGTGTGTGTGTGTGTGTGTGTGTGTGCATGTGTGTAAATCTCCATTACATATCGTCGCAGTCAAAGCCGTTACTTGGAAAACAATTCCATTGGTTTATGATTTAGTCACAACTTGCTCCTGTTAATGCTTTTCGTTGGTTAAATATTTATAAGACCCACAGACAGCTATTTCAACCTGACATCTCTATTTTGGGCATGTCGTTATATTCTTCAATGATTTGCTAAATTAGCTCAAATATCCGACCTACAAGCTCACAATTGGGCTGTTTTGTAAAACAGCTATTTTAGCTAGTTTTTCCATGACACTGTCATGCGATTATAGAATTAGTGCATTTTATAATAATAAACAATCTTTCAAAGATGGATATGCAAGGTTTCAGTGTCATGCAGGACCTCACATTTGAACCAGGCATGCAACATGGTGGCCTTACACTATGAAACAACGTACACGGTACACATACAATATATCTATACAAATCAGGGGGTCAGTCAGACAGATATTTTGTGAAGCCACTAAGGAAATCGGGACTTCCTGAAAGTTCATATAATGGCCTGTTGTGGCGCCGTCATTGGGCCCAAAAAAACCCATAGCTCCATAGAGGTCCATGTATTTGGGCCCAACTTCACCTAGACTGTATTACCTTAATAAACATGGTCATGAATACTTTCTGCTTCCAGTCACTAGTTTAAAGTCTCATTTCTATTGTCATAATATTCTTTTTGGAAAATTATGGTCCCATTTATAAAGAAAACTACCATAAAGTTGCGTATGTTCTGAGGGGCGTGGCTACCGTTACAGTCTATGATCGGGAGCCACCCCTGTTCGAGTCAAAATAAAAACCAAAGAAGAAGAAGGGGGAAGTCCCGCCTCGTTGTCTGGGCCAGCCAATGGCCAGCTGGGCCCAAACGGATCTAGAAAGATTTACAATTCAAGGATAGACTGGCTTCATCTTAGGTCCATATCAGACCCGGGGAACGCTTTGTCCATATTTGTTTGACAGTCTATGATACAAATACGTACATGTCCGTGTTTCTGCTCTGCGCAGCCTGTATCAGCGTCTACGGCGCACATCCTGGGAGAGGTGTGTCGAGAGAAGCAGGAGGCGGCCATTCCATTAGTCCGTCTGTTTCTCCACTACGGCAAGATTGTGCCTTTCCTCAGCGCCATCGCTCACGCCGAAGTCAACCGCACGCAGTGAGTGTCTCTTCCTGTTACTGTCACCATGTGGTTCTGGAGATGTAGGACTCAGGAGGTGCAGAACGGACCAGGCACAGGCAGAAGAGTGAATAACTAGGAAAACACAAGAAAAAATAACCACGTCACTTACGACGACGAACTGACAAGGAACCGCAAACACTGGGGCAAATATATAGACAAGACTAACTACACACAGGTGAACTGAAACACACAATCAACACTGGGATAGGCTAACAGGCAACAGAACACAGGTGGCTAGGGTTACACTAATACAGGGAGGTGAGACAAGGCAGGAGACGGAAAACAAGGCAGACAGGAAACACTGAACACTATTACAAAATAAGGTACAGAACACAAATACAAGTAATAAGTCCCAAAACACAGACAAGGGCCAGGGGCAGAGGAGCGTACCGTGACAGTTACTGCAATGTCTGTAATTAATGCCAGGTACTATTTACCCCTAGCCAATTATGTTAGCAATGTACCAAACAAGCATCGCTACATATCCAACGGACACGTTATTATAAACCATTATAAATATTAAACATATTATAATGGTGTCCAGTTTGGGTTTGCAACGTATGTGTAACAGGCTAGTTATTAAAATATTCTAGAATCACCAGAGCTTACATCCTACATACTGTAGAATACTAACAGCTTATGTTGTTCACTTTCAATATGAAATTAATCTCCAATAGTTGTGCTGTAAAACATGGTTTCGTCCATAATATTACTGTGCAATTCTAAAGAGCGTATAACCCGTCTCTCTCGCAAAGGGATCCCAACACCATTTTCAGAGGGAATTCTTTGACGTCCAAATGCATTGATGAGACCATGAAGCTAGCGGGCATGCACTACCTGCAAGTCACGCTCAAACCAATCATAGATGAGGTATGTAATGTTAACGGTGACTTTACTCCTGTGTCTTAAGGCTAAGTCAGACCACTGCTTTTCCTTCTCCTCGACGTTCCAACACTTAAATGTATGCTCCGATGTGTGCCGGTGGTCTGTGGCGAAATAGCTGACCTACAAGCTCACACAATGTGTCGCTTTGTGAGCTTGTAGGTTGGCTATTTTCGTTGCGTGCCACTGTTAAATCAGGCTTTAACCCATTCTGACCTGAGATCAGATTCATACGAGGTTTCCACTGGACACACACTGGTCTGATTAACCCATTCTGACCTGAGATCAGATTCTAAAAATGTCAGTCGCTCTTCGATTTTTCTAAAATAGCAGACCTACAAGCTCGTAGCGCGCCACTCGGTGGCGCGCTATGAGCTTGTAGATCTGCTGTTTTTCAATAGCTAAAGCATAACATGATGCCGACACCAAAACGGGTTCCCGTTCAGAATGGGTTAAACTGTTTTGTCTCATTGCAAATCTTTGGTCTGAAGTCTCTGAACTCTGCTTTAATCACTGAACTGCACTTCTCCATATGACATGACGTTTCTCTTAATGTTTACAGATATGCACGGATCACAAACCCTGTGAGATTGACCCTGTTAAACTCAAAGAGTCTGAGAACTTGGATACCAATAGGGTGAGAGGGAGAGAGTGTGTGTGTGTGTGTGCGTGTGCGTGTGCGTGTGCGTGTGCGTGTGCGTGTGTGTGTGTGTGTGTGTGTGTGTGTGTGTGTGTGTGTGTGTGTGTGTGTGTGTGCCAAAAGGTCCCACAAGTATATAGTAGAACTTGAGAAATAGTAATTGTGAGGACCATTTTACTGGTCCTCACAAGATAAATGGTAGTTGTATGGTTAAAAAAAGATCTATAGAGTCAGGCATACCATTGAGGTAAAAGGCTTCAGGTCCTTACACTTACACTTAAGACATTTAGAGGTTTAGGGGTTGTGGTTGTATGCTGTAGTTATTTATGCCCGTGTGTTATTTTTGGCTTGATGGTTAGGGTTAAAAATGGCACACAAAAGATTGACGTCCTAGAATGTTGATGTCCTCGCAAGTATAGTAATACAAACGGTATGTTGTGTGTGTGTGTGTGTGTGTGTGTGTGTGTGTGTGTGTGTGTGTGTGTGTGTGTGTGTGTGTGCCTGCGTTGCGTGCATCTGCCAAACTTGACAAATCTGACCTGGTTTCAACTCTGCAGGAAAACCTGCGGCAGTATGTGGATCGCATCTTCAATGACATCACCACATCTGGTGTTCGCTGCCCCACGGTCATGTGTGACATCTTCTTCTCTCTGAGGGAATCTGCCGCTACGCGTTTCCAAGGTACATAAATAAAAGGCTTTATGTGACTTTATGGTACAATTAGGGGAGAAAGAGTAAAGGACAGGAGAGGATACAGAGAAGAAAGGACAGGATGCATGAGGAGGAGGAGCAGGGATACTTTGTCAAGTCTAAACTCTACGGTGGTTTTATGTGACGCTGCTGCCTCCTCATGGCCATCACGAGGCACTACAGCCACAGCTGAAAAAACATGCAGGGATTGGAAGATGCCACAGTCAATGTTATCTTGTAGTACCCAAACATAATTAACATACAGGAAGTAACAATTAAAAACATTAAACATTTAAAAAAAAGGGAAATAATGACATGAAAACCACCAAACGTTTTTACAGTATGTTCTGAAACTGAACCGAAACCGACTTAAGGATGAGAAATACATACATATATATTATATTGTACCTGTACTTTACTGTACTGTACTCTATTTCCACCATATGGATATTATTACATACTCACAAAATACCATTTGAGCTACGAGTCTTTAATCACCAAGCCCTGACCAAGCCACTCACTGCAGCTGACAGGAAAGAACAGGCATCAGAAACACACACACACACACACACACACACGCACACACTCACCACTACAGCCATATATAACATATAAGGTACATAGGTACCGCAACAGTTTTTTTTTTAAAGCAGGTGATATGTTGCGTAACCCTGTATTCCTCTTATGCCCTCCAGTGGACCAAGACGTGCGCTACACGGCGGTGAGCAGCTTTATCTTCCTGCGTTTCTTCGCCCCGGCCATCCTGTCCCCCAACCTGTTCCAGCTGAGGCCACACCATCCAGTGAGTTGTATGAGTGAGTTGTATGAGGCCACACCATCCAGTGAGTTGTATGAGTGAGTTGTATGAGGCCACACCATCCAGTGAGTTGTATGAGTGAGTTGTATGAGGCATTGAGGCCACACCATCCAGTGAGTTGTATGAGGCCACACCATCCAGTGAGTTGTATGAGTGAGTTGTATGAGGCATTGAGGCCACACCATCCAGTGAGTTGTATGAGTGAGTTGTATGAGGCATTGAGGCCACACCATCCAGTGAGTTGTATGAGTGAGTTGTATGAGGCATTGAGGCCACACCATCCAGTGAGTTGTATGAGGCCACACCATCCAGTGAGTTGTATGAGGCATTGAGGCCACACCATCCAGTGAGTTGTATGAGGCCACACCATCCAGTGAGTTGTATGAGGCATTGAGGCCACACCATCCAGTGAGTTGTATGAGGCCACACCATCCAGTGAGTTGTATGAGTGAGTTGTATGAGGCCACACCATCCAGTGAGTTGTATGAGTGAGTTGTATGAGGCCACACCATCCAGTGAGTTGTATGAGTGAGTTGTATGAGGCCACACCATCCAGTGAGTTGTATGAGGCCACACCATCCAGTGAGTTGTATGAGGCATTGAGGCCACACCATCCAGTGAGTTGTATGAGTGAGTTGTATGAGGCATTGAGGCCACACCATCCAGTGAGTTGTATGAGTGAGTTGTATGAGGCCACACCATCCAGTGAGTTGTATGAGGCATTGAGGCCACACCATCCAGTGAGTTGTATGAGGCCACACCATCCAGTGAGTTGTATGAGGCATTGAGGCCACACCATCCAGTGAGTTGTATGAGGCCACACCATCCAGTGAGTTGTATGAGGCATTGAGGCCACACCATCCAGTGAGTTGTATGAGGCATTGAGGCCACACCATCCAGTGAGTTGTATGAGGCATTGAGGCCACACCATCCAGTGAGTTGTATGAGGCCACACCATCCAGTGAGTTGTATGAGGCATTGAGGCCACACCATCCAGTGAGTTGTATGAGGCCACACCATCCAGTGAGTTGTATGAGGCATTGAGGCCACACCATCCAGTGAGTTGTATGAGGCATTGAGGCCACACCATCCAGTGAGTTGGATGCACTTCACTCACTTCAGCTTCATCCACTTCAAATAATTTGTCGTCACTGGTTCCTTCTTACATCTGACCAAGCTGAGATCCCACACGTGCGTCCACGCATGTGCCCACACACACTCACACACACTAGGGCATTCACTTCTAGACATTTTTACTAGTTGACTAATTGCCTAGTTTACTAGTCGACTAGTTGTTTAACTACACATTATGTAAAAAAGAAAAGAAAAAGTCGCAATAATAGTATAGTGACAAAGCTTTTTGTCTTTTCCAGGATCCTTCCACCTCACGGACCCTTACCCTCATCTCCAAGACCATCCAGACCCTAGGAAGTCTGGCCAAGTCTAAATCTGTGAGTCTCTCTGATTATTAAAACCTACACTCTTATTTATTTGTTTTAGTATTAGTGCAGCAAATGACCAGTTTCCACTTTCTCTCTCTTCCCTATAGGCCAATTTCAAAGAATCTTACATGGCTGCATTTTATGATTACTTCAACGAGCAGAAATATGCAGACGCTGTGAAGAACGTGAGTGCTCCGTTCCCATCCCATAATATGCACCAAAGTATGTTTGTATGAGAACATATCTATATGTCTATATGTATGTAATGTATATGTACGCTACCAATATGTGTGTATGAAAGTTATGAAGAGCATGGAAGTTTTGTTGTAGTTGAAAACCTAATGCGTGTAAAAGCACACGTTGTGATGTGTGGGATATAATGGACAAAATGTGCTTTTGTAGCTACCGAGTGGCACGCTACGAGCTTGTACAGTAGGTCTGCTATTTTTGAAAAATCGTAAAATAATGCGGCACAAATCTTTGAATATATATTCTTTCAGAGTGAACGTTTTCTTTTGTTTTTTTGACGCCAGGCCTAAATGGGTTTAACCATAGCAACGGGTTTAACCATAGCAACGGGTTTAACCATAGCAACGGGTTCCCCGGGTGGTTCAAGATGTCACGGTCAGATATTTGAAGTCCTTTATTTTTCTCCACAGTTCCTGGACCTGATCTCCTCCTCTGGGAAGTGGGACCAGAAGAGCATTGAGACGCCCATCATGCTGAAGGAGGGGTAGGGGAGACAAAAAATAACTCTCTTCCCAAGCAGGACATTACAATGTTTTATTATACTTTGAGCATGTGTGTTTTTACACATTCAGATTAACATTGGAGGGCCAACTAGAAAGATCTTTATGGAATTACAATTTATAATTAAGGCATTTACCAGACGCTCTTAATCCAGAGTGATTTACAGTAAGCAAACATGGTAACACGTCAATAACTCAATACATAAACAATAGTCATCAAGAATCATAAGTAAGCTAAGAACCTAACATTCGTCTAACAGGTGACTGTAACTATTATCTAGCTCAGTGGTTCCCAAACTGTGGTGCGTGGCACCCCCTGTGGTGCACGAGCGCCTTCTAGGGGGTGCGCGACATGAAAAGGTTAATGGTGGCGCTATGATTTTATTGTAAATATATTATTAACATATGCCAATATATGGCAAGTATATGCAGAATATAGCCTATGCTGCATATGCCATATTCAGGTTCATATAATATATGCATAATATAAAACTTGTATAAGCTATATATATTTCTTATATATACACATATGTGTATGATATAGGAAATATATATAGCTTATACAATTTTTATTTCCATGGCCAATTAGGTCTGCTATTTTTGAGAGATCGTGAACGTGTGGCGCAAATCTTTGAAAATATATTCTTTCAGAGCGAACGTTTTTAGCTCAAATCTTTGCTTCTGGAAGGTCCCTGGAACTACATATTATTTCAGATGGGGGGTCGGTGGCCAATTACATATCATTTTTGGGGTCCTTGACATGAAATATTGAGCACCACAGACATAGAAACATGTAGGTATTTCAGAAAACTGTCAGAATTCAGAAGACATTTTTTTTAGGTTCAGGTCTAAATGGGTCAACTCTGAAAGTGTACACCTCGCGGGTCCATTTTGACACTCGGAGAGTGAAATGTCGCGGTGGTGAGTTAAGTTAGCCCTGTCTACCTCCTCCTGCCTCACTCCGTCCTCATCCCTCTTCTGTTTCTGCTGCTGCGGCACAGGAGTGTTAAACTCACTATAAAGAGGGTTGATGGGAAGGGTTCGAAAAGCACAAAGGGCAGGTAAGAGGCTTCACTGTCTAGAGACTTTACCCCCTGTGATGCTCTCCATAGACAGAGACTTTACCCCCTGTGATGCTCTCCATAGACCGCTGTCATAGAGACTTTACCCCCTATGATGCTCTCCATAGACAGAGACTTTACCCCCTATGATGCTCTCCATAGACCGCTGTCATAGAGACTTTACCCCCTGTGATGCTCTCCATAGACAGAGACTTTACCCCCTGTGATGCTCTCCATAGACAGAGACTTTACCCCCTATGATGCTCTCCATAGACAGAGACTTTACCCCCTGTGATGCTCTCCATAGACAGAGACTTTACCCCCTATGATGCTCTCCATAGACCGCTGTCATAGAGACTTTACCCCCTGTGATGCTCTCCATAAACATAGAGACTTTACCCCCTATGATGCTCTCCATAGACCGCTGTCATAGAGACTTTACCCCCTGTGATGCTCTCCATAGACCGCTGTCATAGAGACTTTACCCCCTGTGATGCTCTCCATAGACCGCTGTCATAGAGACTTTACCCCCTATGATGCTCTCCATAGACCACTGTCATAGAGACTTTACCCCCTGTGATGCTCTCCATAGACATTGGTCCATGAGCCAACCATTCCTTCTCCCAACAACAACATGCACTTAGCTGCACTTCACTTTATACCTGGCTTGTTACGGTCACATGGGTTTCAACAGAAATCATACCAGTGTTCATATTGTATCCACAAAATGAATCACATTGCAATTGTCCGTCTCAAATGACTGTTAACAGTATAAAGTAAAGTGTAGACGTAGTTTAGTTTGCTTATACGTCAGAAGCACTGTTCATCCAAACAGTCCTTTTCCCTGTCCACTGGCAGATATGCTTTGGTATATTATTATATATTATTATGGACAGTGGCAGATATGCTTGGCATGGACAGTGGCCGATATGCTTGTTATGAACAGTGGCCGATATGCTTGGTATGGACAGTGGCCGATATGCTTGGTATATTATTATATATTATTATGGACAGTGGCAGAACGTTGGTTACAGTGTGAACACCTCTGGGATGTCATTAGCCGCCTGCATTCTGACCCTTGATATCATATATTGACCCAGACGGTGACCGCATACATTTAGTCTCACAGTCATATTGGTCTGACCTGAACCACTTGCCCCGTTTTTAGACTGCCACCTGCTGGTGGGATGTGAATTACAATCCTATTCCTTTGCATTCCTTTGCCACCTCAAGCCTGTACTTCCTGTGCGTGGTAAAAAATAAATAAATAAAAATAAAACACTTTCTGTGTTTTCTGTACCTGTGTTGGTGGGAGTCACAGACTGATAAGAGTTGTAGAGATGATTTGATGAAGCTATTGGCATGTAGATGGAATGGTTGTATGATTAGCCCATTTTGGGGCGGGAACCCCTTTTGGTGTTAGCATTACGTTATGCTTTAGCTATTGAAAAATAGCAGATCTACAAGCTCATAGCGCGCCGTCTCTCCGTCTTCTTTTTTTTTATGCATTGCCCCTCCCCCAAACGTTCCTCAGATTTATGATAAAGAGAGCGCAGGGGAGAAACCGCTTCGGCATGAAGAACTTCAAGAAGAGGTGGTTTCGTCTCACCAACCACGAGTTTACCTACCACAAAACCAAAGGTAACGCCAAAGGTTTGTTAGGATCTTCTTACAGTTACGTTTCCTACATCTGTTCGTGTCTCTAGACCGACAACCTATACCTAGCCTGACCCTGACCGGAGGCACGGGAGCAGCAGGGCATGGTCGACATGTGGTCGACCGCATGTCGACCATGTACGACCCATATACTGTATGCTTCACGAGGAGTGGGCGAAAGAGAAACTGTGTGTGTGTGTGTGTGTGAGAGAGAGAGAGAGAGAGAGAGAGAGAGAGAGAGAGAGAGAGAGAGAGAGAGAGAGAGAGACAGACATAAGGATGTTTGGTCAGTCATTTATTCAGTCTGTACAAAGTGTACCTCCAGAACACACATGTGTTTGAGATTACGTTTCTGTAACAGGAAATCAAGTTTAGCTGCAACAGGACAAGCTCACACTGAAACACACTACAACAATGCATGAATGCCAGCACACACACACACACACACACACACACACACACACACACACACACACACACACACACACACATACACACACACACATCCTTGAGTCACGTTGACAAATTATTCGTTACATGATGCATCTCCTTTCCCCTTCATGATTCCGTTTCAGATCTCACATTCTATCTTTGCTTGTCATTCCCCACAACCCCCAATCCTGGCTGACGTATTCTTCCCTCTTATCTCCAGGAGAGGGCGCTCTCTGCAGTATCCCCATAGAGAACATTCTGGCTGTGGAGAGGCTAGAAGAGGAATCCTTCAAGATGAAAAATGTAACAACCATTTAAGTTTAAACAGATCACCAGATATTTGGCATGATTTGAATGTGTGTGTGTCTGTGTGTACCACGGAATGTGATGATTTGATTGGCTGAGCACGGAATGTGATGTGTGATGATAAGAGCGCCTCTCAAAATGTACAAACAAGGGTACATGTTTTCTATTCTCATACTTATAGAGTGTCGCAGTCCCGCCCCCTTTCAGAACGACGAGTGGCCCAGGAAATGATTCTCCATACTTTTCAAAAAGTATTTATATAAAGACGGTTACGTCGCGGACAAAGCCAACTCGGATTGTGACAAATCATGACAACAAACACAATATTTTGTGCTGAAAGAAGAAAATAAAGGCAGGAGACAACACTATTTGTTTTGTTTTTCTTCTTACTAATTATTTGATCGGCCCCAAAACATTGTAATTATTGTCATGATTTGTCACGATCCGAGTTGGCTTTGTCCGCGGCGTAACCGTCTTTAAATAAATACTTTTTGAAAAGCCTATGGAGAAAATGAATGGAGAATCATTTCCTGGGCCACTCGTTGTTCTGAAAGGGGGAGGGACTGCGACGCTCCATTGACTCCTAGTCTCCTTTTGGGCATGGGGGGCATGGGGCCCTTAACCCATTTAGGCCTGACGTCGAAATAAAATTAAAAGTCTTCTGAAAGAATATACATTCAAAGAAAGATTTGTGCCGCATTTTCACAATTTTTCAAAAATAGCTAAAGTATAACATAATGCTTAGTTAAAACACCAAAAAGGAGTTTGCGCCCAGAATGGGTTAAGACTAACTTTTTCGACTTGGCTTTTAATCATAGCCATGCTTTACTTTGAATCTGATCTCATCTCGTTTGTTTGATTTTGTTTGATGGCATTGCTTCTGTTGTATCGTTTCATCTTTTGACCCGTGCGCAGCAGCATGCACTTTGGTTTTTAAGTGTGCTATATAAATAAAAGTTTGATTTGATTCCGACCTCCCACCAGATGTTCCAGGTGATCCAGCCAGAGAGAGCGTTGTACATCCAGGCCAACAACTGCGTCGAAGCCCGCGACTGGATCGACATCCTGACCAAGGTCAGCCAGTGCAACAGGAAGCGCCTGAGCACGTACCACCCTTCAGCCTACCTCAACGGCCACTGGCTCTGCTGCAAGCTGTCAGCGGACACCGCCCCCGGCTGTACGCCCTGCACGGGGTGAGTACAGTACACTGCTACAGTACACTGCCTCGGCTGTACGCCCTGCACAGGGTGAGTACAGTACACTGCCCCCGGCTGTACGCCCTGCACCGGGTGAGTACAGTACACTGCCCCCGGCTGTACACCCTGCACAGGGTGAGTACAGTACACTGCCCCCCGGCTGTACACCCTGCACAGGGTGAGTACAGTACACTGCCCCCGGCTGTACACCCTGCACCGGGTGAGTACAGTACACTGCCCCCGGCTGTACGCCCTGCACAGGGTGAGTACAGTACACTGCCCCCGGCTGTACGCCCTGCACAGGGTGAGTACAGTTCACTGCCCCCGGCTGTACACCCTGCACAGGGTGAGTACAGTACACTGCCCCCGGCTGTACGCCCTGCACCGGGTGAGTACAGTACACTGCCCTGCACCGGGTGAGTACAGTACACTGCCCCCGGCTGTACGCCCTGCACCGGGTGAGTACAGTACACTGCCCCCGGCTGTACGCCCTGCACAGGGTGAGTACAGTACACTGCCCTGCACCGGGTGAGTACAGTACACTGCCCCCGGCTGTACACCCTGCACCGGGTGAGTACAGTACACTGCCCCCGGCTGTACGCCCTGCACAGGGTGAGTACAGTACACTGCCCCCGGCTGTACACCCTGCACAGGGTGAGTACAGTACACCGCCCCCCGGCTGTACGCCCTGCACCGGGTGAGTACAGTACACTGCCCCCGGCTGTACGCCCTGCACCGGGTGAGTACAGTACACTGCCCCCGGCTGTACGCCCTGCACCGGGTGAGTTCACTGCCCCCGGCTGTACGCCCTGCACCGGGTGAGTACAGTACACTGCCCTGCACAGGGTGAGTACAGTACACTGCCCCCGGCTGTACGCCCTGCACAGGGTGAGGCAGGGCTTTACACACGTTTTCTAAATGATATCAATAACAGTGGACCAAGCAGATCGACAAACGTGTTGTGTCGCACCACGCCACCACCACAACGAGTTGTGAGCTTGTACATCTGCTATTTTCACTATATAGAGAGTATGCGCGTGACATCATCATCCTCAAACCCGGAGGTTATGCGGGAACGCCTACCGAGTGGCAAAAAACTACTTTCTGGCCTCGACAGCCCAGACATCCAAATAGAAAAGTCATATCCGATTGCATTAAACAACGTTAAACAATGTTAACCTCACTTTGCATGTTGCTTTGCCACTCTTATGTGCCATTCACTTTAAGCATGTGCATACCCTCTATTGAAAACAGGCTTAAGTGGTTAGTTCATAATAAAGTAGTGAAAAGTACAAGATTTTGCCTTTGAAATGTAATGCAGTCAAAGTAATGAGTATCCAAAAATGCAAATATTCAAGTAAAGTACAGATACTTACAAATGTACAGTACTCAATGTACTTAGTTGTCCACCATTGGTGAGGTAAGTAAGTAAGTAGCCTTGCCGAGCCATGAGGCCCATAGGGGGCAGGAGCCTATCTCCTGTTTCTGTAGCCATGAGGCCCATAGGGGCAGGAGCCTATCTCCTGTTTCTGTAGCCATGAGGCCCATAGGGGCAGGAGCCTATCTCCTGTTTCTGTAGCCATGAGGCCCATAGGGGGCAGGAGCCTATCTCCTGTTTCTGTAGCCATGAGGCCCATAGGGGGCAGGAGCCTATCTCCTGTTTCTGTAGCCATGAGGCCCATAGGGGGCAGGAGCCTATCTCCTGTTTCTGTAGCCATGAGGCCCATAGGGCAGGAGCCTATCTCCTGTTTCTGTAGCCATGAGGCCCATAGGGGCAGGAGCCTATCTCCTGTTTCTGTAGCCATGAGGCCCATAGGGGGCAGGAGCCTATCTCCTGTTTCTGTAGCCATGAGGCCCATAGGGGGCAGGAGCCTATCTCCTGTTTCTGTAGCCATGAGGCCCATAGGGGCAGGAGCCTATCTCCTGTTTCTAGCGTGAGGCAGCTTGATGCACAAGTCTACCCCCTGGACATGACGCTAGTATGTCTCACGACTTACCCCCCAATCCAACCCTTGATGCTGAGTGTCAGGCAGGGAGGCACTGGGTCCCATTTTTACAGTCTTTGGTATGACCCGGCCGGGGATCGAACCCCGACCTCCCAGTCTCAGGGCGGACACTCTAACCACAAGGCCACTGAGCTGGTGTTCCTCTAATAATGACTAATTGATACTCTGTGGTATGATGAAGTAATGATTGTACTGTGTTCCTGTGGTCCAGTGGTCTCCCAGCCAACATTCAGCTGGACGTGGATGGAGACAGGGAGACGGAGAGGATCTATTCGCTGTTCAGCACCTATATGACCAAACTGGTCAAGATGCAAGGTCAGACATTGACATGACACAAAGTGTGCGCGGGTGCATGTTTGTGAGCAAGCATGTATTGTAAATGATTTGCGTCTGTGTGTGCGTGCGTGTGACGTGTGTGTGTGTGTGTGTGTGTGTAGCACTTGCCCTAGCCTAGCCCCTTAGAATCTACGGGCAAGTAGCCCTAATGGTTAGACGTGTGACAACAACAACGACGCAAGTGACTTAGTGTTACTTTCTGTCAAATCAGGCGGCACACCTGGACATATCAAACGGCACACTAAAGTGCCGCAGCACACAGGTTGGGAATCACTGCCTTAGATGGCACTTTATGTAGACTTAGATAAGATTCTAGACAGACTTATAGCTCGTTACGTAGACAGCACTAGAATTGCATTTTATGTAGTCGTAGCACTTTATAGTACACATGTATATTGTATAATATATAATATAGTATAGTATGGATCACACTGTTCTGTGTGTTCTGCAGAGGCCTGTGGCAGTAAGTCGGTGTATGACGGGCCCGAGCAGGAGGAGTATTCCAGCTTCGTCATCGACGATCCCCAGGAGACCTACAAGACCCTGAAGCTGGTGGTCTCAGCCGTGCAGACCTTGGAGCAGCAGCACACCAAGTACAAGCGGGACAAGTTTAAGAAGACAAAGATCGGCAGCCAGTATGTGTCCTTCTATAATACTATATACTAGTATACTATGTGTCCTACTATGTCCTACTATGTGTCCTATGAGGTGACAGCAGTATGTGTCCTACTATGTCCTACTGTGTGTCCTATGAGGTGACAGCAGTATGTGTCCTACTATGTCCTACTATGTGTCCTATGAGGTGACAGCAGTATGTGTCCTACTATGTCCTACTGTGTGTCCTATGAGGTGACAGCAGTATGTGTCCTACTATGTCCTACTGTGTGTCCTATGAGGTGACAGCAGTATGTGTCCTACTATGTCCTACTATGTGTCCTATGAGGTGATAGCAGTATGTGTTCTACTATGTCCTACTGTGTGTCCTATGAGGTGACAGCAGTATGTGTCCTACTATGTCCTACTGTGTGTCCTATGAGGTGACAGCAGTATGTGTCCTACTATGTCCTACTATGTGTCCTATGAGGTGACAGCAGTATGTGTCCTACTATGTCCTACTATGTGTCCTATGAGGTGACAGCAGTATGTGTCCTACTATGTCCTACTGTGTGTCCTATGAGGTGACAGCAGTATGTGTCCTACTATGTCCTACTGTGTGTCCTATGAGGTGACAGCAGTATGTGTCCTACTATGTCCTACTATGTGTCCTATGAGGTGACAGCAGTATGTGTCCTACTATGTCCTACTGTGTGTCCTATGAGGTGACAGCAGTATGTGTCCTACTATGTCCTACTGTGTGTCCTATGAGGTGACAGCAGTATGTGTCCTACTATGTCCTACTATGTGTCCTATGAGGTGACAGCAGTATGTGTCCTACTATGTCCTACTATGTGTCCTATGAGGTGACAGCAGTATGTGTCCTACTATGTCCTACTGTGTGTCCTATGAGGTGACAGCAGTATGTGTCCTACTATGTCCTACTGTGTGTCCTATGAGGTGACAGCAGTATGTGTCCTACTATGTCCTACTATGTGTCCTATGAGGTGACAGCAGTATGTGTCCTACTATGTCCTACTGTGTGTCCTATGAGGTGACAGCAGTATGTGTCCTACTATGTCCTACTGTGTGTCCTATGAGGTGACAGCAGTATGTGTCCTACTATGTCCTACTATGTGTCCTATGAGGTGACAGCAGTATGTGTCCTACTATGTCCTACTGTGTGTCCTATGAGGTGACAGCAGTATGTGTCCTACTATGTCCTACTGTGTGTCCTATGAGGTGACAGCAGTATGTGTCCTACTATGTCCTACTATGTGTCCTATGAGGTGACAGCAGTATGTGTCCTACTATGTCCTACTATGTGTCCTATGAGGTGACAGCAGTATGTGTCCTACTATGTCCTACTATGTGTCCTGCTGTGTTTTAGGCATTTCCCACATCAGTAAATGTGTAACTGCACAATCACATCTTTGACTCAGGATTTTGCTGTGTAGACGACGTCAAATCAAACAAACAACAAAACAAATCAATGACTTTTTCTGGGAAATTGCAACAGAGAAAATGAACTACATAAACACTATAGGGTCCCACTAGAGCTGAGGACCTTCCTTTTCCCCCATACCAAATCTATTCGCTGAAAATAGCCGATCTACAAGCTCACAACGCGAGTTATGATCTTTCAACACTGCTGTTTTACAATGAACGCTTGCCTATTTTCACCAAATGTTGGCCTATTATGACATGCCCAGTATTAGCACAATAGTGTGGTTAAACTGTTCCTCTGACTAGGGGCGCAACAGTTTCGACCGAGACCGATTCTACAAAATGTCTTCTAAATCATGACAATTTTCTGGAAAAACCCATGTTTCTATGTCAGTCGTTCTCAAACATTTTCATGTCAAGGACCCCCAAGATTATATGTAATTGGCCTCCGACCCCCATCTGAACACATGTTGTTCCAGGGACCCCCCAGAAGCAAAGATTTGAGTTAAAATGTTCGCTCAGAAAGAATACAATCAAAGATTTGCAACACATTCTCACGATTTTTCAAAAAATAGCAGACCTACAAGCGAGTGGCACGCTATGAGCTTTTAGATCTGCTATTTTTCAACAGCTAAAGCATGACATAATGCTAACACCAAAAGGGGTTCCCGCCCCAAAATGGGTTAAAAACTATTTTATACTTATTCTAAAAAAGTATTCAATAGAAAAATGAATTGCTATGTAAATAATCAATAGTTGCAGCCGGGGGCCTATGACTACTTTTTTGTTTTTTTGTTTTCAGGGAGCATCCAATCGGAGACAAGAGTTTTCAGAGCTACATACGGCAGCAGTCTGAGAGTTCCACATACTCCATCTAGCCCTCATGGCTCCAGAATGCCGCGCCCAGAACCACCAGAACCAGCAGACATGACTTCCCAAGGTGCATCGCTCCAGGCGTGGCTACACGGACCTCATCAACGGGACCCGCCACAGCTGTGGAGGGAAGGAAGGAAATTACTACAATGAAGACAAAGATAAACGCCAAGCACGCATTTTGGTCCCCCTCCTTTCTAATGATGTGCGAAGAAGAGAACAAAGAGTTTTCACTGGACATCTCTTGGCAGTGACCAACCACGCACTTTAATGTCCTCCAAGACGTTGGATGAACAAGCCTCGCACAGCACATTGAAAGAAAACGCTTATTTTATCACTTTGTCGTTTTTATTTTTATGATTCAATGGTATTATTGGTTGATGAAATGTTCCTTTTTATTTCAAAGTCTCACAGACCAAAATCTAGATGAAAAAGTGTGTGTGTGTGTGTGTGTGTGTGTGTGTGTGTGACTGTGTGACTGTGTGTGTGACTGTGTGACTGTGTGACTGTGTGTGTGTGTGTGTGCGCGCGTGCGGCGTGCGCACACGTTTTTTTTTGTGGTCCCCCACCTCCTCAGGAAGGTCGTATGAGACGAGGGCACAAGAAGGGATCATTGGGACCAACGTTAGCCCACATAGCAGCTATAGACATTCATCGTTCTCATCTGCAGCCCTAGAGCTGCAACAAGTTTTTCAGCAAGAAGTCACTTAATTTCAAAGTATGAATTATCCCTAACAAGACGTTTAGCTTTTGATGCAGAGCCTTGTTCTACGGTGCCCTTGGCTACCCTGGTTAAATACTACAAAGCTCAGCTGACCTCCAATACATAAAGAGGGATGGTCATTAGTTTTACTTGCACATCCACATCTTTGCATTTTAATTTGTGTTAAGTGAACCAGACAGTCATTGTTTTCCCTGTCGGCTGGAAAGGCCACATGTTGCAGTGCTCCTGCTTTGTGAGTCAAACTACCCGGCACTGTAAATATCCTGTGTGTTAGTTTAACTCTGGTACTGTACACATGTATGGACCCCTAATGGTCCTCGTTATTACATGTGTGCACTATATCTCTGAGTTTCAAACCCATACATTAACACGGAGGAGTTTACTGTGCGAGGTCTTTGGCCCGAGTGGATTAAAACCCAGGCTATTTGTATGCCTTTCTCTGAACTACTGTATGTCCCACAGTGATTCTTATTGGCCACCCCAGCATCTATTGAAGGTACAAGATTGATTGTTAACCAATTGCATGTTTCTGTTGTTCTGATTTGAACGCTGAATCAGCACATGTAAAGTATGAGGTCAATGATGTTCGCTAAAAACAATAACTTCAGCAATGAATCAGTGACAAAAAAGCCACAGATTTAAACAACTAGTTTTGTATACTCCTAAATTCATTATGGGATCCATTATGTACCGTTTGTTTCCCCATGGTTACAGGGTCCCAATCAGTGCCAGGCATCACTTTTCTAGATTTCTTCTCTTTTTGGAACAAATTATACTCATTGTTGTTTTTTATATCTCAAAAAAATCTACTGTTTTTGAAAAGGATCAGCGATGGTTCCAAATGTACATCCATTTCTTTCTCTTTTTATGTTGTACAAGCTATAGGGAATCTTCTCAATATACAAACTGTGTTTTCTATATTTGTCATACAAGGATACAAATCAAATGAAATATTTTGTGTCTGTAAGGTATGCTGTGCTGGTGTATATTGTGTGCACACACGCACGTTTGTGTGTATCCGTGTGCCTGTTGTGTATGTGTGTATTTCTCCATGTGCATGAGTGTGTGAGACAGACTTTGAAGGGTTAAATTGCCAATTTTAATTAATTTAGTGTTACAGAAAAGGCAGGAAGTGTTGTCAAAGACACTGCATATTGTTATGCAAATAGTGTAGCAGGACATTATAGGGGACCAACCTCTATTCTGCCCTGATGTTGTCTAACTCTTCCTCTTGTATATTAGTCACGTGTCATTGTTCCATTTGAAGGAACCCCTGCCAATAATCTTTGTTCTCCTAAACCATTGTATGTTTATTGCATTTGTTTCCATTGCTGAATCATGAAGAGATCAATGTTGCTTTTTGACCCGAGCTTTTTGTAGGGAGAGTGTTTGGGGTCACTAACTTTTACTCTGGGTTGTAAAACTAAAGCACTGCATGTGTTTTTTTTTTTTTTTTGCCAAGACTGAGAAGATATATAGCCTCTAGGTTAAATATAAATCAGTAAATAATTCTGTTACAATATCCTAAAGTTCTTTATCATATTTATTGTTGTCCAATATTGTTTCTTTGGAAGAAAAAAAAATCTGTTCATTTTAATTTAATAGGCCAACAGTAGTTTAACTCCACTACCCTGAAACGCACATGAAGTGTGACTTATGCAATAATGGTTGTTCAGCATGCAATAATATTAAAAGCCCCATGAAGAGTTGGTCAAACACACCAATCAAATTATTATTAAGCTGCTGACTTTTTGCAGTGAAACTCCTCTTAAGGAAAAAGCATCTTAGCTACAAAGGGAGAACAGTGTATTTTGTATAAATATTTTTAAAAGTATTAAAATAAGCCTGTTAAATGTGTACATAAAAAGAGTTGATGATGAATGGTGCAAATGTGATGTTTTTTTTCTGAATAACTAAATGAAGGCAATATTATTAATGCACATTTCGTCTTTGTCTTTTTTGAGCTATTTAGAGCTATTTAATTAGACATCTGATACTATAGAGCTATTTAATTGAACACTTTTTTCTTGATTGATTGATTAACAGTTTGCAGAATTACAGTAGCCTACATTTGAAGTACAACTCAATACAACGACTATTAACCGAGTGGACGACACCATAAAGCATCACACTTGTTTACAATAGGGCCCACCATTTTCAATTCATCAAAACAATTGGAGACGTACGAATAATCGAATATACACAACTTATTTTAATAACAAAATAAAATCACTTACGGGTTGTACTGCAGCTTTAAAAGTTTGAATGTCCCAAAAAGCCTTCGGTGTTGTTCCAGGACGCGTGTGTTATTTTGTGCACGCATGAGCGGTTCCACAGTTCCACAGTATGCAAAATCAATGGGGATTCAAAGTCCCGCAAAACATAGTGGGAGTAGCTGTGTGAACAGCGGAGCACAGCGGCTCCCTGTGTGAACAGGCACCACTCCGTCCTGGCCCGAGACCAGCGCATTCACTCAACCGCACACAGGCGACAACATGTTTTCGGGAAGAATAAAGTTTTTTTCCTCGCAGATCTGAAGCTCGATCACAGCCGACACAACACGAGGCCTACGCCGTTTAGGACGGCTTGACCATGTGGAGAAAGAAAGAGGAATACTTATTGGCGTGTGTGGTATTTCTTGTGTCGCTCATCATCGTCATAGATGCCCATCGATGTAAGTAAAAAAAAAAATAACGGGTTTGTTATAATTTAGGATAACCGCCGCGTTCGAGCAACATTATATATAGGCGCTACTGGTAAAGAAGTGTTGAAAAGCATTGTGGTTTTGTTGTTCACGCAGGGGATGGTCTGTTATAGCCGTAGAACATCAAAACATTTTATTGCATAATTCAAAGTTTATAATGATCTGATGGAATGGAACTCAAATTTAATGAACGATAAAGGAAGGTATACGAATACCTTCTTCGACAATAGCCTAACGATATGTAACTCGTGATTAATAATGAACAACTTACAATGAAACAATGGGCAGCTTAACGCATATGTTTAGTGACATATTGATATTGAACGTGAACATATTGAACTCACGCTGGCTGAGGTCATTTCTGGTAAATCACGGTTTCGCAATGAGCATTTGCGTTTAGGCTACTTTATCCATCAGCCACATTTGACAAGTTAGAATAAATATGCAATATGCAAATATGCATTACATGCCTTGTATAAAATGTTGTTATGCAGGCTAATCAAGCATCCAAGTATCAACAGAACTGACGCCATAGGCCTAGTTCTCACGTTCTGATTCTCTCCTCGTGTTGTAACTTGTAAGAAGCTGCACTGTCAGTGTTTAAATACCCAGGAGTTTGTATCACTTGCCAATCTGAGAACCCGTCGTCGAAACATAAAGGAAAAACAGCGCCCTCCTTTCCTCTGGTCGAGTCGAGAGACTATAGTCACTTGCTAATGGTAAAAATGGTGTGTGTGTGTGTGTGTGTGTGTGTGTGTGTGTGTGTGTGTGTGTGTGTGCTGTGGGCCACTTCATTGACCAGTCCTGACCCAAAGCAGAGCCACCCAGTTTCTGACCAGGCACAGGAGAGCCAACACTCTGTTTGAGGAGAGCAAGAAGGGTAACCTGGAGAGGGAGTGCATCGAGGAGCTGTGCAACAAGGAGGAGGCTAGGGAGATCTTCGAGAACCATCCCGAGACGGTAAGACACAGTTAAACTAGAACAAAACATAAACAAATAAAATAAAAACTATTTGGAAGTAAGTGTGTGTGCGTGTGCGGCGCGCACGTATGTGCATGCATGTATTATTATTATCCCATTTAGGCCTGACATCGAAAAATAAATAAAAAGAAAATATTTTTGAAAGAATATATATTCAAAGATTTGTGCCGCATTTTCACGATTTTTCAAAAATAGCAGACCTACAAGCTCGTAGCGTGCCACTCGGTGGCGCGCTACGAGCTTGTAGATTTGCTATTTTTAAATAGCTAAAGTATGACATAATGCTTAGTTAAAACACCAAAAGGGGTTCCCGTTCAGATAGCCTTATGATTTGGTAAAGTTAGTGTAATTACAAAGTAGTTAGTGTTCAAACAAGTATCTTTCCTTCCTATAGCCAATGAAATAAGAGTGAGCCTAGTATACAGTAGTCTGTATGGATCCTGTATTTAGATTTGTATATAAATCCAATGAATGTATGAAAAAGAAATGCATAACAAAAGAGCTTCAGTTTGTTTACATTCTCTCTGTTCCCTATTCAGGAATACTTTTACCCCAAATATGTCGGTAAGTTCACCGATTTCATTGTAAGCTTGCTATTTTTGGGGGTAATGTTCCCCCCAGAATATGGATGCTGGGGTTCAAATGGTTATTTGTGTTATAATAATGACTGGTACTGAGTTTTTACAAATGGCACCTCATTGCAGTGTGTTTGGGATCGCATCGCGTTGGCATCGGCAACCACAACTCTGGCTCTGGACCGAGCATCCCCTCAGACCTGCGTACCTGTGTGAAAGGTACAGTATAGAGTTAACTGTGTTACTAAAATGGAACAAGCAGTTTATTGATGAAGAAGTGTTTCTACAGTGGCACAGGACTTAATGACACACCTTTCTTACTGGTCTGGGTTTAGAGGAAACCTGAGAACAAAGGGCCTGCAGTCTCTAAGGCAAGGGGAAACCTAAATAAAATGATTTGATGGTTTCTTGATGAAAAAGACAAAGATCAGAATCAGAATAAATGTGCAGATCATCTGCAGTTTGAGCAACAGTATTGCTGTCAAATTATATTTGCTGCTTGGGCCTGTTTGCTTAAAATTACATTTTGTGTATTTATTTTGCTACTCAAATCCTTGCTGGGCTTGATCCTCAGGATTTTTGTAGCCTACCCTAAAACCTAAGGCTTAGTCTTTCTGAGCTGAAAATCTGTTATTTTCAGTGATTTGAGAATGGCACGGGCATAATGATCAAAGTATAGATTTGGGTTTAAAATGGTCCTGCATGTATTTGACGCTGCATCCTCCATGTGAAAACAGCTGGACAGGATGGTGAGAACAGCCTAGTAAGATAATCGGTACCTCGCTGCCCTCCCTGGCAGACATTATGCCAGCAGAGGTGTATGAGGAGAGCAGGTGGCATCATTGAGGATGCCACCCATCCCTCTCACAGCCTGATCTCCCTCATGCCATCTGGGAAACGGCACAGGAGCATCAGTGCCAGCACAGAAAGGATGCGGAGCAGCTTCTTTCCCCATGCAGGCAATCAGACTCCTGAACTCTAGCCTCCATGGCAGATAGGACATGAACTGATGGCATGTTCAGTTTTTAAATGTTTTATCTATTTATCTTTTTTTATGGATTCCTGTAGTTTTTTAGGACTTATTTATATTCAAAGTATTGTCTTGCACTTGATATATTTATTATTGTATGAGCCTGTGTTGTCTTTTAACTAGGAGAAAACGTCATTTCGTTTTTTTTCTGCTGCTGCTGCAGTTGGAAAGAAATGACAAATAAAGCAATCTTGAATCTCTTGAACCTTGAATGTGCCTAATGCCTAAATACTGTTTCTGTTGTATGACAGAGATCAGTAACCAGTGCTTGCCGTATCCGTGCTATAAGGAGGGTTCTGTAGGCTGCGTGGACGGACAGGCCACATTCAGATGTCTGTGTAAATCTGGCTGGAAGGGCCAACGCTGTGAGGAGGGTGAGTATCGACACTGTGCCATCATCTCCTGTGTTATCGACTGACCTGATCTTACACAGGCCAAAGTAACGTGCAGTAAATGTACACTGATGATGTTCAAACATGCTGTAGTGTATGTAGTGTATGCTAAAAAATAGTATTTGTATACTGTGTTTTTACTTTGTACATGTTGTGATGTAATTGGTTGATCGCACAGACATCGATGAGTGTTCAGATCCAGAGCATCCAGCAGGATGTAACCAAAACTGTTACAACTTCCCCGGTGGTTTCCGCTGCCAGTGCAACAATGGCTACTTCACCAATGACAAAATCACTTGCATAGGTAAGGTTTCCTGAATGATTATAATTATCAACAGTGTAGTAACGTTGCTAAGTGTTTCTGAGGATAACCTTGCTCCAGTGCGAGTTAAGGCAGCCCTGGGTTATAATGGTGGGGATATTTTAATGTGGGATATCGACAAACGTGAAAAGCCCACCCTAATTCTGTGGGCAGTCTAAAGCCCTCCACACACCGTCTGCGAACGCCGCGCGTCAAAACAGCTGCCTCCGTTATTTTCAATGAACCTATCCCACACTGGCGGCGTCCGACACGCGTTCACGCCTCGCCTGACGCTCCGATACGCCACTGTTCTATTTTCCGGCAACGTCTGTGCCGCTTCGCTGTGCACCACCCGGTGTGTGTTGGGCTCAACATTTGCCTGCAAGGCCTCACAAGCATATTATCAATATCTCCATTTGTTTGTTGTTTCCAGACATTGACGAGTGCCTGTTGTATGACGGTATCTGTGAAGAGCCGGCCCGTTGTGTCAACACCCCTGGCCTGTACGACTGCCAGTGTCCTCAAGGCTTCAAGTATAACTTTACCTCCAGAACCTGCAATGGTAAAGTAAAGCCCTCTTTTTTGTTTTGCCCTATAGAGCGTCGCAGTCCCTCCCCCTTTCAGAACGACGAGTGGCCCAGGAAATGATTCTCCATTCATTTTCTCTCCATAGGCTTTTCAAAACATATTTATTTAAAGACCTTTTAAGCGTCGTACGAAGTCAACTCTTGTCGTGACAAATCATGACAACACACACAATATTTTGGACCAAACAAATAATTACAAAGAAGAAAAACAACAAAGAAAGTGTTGTAACCTGCCGTTTCTTTCTACTTTCTAATTCTTTGTTTGGCCCGAAAAATTGTGTTTGTTGTCATGATTGGTCACGACAAGAGTTGGCTTTGTCCGCGGCATATAAACGTCTTTAAATAAATACTTTCTGAAAAGTCTATGAGGAAAATTAAAGGGGAATTCTTTTCCGGGTCTCTCGAGGGTGGCGGGACTGCGACACTCTATTAGTTAACTGGCTTTCACTTCTTCCATCAAATCATAGATCAGATTAGAGCCGGTCAAAGGTTTCATGGCCTCTCTAACTGTAGAAGCCAATTCACTGTGTTTTTTGATTATTATTTCTGTTATTATTTAGCCAAGAATATTCTAAAGATACTTGGTTAATTGGGTTGGGCATAGACGGGCACGCCTCCAGGCCTAGGGCTTAATTATGGACAGCCTGTGTGGGGAATTCATGCACTTTGTGGATACATGGTTTTTACCAGCAACATGGAAGATGTTTGTACCATGCATTTTACTTGAAATAAAAGCAAAGCAAATGAATGTACCAAGTGGACAGTGACATTCTTCCTACTGCGTACACCTAAACCCACAGAATGGGTGCATCAGTGAGTTTGTTATACAAAAGGTCGAAAGTTGACAAACTAGCACTTACACTAACCTTCCCCTTTCCCTCCATCTGTTCTGTACATTTCATTTCTCCAGATGTGGACGAGTGTGAGCTGAACGTGTGTGATAGCACGTGTATCAACACCATGGGGAGTTACGTGTGCCACTGCGACGGTCGCAAGGGTCTCCGTCTGGCCGACGATGAGCGCTACTGTGAGCAGATCCCACTCTGCGTGGCCCTTTACGACCACAAACACCCCGAGATGCTTTACCTCGGAGAGCAGTTTGGAGGCCTTCCTGTCATCTATCTGCGCTATCGTCTCCCTGAAAACACCAAGTAAGGAGCTCTCTCTCTTCCTCACCATCTTTATCTCAAACACGCACGCACGCTGTAAAGGCAGTCTGTGGGACACATACTCAAAAGACAATTCATAAACAATGAATTATGAGGCAACACAAAATGTCAGAGTTATAGAGTATAAGGATTTTACTCGAGTAAGAAGACAAGACTTACATGACCTGTTCATGTATGGAAAACCCAGTCCGACTCCCAGAATGACAAGAAACGACAGCTTATATAGCTTGCTCTCACACAGACAACCCCCCAACATATAGCCTCAAGAGTCAAGGCATTCACTAAATGGGACAGTGACGTCATAAAGCAAGCAAACAAGCAGCACAGAACAGCTAAGAGTATTATTATATGTTGGAATCCTACATTTACGTCCTGTCAATCACAGTATTCATCACGTAAATACAACCTATTTTGTTTTATAGCAGCCATGATTACAACAAGCGCAACTCTGTACAACTCTGTACTCACTATCATTTGATCTCAATGTTCATCTGTCAGCTACGACAACGCACACACACAATCATATATGCACATCCTATTTATTTATCAAATACAATCTGTAGGACTGACTGTCCTACCGTTATTTGCAAGAGATCAGATTTGTACATTTAGCCACCGTTGACCTGCTGTGGTAACAACTTAATGATACTCTTGACTTAATTTATACTCTTGACATGCAACTTATTGCTCACGTCACATTGTGAGGTGAGCTTTGGTGAGTGACACCGTCAAAAACAAAGTCAGAAAACTGGTTTACAATCACATTTCAAACCACCAAGGAATGTGCAGGTTCAAATCAGCTCTTTAAGACTTTAAACCAAACTGATTCCAATCTGGATAGGCCAAAAGAAAATGGGCTTTGGGTTGCCACTCTGAACATAGCCTTCGAAGAAGCTCTGAAAAAAAGCATCTGTGTGTTACTTCTAAATGCTTCCCCATGCTGTGTTTGTAGGTTCGCTGCAGAGTTTGACTTCCGGACCTTTGACCCAGAGGGGGTGGTCCTTTATGCAGAGTCCTCCCAGGATTCCTGGTTGATGTTGGGGCTCCGGGGTGGCCGTATCGAAGTCCAGTTCAAGAACCAGCACACGTTTAAGGTCACCAGTGGAGGCAAAGTCATCAATGACGGCCAGTGGCATGTGGTGAGTCTACGTGACTATGTGGCTATTGATCAGTGAAGTGTAGGGCCGATATATGGCTTATTATTTAAGTCTACGTGACTATGTGGCTATTGATTAGTGAAGTGTAGGGCTGCCGCTATGGGATAACTGATGATTTTTTTAAATAATCGACAACATCAATATGTACCTGTTGCAGGCACATTTATGCTACTGTATTTAAGAGATATACAAAGGAGGGATTTGCGGATGGGGTTCCCTCTACTGTTTGCTTCGTGATTCAAATTGTGATTTAATCACGATTTCAATTGTCACCAGTTTGAATTGATTTTTAATCGATTTACGATATATCGTTACATGCCTAATCACAAGCACTCAGGCCTAGGAAGCAAAATAAATGTATGTTTAATAAAGGAAAGCGGGGGCTTAGTTTCTCCAGAAGCTCTTGAACATATAGTATGGAAGACAAACGATGATATTAACACAGCGATTGTGTTTATATGATAGCTCACACACACCATATGCACTGCACTTCTGTAACATTCACCAGCTTAAAAAATATTAAAAAACGAAAACAAAAATACTAATAGATTTATTTCTAAATAATCGATTAAATTGATTAGTTTGATTAACTAGTCTGTTACTAGCCTCGATACCCAGGCTTTCATTTCGTCTGCGCGAAAAATGAAAGCCTGGATTTACGCATGGGCTGCACTGGCCTAAAAAGTGGGATCGCTCCAAATGATGTGACGTCAGGGCTCTGAGCGGTGTGCACCCCTCAAAATAACACTGTGATGTGACGTCAGGGCTCTGAGCGGTGTGCACCCCTCAAAATAACACCGTGATGTGACGTCAGGGCTCTGAGCGGTGTGCACCCCTCAAAATAACACTGTGATGTGACGTCAGGGCTCTGAGCGGTGTGCACCCCTCAAAATAACACCGTGAGGAAATCATTACCAGTGGAACTTCAAACGAGGCTATGCGAGGAAAATGAGGAGAATGGCTGAAGAACCCACCACACCGTCTAAGAAAAAAACCAACGTGTGCCGACTCTGTGTAAATAACTTTGACAGTCCGTTATAATGGTTTCTGCTTCTGGTCGACACAATAACAGTGCTGCACTGGGGGGGGGGGGGGGTCACTTCTGTGGTCTCTAACATTACACCTAGCTACATGTTTGGGCATTTATTTCATATTTACATGTCTATTTCAGCTCCGACACTTATTTCAGACATGCTCTAGTATGTGACGAGTATGCCTGTGCTATTAACTCATTTAAAAAAAAAAGTTTTTCTCCTCTGGTGAAAAGCTGTAATTTGCGCGAAGGCAGTCTCTCAGTCAAATCTGGTCACATATAGTTGCTGAAGATGTGCAGCAGGTAATGTGGACAGACATACTGTACATAACATGGTCACTGTGGCGTTATATATGTATAACATAACATGACATAATATAACATGTATAACACTGTGGTGTGCTACATCCAGATCTCTGTGGATGAACTGGAGAACAGCATAAGTGTGAAGATCAGCAAGGAGGCCGTGATGAGCATCAACAGCCCTGAGAGTCTCTTCACCTCCGTCAACGGCAAACTGGAGACCAAGGTCTACATCGCTGGTTTACCCAACCGCACGGACAGCGTCATCAAACCCGTAAGCACGCTATCCAGAAGCCACTGACAAGTGTCTCTGTAGATTAATATCAGCTAATACAAAGTAAACAATTACATCTACAAGCTCCTACGAGCGTGTAGGTCTGCTATTTTTGACAAATCGAAGAACGACTGACATAGAAACAAGACATTTTGGGAATCTGATCTCAGGTCAAAATGGCCTAGATGGTGAGGAATGAATGGAGTTCTGGGTATTGTGTCTGTAGATCAACCCTCGTCTGGACGGCTGTATCCGGGGCTGGAACCTTATGAACCAGGGGGCTTCTGGGGTCAAAGAGGTCATCCACGAGAAGGAGAGCAAACATTGCTTTGTGTCCATTGAGCGAGGATCCTTCTTCCCTGGGTTGGGATTAGCACACTTCAACCTGGACTACAGCAGTAAGTAATGCAACCCTGATTTATACTACTAAAAACCAGTAAGACGCGCAAACGCGGGAAGCGAACGCAGCTCGTACATATTTGGTTTTTTTTAAGTTAAGTTTTTAACTAAGCCATAACCATATAAGGAGTCCCCAAAGCAGCTATACGTCCAAATATGGAGTGTGTTGCATCAATCACAAACAAATCACTCAGCTCCATATATGGGCACAAAGGGGACACACACACACACAGACATGATCTGCTAGGTCTCATAGTAAGTGCTCACTGCGTTCGCAATCACTGCGTTCGCAATTAGGCATGCAACGATACACTCAACTCTCGATACGATACGTATCACGATACGAGGTTCACGGTACGATTTTTCAACACAATTATTTTCCACCGATTTTTTTTAGTGGTGCAACCACTCCAAGGAACAGCAATGTCCGTGTTCACCCGCCTATGTGACGTTAACCCACCGACACACTCACCCATGCACCTATGTGACTGTGAGCACCACTATGACAATTAGTACCAGTAGGGGCGCTGTTGTGCCAGAAACAGAGAGAGAGATAGTGCTGCACTTTGGCTGCTAATGAGAGAGAGAGAGAGGAGGGGGGAGAGGGGAGTTGCACCACTCAGTTCCCACGGGTGTGATTTTTTTTAATGATTTATCTTCCCCCCCAAGCTTTTTTCACAATTTTAATTTAACTACATTGCAAAAGTAGCATTACTATTTCATGTAAAATTACTTAATTTCTGTGCAACAACTGTAAACATGCTTTCATGTTTAAACCTATCCTGCATGGAGTTTGTCTCATTTCTCTCCAAAAGCACGTGAATATGATGGAATATGATTACAGCTCACATTTCATATCACACACTAGCTACCCCTTTTTTTTGGTGAAAAGTCGGTATATAATATCGATATATATCTATATATGATATATATCGTTACATGCCTACTAAAAATAGCATGTTCCTCTGTGACGTATGATCTCTTTTCATATTTACATTTCACAGATCTGCTACACTACGACTACACAGGTTTAGCTACATAGATTCGGCACAAACAAGGGACTAAATTATTTTCGCTCCTATGCCAGCAAAATGTGGAACGCCCTACCAACAGTCATTAAGACATGCAAATCCCTTGAATCCTTCAAAACCGCTCTCAAAGGGCACCTATGGACGGCTGCAATTCGAAACTGGCCCCTGTAAAAATCTGAATCCCTTTTCCCCTCACTGTATTATGTTTCTTTTCCCTTTTTACCTCCATTATGATGAATTCCTGTTCTATTCTTTTTGGCTATATAGAAGTGTCTATTTGTACGTCTCTAAATGTTTTGATGAATTGAACAAGGTGGACCCTGTTGTAAACAAGTGTAATGCTTTATTGGGTCGTCCACTCACCGTTAACAGTCTTTGTATTGAGATGTGCTTGAAATGTACTGTAATTCTGCAAACTGTTATTATTAATATTTCAATCAATCAATCAGTTATACAGGTATTTGCAGCCTGTATTAACCACTGACCAGCATAACATACCAGTAAGAGAGGAGAATGTACTAATTATAGGTCTATGTTTTTATTTTATTTTTCCAGGTCAATCTGAGAACTGGAAGGTGGACGTGAAGATGAATATCCGTCCGTCCACCAGTACAGGAGTTCTGTTCTCTCTGGTCTACAACAACACCGTACCTCTCCTGGTGTCTGTGATGACACACACAGAACATGATGCAGTAAGCAGCTTATTCTGGTGTCGCAACACACAAAGGAAAAAGCATGCCTAGCCTACACACATTGGATCACCTCAGGCATTGACTTTACTTAAAGGAGAATTCCGTACTAGAAGGCTTTCTTACCTTTATTTGTAGTTGTTAGTTACGCCCCCACCAAAGAGGTCCAGGTGTTATTTTGTGCATATTAAGCGCATTATTGTCTATTTCCCCTACCATAAGCCCTCAATGAATTTCATTGAATGGGGCTATGGGGTGTTGTGCTAATTCGCTTATTTCCATCGTTCTTGGTATATATCCTCTCTTCATAATGTAAATAGTATCCCAAGCGGCACGCTTTACTACTTATTTTGATGGAAATAAGCGAATTAGCACAAAAACCCAACCCCCCATTGAGGGCTTATATTAGGGGAAATAGCCAATAATGCACTTTTGCACAAAATAACACCTGGACCTCTTTGTTGGGGACTACAAATAAAGGTCATCACAAATGTGATGATGTCAGCACAATTGGGCAAAAGCAAAGCAAATGTTTACCCAGGGTAACTGGACTAAGCTCAAGAACTTGTTTACAGCCAGGCCCTGCTCATAGAACATTTCATGGTAGGGGTTCAATGCCTTGCCTCAAGGGCACTTCAGCGGTGGTAATTTTAACGTGCCGGTCTGGGGATACGAACTATAGCGACCTTCCGGTATCAAGACCGCTCCTGCAAACCGTTCGGCCACCGCTGCCCTAGTTTTTTTTGCAAAACTAATGCTTGGAATGGATTCAGCATCATGAAACCCCCCTAGTTTGACACGTCACATGCTACTTAAAGCATGATGAAACGTTATAATATTTTGCCTTCTATAGGTTGTTAATGGTATGGTACTATGGTCACAGATTATGCCGATTATGAAAATTGCTCAACATATGCAAGTTAGCATCCGGCAGTTTCTACATGCTGGGGAACACAACATTACTCAACATTTCTAACATAAAATGTTGGTGTACTCAACATGTCCGGGTTTACAATGGGGCTCTATGGACTGACTACTAGACTATTATGGCGCGCTGCGAGCTTGACAAATCGTGAAAATGTGCCTCAAATCTTTGAATATATATTCTTTGCTTTTCTGGGGTGGTTCCTGGAACAACATATTTTCAGATGGAGGTCGGCGGCATATTACATATTACATTTTTGGGGTCCTTGACATGAAATATTGAGGACCACTGATATAGAAAGGTACAGTATATGAGGTTTTTCGGGAAAAAATACGACATCAGGCCTAAATGGGTTAATGCTCCACGGGGTCCTGTATCTTCAATAACGTACAAATATACACGTACATATATATCCCATTCTGAACAGGAACCCATTTTGGTGTTAGCACCATGCTATGCTTTAGCTATTGAAAAATAGCAGATCTACAAGCTCATAGCGCGCCACCGAGTGGCGCGCTACGAGCTTGTAGGTCTGCTATTTTTGAAAAATCGAAGAACGACTTGACATTTTTAGAATCTGATCTCAGGTCAGAATGGGTTAATCAGACCAGTGTGTGTCCAGTGGAAACCTCGTATGAATCTGATCTCAGGTCAGAATGGGATATTGCATACCATTGAAAACACATTTTGGGAAGGCATGCCTAAAAAGACGCAAAAAACTAAAACAAAACACACACACACACACACACACACACACACACAAAACCTAGGCACTCAGCCTCACGCTCTCTCCCTCCCTCTCTGCTCCAGGAATTGCAGGTCTTTGTGGATGGGGTCCACGTAGCAACTCTGGAGTCAATAATGTTGTGTTATCCTGACCGTCTTAGTGTGGAGCTTACTGTCAGTCCCACAGAGCTACAAATCTCAGCCAACTCCTCCTCGGTTTCCTACATACCACCTGATGCCCTGAAGGAGGCGCTAGATCGCCTCAACACCACCATGCAGCACCCCCTCAGTACCTATATTGGTGGTGTGCCGGGTAAGAGAGCTTTGCTCACCAACTGTTCCATAATGAATGATCGGCTTTATTCAATTACAGACATTTAAATATCCAAGAACTGTAATAATTCAGATTATGGGTCCGTTATCTTTGGGATTTGCATTACTCACCCCTCATGTCTGATCTCCAACCACCATCTCTCATCCACTTAATCACTCCTATTTTATTATTCAACAAAGTTTCATTTTTCACTTTCATCCTCACATCTTATCTCCACTCTCATTCACTAAATCACTCCTTTTCATCCCTTTCTCTCCAAATCACTTGAGCGTGGCCCTGAACCTCTTATCTTCAAAGCGACAACCTTATCACCATCTTGACACCTTCCTCCACTGTCATCACTGTGTTTGACCATTCCACACCCTGTCCTGCTCTTTTCTCTTCAGACGAGGTTCCAATCTCTGCCACCCCCGTGACTGCCTACTACCACGGCTGTATGGACATCACAGTCAATGGCCAGCAGTTAGACTTTGACGAGGCTCTGAGCAAACACAACGGTATTAAATCCCATAGCTGTCCACCCGTTCACGCGCCAGAAGGACACCACTGATGCACAAGAAGTGACCTCATCCACACACGGCCTGATCAACGTCCCAAACCTCCCACCTCCATACAACCACACAAAAAGTGACAAGTGACAGAATCCTTTTCTTAGGCAGCAGTGGCCGAACGGTTTGCGGAGCGGTCTTGATATCGGAAGGTACGTTAAAATTACCACCGTTGAAGTGCCCTTGAGCAAGGCATTGAACCCCTACCATGAAATGTTCTATGAGCAGGGCCTGGCTGTAAACAAGTTCTTGAGCTTAGTCCAGTTACCCTGGGTAAACATGGTAACTTTGCTTTGCTTACCTCGTGTTGGGAGGGGGGGTTAATGGGATTTGAGGAGGAGATCAGGATAGATAAGAAGCCCATGTTGTCTACACCTTGAAGCAGTGGTTCCCAAACTTTTTCGTCAACATGTATTAGGCCACGGACCCCCATTTGAAAACATGTGCCAGTGACCCGATAAGGGAGGATTTTTATGGCTCTTAGCAGTGATTTTCACACGCATTAGGCTACGGACCCCCGATTTAATGGCATTTCTACCTCTGGTACGCCAATTTATATTGTAAAACCACTGTTTATTTATGAGAGTGTACAAATGGAACCAAATGGTTCCATTTGTACACTCTCAGATTTACAGATCCATTTGGTTACAAACTATCATTTAGCTGGGGACCCCCTGGAACTCCCTCAGGTACCCCTGGGGGTCCCCAGACCCCACTTTGGGAACCGCTGCTCTGAAGGGTTTACACTTCCATGCCTCCTTTCACTCATATTCCCTTATCCTCTCTGCTGCTTGATGTATTTTTTTATTTTATTTTTTAGGCAGGGTGAATGTCAGGTGGCAGTGAGAAGCATGGTGATGTAGCTTTAGTGGTTGCAATGAATTGTATATTATTAGTTAGTTACATTAGGACGAAGAGCTGAGCTCTGTAGCAACACAGACCATGTGGTGGCTATCAGTTGGCTCCGTTTGAGAAAATGAATAAACGAATGGTTCCTGCTAACCAGGATTTGTGAGACTACCTATATCTATTTTTCATTGTCATGTCAGGTGATGATTCTTCTTGTACTTTTTTTCCCCCCCTGTTTCTGTTCTTGTTTTCCACATTTCGACCTTGTACATAAAAGCAATCTCGTTTTAATATATACCTTGAATGTAGGTCTTCAGTATTTTGTTGTGGTTTCTATTTGTTGTAATAAAAATGGATGAAATGGATGAAATTTTGACAATGTTCATCTTTAAAAAAGGGAAGATTGTTGAATTTCAGTTTTGAACTAATCCTCGGTTTCCCATAACAATCATATCCTAGAAGACCTAGATTGAACACCGTCTTAATTATTGAATGCAAATTAAGGAGGGGAAATTGCCTTTTGGATTTGACCATAAATCATTCTAAATAATGCCAGTCAGTGTTACCGAGAATGATGTAAGAAGAAGGGAAAAAGGAAATTGTATACTTGTTTGGAACAAATATTACTATTTAAATAAAGTATTTTGAATCTAGAACTTTATACATGTGCCATCAAAGTCAATTAATTACACATCCATAGCCCGTATAACAGCTCCATGCCATAACTCAGGGGTTTTCTACTGATTGAGAACCAGGGACCACCACCCTGACTGAGAATCAACCTGGGGACCCCCACCCTGACTTAGAATCAACCTGGGGACCCCCACCCTGACTCAGAATCAACCTGGGGACCCCCACCCTGACTCAGAATCAACCTGGGGACCACCACCCTGACTTAGAATCAACCTGGGGACCCCCACCCTGACTCAGAATCAACCTGGGGACCACCACCCTGACTTAGAATCAACCTGGGGACCACCACCCTGACTTAGAATCAACCTGGGGACCACCACCCTGACTATAGAATCAACCTGGGGACCCCCACCCTGACTATAGAATCAACCTGGGGACCCCCACCCTGACTCAGAATCAACCTGGGGACCACCACCCTGACTCAGAATCAACCTGGGGACCACCACCCTGACTTAGAATCAACCTGGGGACCACCACCCTGACTTAGAATCAACCTGGGGACCACTGTTGTGTTGGGGGGGGATATATGGGCTAAGATTAGTGCTTTTGTAACACTTGCTATGCATCCCATGTGCATACAGTACATCCCACTGTTTCTCAACCAATGGTCCATTGGAATACTAATACTTTCCTAATAATAATAATAACTCAACCAGACAATCTGGTGCACTTCCCCCTCTTGAGACTCCAGCTCCCTTTTCTGTTGAAATTCTTGACCTCCAACTTGTCAGTAAATTACTACATGGACGGTCATCATAGGTCACCAGGTCATTCAGTTCACCGTTTCCCAAACTGTGGAAAGCACATTTCTTAACAGACAACAAATCCTACATTATTACTAAATGAATGAACAAACTATCCTTACACCTGGGAAAAACTGAATCCATTCTCTTCGGATCAAATAGTAATCTCAGCAAGGCAGATGGCTTCTTGGTTATAGAGTGGGTGACAACATTATCACACGAAAAGATGAAATTACCTACCTAGGTTCCATCCTGGAGGCCAATCTTTCCGGTGATAAAATGGCCACCAATGTAATCAAAAAAGTCAATCAAAGAACAAGATTCCTTTACAGGATCTCCTCACTGGTCAACAAAAACACATTGAAGACCTTAACAGGAGCCCTCGTACAAGGTTTCTTTGACTATGCATCCACCTCTTGGTACCACAGCACCTCAAAGGCCCTTAAAACAAGGCTCCAGACCTCTCAAAACAAACTGGTCAGGCTCCTACTTGGCCTCACCCCCCGAACCCACCTCACCCCTGCCCACTTTGACAGGCTGGGATGGCTTAGGGTCGACGACAGAGTACAGCATCTTGCAATGGGTCTGGTCCACAAGATTCGATACACCACTAAGATACCCATGTACCTGTCTAAATACTTCCTTAATGTAAACGAAGTCCACACCCACAACACCAGAGGTAGTGCAACAAACCATGTACAACCCAGATTCGGCACAAACAAGGGACTAAATTCTTTTCGCTCCTATGCCACCAAAATGTGGAACGCCCTACCAACAGTCATTAAGACATGTGAATCCCTTGACTCCTTCAAAACCGCTCTCAAAGGGCACCTACGGATGGCTGCAATTCGAAACTGACCTCTGTAAAATCTGATTCTTTTACTATTTTGAAAAACATTTCTAGCCAATCTACATTGACACGTTGTGAGCTTGTAGACTGGCCATTTTAACTATTCAAAAATGTTTTGCAAAATAGTAAAAAGGCAAAGAAGTTTAGGGATAAGGGGTTTAGCGGTGACGAAAATGGAGCCCTAAAAGCCTGACTAATAATGATAGTGGCACTAGATAAGAATAAAATTAATGAAATGGTGGCACTACACTGTAGATAAGAATAAAATTATAGTGGCACTAGATAAGAATAAATTATAGTGGCACTAGATAAGAATAAAATGATAGTGGCACTAGATAAGAATATTGGAAATTGGATTTTGTTCATCCAAACCAGTTGGGTTCATCCTGGAATCTGCCCGTTTCTCTGACCATTACATTTTGAATTAGCTTGTGTTGGAAAGTTTGGGACAAGAGTGGAGCTAAATAAACACCATGGTGTGACCAAATCATTAGGGTGCATTGGAGTTTTAGATAGAGGTGCAAGTGGACATTTTGGCCAAATGGTGGTGCTAGAGAATAAATGCTGCTGGGTTACCATCCCAACAGGAGCTATTTGGGGAGCTCTCTCCCTCTCCCTCTCTCTCTCTCTCTCTCTCTCCCTCTCCCTCTCTCTCTCTCTCTCTCCCTCTCTCTCTCTCCCTCTCTCTCTCTCTCTCTCTCTCCCTCTCTCTCTCTCTCTCTCAGGTTGGGACGAGGCGGAGGACATAATACATAGGATAGGAAAGTAACACAACTCTCTGGACATTGAATTAATCACTGCACGCGTCAAACTCAGTTCAACCCAGTTGCCCTGCTGTTTAGCCTAGTGGTACAGGCTTCACACATAGGATAGGTTGGGAGGAGGGAACAGGACACACATTGCAGAAATGCAGAGAAATCTATCATGGCTTACTGTTGAGAATAGATTACATTCACGTATTCTTACGTTTTTTCAGAAATGTATTAATGGACAAAAAACCACAGTATTTCTTTGAACAGGTAGCACATAAGAGACGAACATAACCATATGACTAGACAAGCCAGTTTGGGTGTTTTGGTGGCACTTAAACCAAGAACAAATACTCTTAAATCTTCTATTATCTATAGAGCAGTAATAGGTTGGAATGCACTACCAAAGTGTATAACCAATACAAATACAAAATTCATCTTTAAAATCAAGTTAAAAGAACACCTTATGTAAACCATACTGCAGTAACCCTGTGAAAATAATAATTCAAATGTATAAATTGTTGAAAGTGATTTTTGCTATGTTTTTCTTTGTTTTCTATTTCTCCTATGTTTTTTATTTCTTATTTTATATTTTATTTTGAGTTAGTGTTTGTAAACAATTGTAAGTATTGCCTTTGTTAAATGTTAAATGTTTCAACTTAATGTTTGTCTGTGTTAAGACTAGCTTTTGTCAAGGCAAAAGCTAATGGGGATCCTTATAAACAGTAAACAATAAACATACAGGTTCAAAATTAGCTACTTTTCTACTTTTGCACAAGTAGTAATCTTTCTTCTTGAATATTCTAATATTCGAGTCAACTGTGCTTCTATTTGAGTATCGAGGATATTCTTGAGGATATTATAGTACGCTTTCCGGCCCTTAAATCAGGAATGTTTGTTCAATTTCGACCAAAAAAGGAACACAAATTGTCAACTTGTAAAGTTCTGTGTTGCAAAGAAAGATAATGTGAAGGACAATAACAGAATGGAGCATGTGGGTGGCCTTAAGGAGGAAAATATGAAAACAAGATGTTGAGTAAGAGAGGAGGGATTTTGGGAAACAGAAACAGAAACATGGTATTACTTGATAAACAACATGTGGTCGTTCCAAATTCTGGGATGAGAGGAGAAATGCTGTAAGTCATTATCAGACTCCAGCTCACCCCCCCCCCCCCCCCCCCCAGCCCTCTCTCCCTATACTTGCATCACTTTGGTTGCCTTTTTTGCTAGTTTATTTATGCAGAGTATGTTGGTCAGTAGTTAACATTATCTTATATGTGATCTGCTTGACCACAAATGCTGTTATTCAGTAGGTATTGGGTTCACAATACACACACACACACACACACACACACACACACACACACACACACACACACACACAGATGATGATGACTATAATTTATTAATTTCTAATATACTGAAACTGAAGTGCTTTGACGGGGAGGGTTACTCTCATCTACGTCATGAGGTGGGTATAGGAATAGGAGGATAGGTGAATGAGGGGGAGGGTGAATGGATGGAGGGGGTGATGGGAGGTGAGAGAGAGAGAGAGAGAGATATGAGACCAGAGCCTGAGGTCCAAGGCAAGCTGCATCAATACAAACTCCTGTCTGCGTTCAGCCAGTACTTTAGTTTTCAGAGCTGAAGCCTCAGCAGCGTACGGACGTGTGGAGTCTCTCTCACAGTCGGGAGGACTAAACTACACCGAGAGAAGCATTTCGTGCACGGAACCGACGGAACGGAACACGATGGGGATGAGCCATCTGTAACGGTCGGAGAGTAGCGTAGTAGTACAGTTACAGTAGGTGAAGGTCATCGGTTGTGTGCATGCGTGGTGGTATGACTGATATGTGGGGAAATATTGCAGCAGCAGCAGCCGCCTCTCTTCTTGCAAGGCTGTATCCGAAATAATAACAATACCCCGAAAGGCGTTCCAGTCAACGGTAACCGTCTGTCCCCGCGGTGGAGAGGTGAATGCCTGCAGTGTGTTTGCAGCTCCTGGTGCAACGGTTTGAGCAGCAGAGGAACAAGACGGGAAGGAAGGGAGAGAAAGTTGAACTGAAGCGTTGGCGCAGAGAGTAAAGCAGCAAACATGCGGCTGACCCAGACAAAGTCCTTTTCACCGAGAGCCCTGCTAATCCTTCTGTTTGCAAGCTGGTCCAATAGCAGTAAGTAAACAACCAATAGTATGCTTTGTAGTTTAGCTAGCTTGCTAATAAATAAATAAATACCCATTTTCACAGTAAATGAGTGATAATCTGAGCTATACGTTGCTCATGTCGTTAATGGTCGCCAACGGTAGATATATTTCACATTCGATTTTTTTTTGCGGAGTAAAGTTTGCGCGATTGGTTTTTCCACTCAGGTAGCCTATATTTTCCCAGAACAGGTGATCGATCTCTGATTTCTTAGATATTGCTTTGTTTTCAGTTTCATTGTCTCCGGAAGAAGCGAACCAGTTTCTGAGCAGACACAGAAGAGCTTATCAAGTTTTCGAGGAGACGAAGCAAGGCCACTTGGAGAGGGAATGTGTGGAGGAAAGGTGTAGCAAAGAGGAGGCGAGGGAGGTGTTCGAAAACGACCCTGAAACGGTGAGCATAAAGTTGGGTTGAGAAGCTTCTTGTTCAGCAAAAAATAATGCCTTTGTTTTATTGCCTTGACAAGTTGACTCTTTAATCACAAAGATAAAGGCTCGGTAGGCTGCAGGCTTATTGTTTACCGACATCATCACAATACGTCCTTATTAAGCATATTGATGGCTATAGTCTGATGATTCAGTGCACCACCAGTAACTGTCTGCTGATAGCCTGATGCTGACGAAATGAACACATTCTGTGTAATAGAGAGACCAGACTGAGTCAGTGATGGGCATCTACAGTTGAGATGATGGAACACCATTCTGACAAAAGCAAGCCATCTAATTTAGTGTTTTGATGATAACACTTTGGACTGGCACCGCTGGCTGAGCCCATCATGGCTGCAACTCTGAACATGTACAAATGCGAAATATAAAGGTGCACTCACTGCACTGCTTTGCTTACCCTCTTGCCCCAAATGTCAGAGAGGCTTTCGGCGTGCTTGTGCCATGTATTAGTTCGTGTTTCCAATAAAGAGGTGTTTTAATCCCGTTTGTAGCCGAACGCCATTTTTTTCTCCACGCTCGTTTTACTTCCTGTTATGTTGAGCGTAATAACGGTTATCGCCATATGCGCACGCGCCCCCTCACTACCGCCATCTATGGCCATTGGGAACTTCTGACAGAAATCGGCCACAAACGGGATTAAAAAACGTATTTATTGAAAACTGCGGACTAATACATTGCACAAGCACCCCGGCAGCCTCTCTAACATTTGAGGCAAGAGGGTAAGCACATTTTATATTTAGCATTTGTACATGTTCAGAGTTTCAGGGGCTCAGCGGTGTCTGTCCAACACCACAGGGGGAAGTGGACTTAGACTCTCTATGTCAAAATCGATCAAATAACATTCTCCCTACAGTAAACCCAGACCATGTCAGGAAAATGCCCCCCACAACATAGCACAACAGCATTCAGGCTGTTTAGAGACTATGGTGAATGATGAGTTGATGACTCATCTGACCACATCACCTTTTTTCCAAAATGTGTCTTCTTCATAGGGTTTACTATGAAGAAGGCACACCCTACTATAAGAGATTGTGCAAATCTGAGATTGAGATAGATTAATAAAAACTTGTCTATGTTGAGGCCGGGAGGGATTGTTAATTCAATTCAATAGAATCTGACCCTCTACAATATGTAGTTGTCGACAAAGCTGCTGCCTCTGCATTGACATTCTCAGACACCCAAGGAAGTGCCATGTTGCCAATTTCGGATCCCATTTTAATTTACTGATGTATTTCCCATGGGTCGACTTGAAATACAGAAATACAGATACACTTTAGTCAGTTAATTGTACAATTGAGGTAATCGCTGTGCTCAGTATTTCATACACAGAGACACAATGTTAATTGCTTAATTGTATCATATAGTACATATCACATACAAATCTAAGATATGACTTTATTTTCAACATACATGTTGGGAGGAAACTTAAGTGTCTTATGCACACCTGATGGGCTCAGAGACGGGTGTGTAGGCAGGGCTTAAAAGTATTACAAAAATGCACAGAAAGTGCATGACGACCTGCACACTGTCTGTACTTGAACACTTTTATTTAAGCAATGTTTCGGTCAAAAACCTTCTTCAGGCATCTCAAGAAGGTCTTTGACTTGTCATGCAGACATGTCATTAAGTACTTTTTGTGCATTTTTTTAAACATACATACATAACATACACCCCTTGTGAGGTAATGGAGGATATGCGCATGCATAAAGTGAGTGTCAAATCGAGTGGAAAAGTGAGTTTAACATTGTTTTGCAATCAGATTTTCTGTGTGGATGTATATGGGCTGTCGAGGCCAGAAAGTCAGCCAGAAAGTCGTTTGTTTTGCCACTCAGTAGGCATTCCCGCATAACTTCCAGGTGTGATGATGCCACGCACATACGCTCTATTCGTTACTGTTTATGGAGGGTATATCCTGAATTCCTGTTGCCAGATAGGTTTTGCACATGTACTTTGTCTTAGGGCCGATTCATACTCCTATTTTACCGCTGTTTCGGCGCTGTAGTGCCGAAATGATTTCGGCTCGTCAGAAATTTTCAGTAGCACCGAAGAGCCGACTTTAGGACGGTACCCGCCCCCCCGAACCTCAAATGACGTCAAATTGTAGGCTCTACAGAGCCGCACCGACTTTTATTCGGCTCTAAAATAGGAGTATGAATCGGCCCTTAGTTGGTGCATTAAACACTGTAGCAACAATATAGAAGCATTTGATTTACTCAAATACAAAGATAAGCAAAAAGGTGGAGAATGTGTTTTTGTTTTTGTTGTAAGTGCTAATCTGTTACTGTGCACAAACAAACAAAGCGTTTTGTGTAACACCTGTGAGGTCATTTAGATTAGTTATTTTCAGGTCTGCCTTGTTGTGAATGAGCAGGTCAGCCTTTCTACCCATGTGAATACTTAAGCCTATCAAAGCCATTGCGTCAAACGAAGCTTCGCAAACAGGCACTATAAATATCTTAAATGTGTCAGAAGTAAACACGCTATCATGACGCGAAATGTTGGTTAAAGGATGATTAAAGTTTAATCGGGCTGGGAATGCAGACATAAGCCTCAGAAAGAGAGAGAAAGAGAGGTATGTGTGGGGTGGTGGCTGTTCTGAAACACTGCAGCACTTTTACATCTCAATTCATCATCTTGCAAAGTTGTCAAATCTAATAGGAGTCTTGCAAAGTTGCAAATCTAGGATTGAGATAAGTGAGGTTCTTGTCTATGTTGAGGGATGGATTGTTGTTATAATTCAATTGTTATCGAACAATTCCAACGGGAGCCGGTGAGCTGAGTTGAATTGAATGAGAGAGAATCTGACCCAGACTAGCCTGAGATTATGGGGGTGTGGCTCCGCTGGGCTTGGGAGGAAAAGGTGATGCGGAGTGAGACTGAGGCTTGGCTTTCTATAAGAGAGAACTGCTCTGTGTGGGTGTGTGCGTGCGGCGTGCGTGCGTGCGTGCGCGTGTGTGTGTGTGTGCGGCGTGCGTGCGTGCGCGTGTGTGTGTGTGTGCGTGATGTATGTTCATCATGGGTATGAGAATAGGACCATCATTATGATTAATAGGATTTCCCCGGTTCCTCTGGTCTCTCCACAAGTGCTATCTCATTCATTGATGCATTATTCATGCTGAACGTGCCCGTCTCTGACTCGGCACTTTCCTCTGCTGCAGGTCTTTGGCTCTGCAGAGTCAGTGGGCGGGTGAGGGGGGGCTTAGTGCTCAGTTATCGATCATCCTCCATACTAGTGATGCACCGAATATTTGGCCGCAGAAAATATTCGGCAGAAAATGGCTAAAAATGCATTTTCGGCCTATTCGGTTTCGGCCCGAATATGCAGAAAATATATCACCGAATAGTGTATGCAATTAATGCATTCAAAAGAGCTGAATAAATGTTTTATGGACCCATAATAGTGATTAATATTTAAGTTAAGTTTTGCCATAACCATTTATTTTGCCATAAATCAGGTAGCTTTAAGGTACGGCCGTGACAGCAATGGTAGGAAAAAAGATGTATAATATTAATCATATTCGGATATTCGGTATTCGGTTTTCGGCCAACTGTTTCCTATATTCGGTATTCGGTTTCGGCCAAGAATTTCCCTTTCGGTACATCCCTACTCCATACTTTATGAAGTTTCAGGTAATTTCCAGAGGGGTCAGACAGCTAGCTTATTACAGCGGGGGTTTTTATTTATTTTTAGCAACCATTGTCAACCTCGCGTGTGGGAATCAATTTACGCAACATTCCTAATATTATGTCAATTTGATAAGACGTCTATACTTGAGCTGAGCACTTCTACCTGTACTCTGTAGCTAGTGTATGTACAGTTTATACGGCCTCAACCTGCTGCAGCAGGAGGTCTCCGGAGAACACGGCCGTTCCAGAATCAATCAGCCCAGTTTATACCTGTCCTACTACTATATCCATGAGGCAGGATGGATGCCATGGCCCCATGCATGCACTATGGTGGAATGCGGAGCATTCTCAGAAAGCCTCTGGGGCAACTGTCCAACACTTACTATAGAGAGAAGCACAAGCGTCATCATGATCACTAATTGGTCCCTCCCGGACCCCACCACAATGCAGACATGCACAACCATACAGAAATGTGCACATTTTGACCAAAATGAAGACTTCACGTCTGAGACGAATGTGGTTCGAAAACTCTTTACACGCTATTCTAAATGATAGATGGCTCTGCTGACTCACTGCTTATATCTAATGTATCCTGGAAATTGGTGGGCGTTGTTACCTTGCTTTCTCTGTTCTGTAATTTAGTCTGCTTTGTGTGAGTAAAACAAAACCATAGTCTTACATTATAGCTTGTAGATTATAACAATTATAATCTTCTTATACTGGAGTTTTTTTGTCTCGTTTATTTTTTTTTAAATCTCAAAATTCTTCTCTCTGTCTTTCCGTAGGACTACTTCTATCCCAAGTATTTAGGTAAGTTCGTTCATTTCATAATTATGAGATCAATCAACCATTCAAACTTCTCTTTTCATGATGATGGAATGAGTAATTGTCTCTCTCTGTGTGTTTGTTCTCGCCCAGCCTGTGTGGAGAAGTTTGGAGATTCAGAGAAGAAGAGGCAGGACCTGGTAACGTGTGTCCACAGTGAGTTTGACATGACAACGTCCTTTAACACATGTGTGCCATGACAACGTCCTTTAACACATGTGTACCATGACAACGTCCTTTAACACGTGTGTACCATGACAACGTCCTTTAACACATGTGTACCATGACAACGTCCTTTAACACATGTGTACCATGACAACGTCCTTTAACACATGTGTGCCATGACAACGTCCTTTAACACGTGTGTGCCATGACAACGTCCTTTAACACATGTGTACCATGACAACATTCTTTAACACATGTGTACCATGACAACGTCCTTTAACACATGTGTACCATGACAACGTCCTTTAACACATGTGTGCCATGACAACGTCCTTTAACACGTGTGTGCCATGACAACGTCCTTTAACACATGTGTGCCATGACAACGTCCTTTAACACGTGTGTGCCATGACAACGTCCTTGTCACTTTGACCATGTGTACCATGAGCAGATCTGGACACCTCACTTCCTCCTCTTTCTGCTTCTCATTCCTCCTTCATAAACTTTCCTTTTTCTTTAGTCCTTCTCTCTCTTTGCCCTCCTTTCCTCATTGGGCCTGCCTCTGTAGTGTATTAATAGATGCTGAGAGTAGCATTCAGTTGTAGTGTGGGGCTGGGCTGCACGCACTGCAGTATCTCTCTCTCTGCATCACAGTCGGACTGTTGTACACTTTTACTCACACGGGAAAAGGAAACCTTTCAATATGGGGTGTGAAAGGAAAGGAAAAGAAAAGAAAAAATAGCGTGACAATGCATTCTCTGGCATCTAATCTAATCGTGACGTGACTTTGAACGAAGAGCATTGCTGCAGCACTTGGCTATACCGTGTGGCCAACCGGCATCGATGGCACGTGTACCGGTGTGAGGGAGACAGACACACCCCCTTGGTTTTTCTCGTCACGCACTCTCCCCCCTCACGCCGTGACTGCAGCAGCGTTTCTATGAGCCAGCTCACATAGAAGGTGAGCTGGCTCATGTAGAAGAGCTGACGCGAGAGGAGCTGACGCGAGAGAGCCCGGCCTGACGTGAGTGGAGCCAACAGCGTATAGTGCTGCATCAGGCTTCACCCAGCTTCACTCTGATTGGCCGAGGAACCTGTGAGCGTTGCTAGGTCTCCGATTGTCTCTTTCTCTCTCCCTCCACTCTGCAGCTCTTTCCTCTTTCCCTGTGTGTTAGTCAAGGATATATTTATATTATATATTTCCCTGTGTGTTAGTCAAGTGTATATTATATTTATATTACATCTTTCCCTGTGTGTTAGTCAAGGATATATTCATATTATTATATCTTTCCCAGTGTGTTAGTCAAGGATATATTTATATTATATCTTTCCCTGTGTGTTAGTCAAGGATATATTTATATTATATCTTTCCCTGTGTGTTAGTCAAGGATATATTTATATTATATCTTTCCCTGTGTGTTAGTCAAGTGTATATTTACACATGCCAGACAATGGCTAAATATGTACTAAATACTAAATGGGCATTATTAACTATATAATTTGCTTAATTTGCTCATTTATTGCATGAATTATTGTCCATGTTTTCCCACAACAATGCACATTTTGTACTTGCATTTACACATTGATAATAGATGGATGCAATGATGTGTCATGAATGGTAGTTACTAGATCTGTCTATAAGACTATTTAAATATATGTAGGTTCACGTTGCAGCCGAAGGTCGCATTTACTATGAAAACGTGCAAACCTCAAACCCTTAGATCTCCATATATGGATATATGTCAGAACCGGTTCTGACATTCCATAATGTTGATCCTGACCCATCCATCCTTCCTCTTGGATGTCTCTCTTTTGACTGATACCTGTATTATTGGTGCGGCCGGCGAAAACGAGTTCTCAACTGGCCCGAAAATTAAGGCCCGGCCCTCATCAAACCCTGTACACTCAAGACACGCTCCTTATATGGCCAGTACAGAATTCATTCCATGTTGACCCAACATGGAACGAGGTGGATGCGTGCAAAGGGCGAGGTCGCTTCTTGCCCTTAGGCGTCTTACTGGTACTAGCAAGTTATCAAATTAAAAAGCTAGAATATCAATATTTCATAGCTAAAGGTATACTGTATATATAATATATATGTAGAACCTTTGGTTATTGAGAAGTGAATGTCATTTTGTAAAATTGTTGACTTTATTTATAATCCCACAAGGGATAGGCCTTGAAGGACAAGGCATGAAAATAACATTTAATTAATTATAGAGTGATACTATCATACAAAATATGGAAATTATCAAGATATTACATTTGAGCCTTAGAGACAAGATACACAGTGATGTTATCATACAAAATATGGAAATGACTAAGATATTATAAATTATTTGAGCCTTAGAGACAACCATCATTGCTTCATGTCTCTCTCCTCTGCTTCCCATGTTTTCAGGCACTCTAAACCTCGGCTAGCATGCCCACACTTGTCCAGCCTTGTTGGCAGCAGCTATGTAGAGTTGCTTTGATTGATGATATCGGGGTCTGGGGACCTTCCTTGTACAGTAAAGAACTCTGCATGTGCTTACTACACAGGATGACTGGAGCGAAAGGAATGGATAAAAGTGAAAATATTATTTATATTAATTCAGAGACATTTAGGCCCCCATGTTTCCTGTGCGCAAGAGGACAGGTTTGCTGCGTCAGTCAGTCAGTCTGAAGTTAGACCATCTCTGTCTCAGAAGCTTAGCCAGCAGCATGAGGGCTATTTATAATGAGTCTCCGATGCACAGCTCATGTGATGTCCTTCCTGTATTATCTATCACCATATCACTATACTGACTCTCAATGTATGTATCCGGTATTCCTAAACTTAATTTTCAAGGAAAAATGGCATCTCTCTCACTCTTGTCTGTTCTTCTGTTTGTCTCTCTCTCTCTCTCTCTCTCTCTCTCTCTCTCTCTCTCTCTCAGATATTCCAGATCAGTGCTCTCCTTCTCCCTGTAATCCCAGAGGAACAGTGCGCTGCGAGGACAAGAAGGGTGACTTCTTTTGTCACTGTTTCACAGGCTGGATCGGCGACAGCTGTGAGAAAGGTACAGTCATCCTCTTGAAGCATACGTTTGCAAGAGAGGTAGAGTTGCCTATAATACACACAGGGGAAGATTTACTATGATTCTAATTAGATTGCAAGCTTGCAAGCATTACGGAAAGGTGAGAGAGGATACAATGGAGAACTTAAGTAGAGGTCGGTATGGAGGTGGAGATTCTGCTGTGTCACTCTGTTTCGTGACTAGCGTATCTCTCGCTTTAGTGAGTACATCCTCCGGTCATCGTGGTGACCTTGGTCCTGTCAGCCAATGCCTGACCACCTTACTGTGATTCAATCCCCTGGCCCTCTCTCTCTCACCACCACTTTCCCTCTTCTGGTTTTGATCATCATTAACATGTTTCTATTAGATTTTAGTTTTCTGATGTATTTATGGGATGTTTTGGACATTCATCCTACCTTCATCTGGCATCTGATGCCTGATGAAGGTCAGATGACTGAAACATTGTAAGTCTTGTAATGGTAAATGTTCCTAAGCACCTCCTGTCGGAGAAAATAGGTGTTCAAAACACATCTATCTAGATATATTCTGTCTGTCACTCTCCTGGGCAGAACTCTGTCTGTCTGTGACTCTCCTTGGGCATAACTCGGGCATCGTCTGACTTAAAACTAATTGACTTAAAACTTGTGGTGTGTGTGCCAGTGATGACCTGGGGTTGTGCAGTGCTAAGTTGGACAGACCAGTGCTTGTCGAGAATCGAAAAACCTTGCGCGTCTGTATCTGTCTGTCTGTGGGACTAGAGACTAGAGGACACACCGAATCACGTGCTTGTGGGGATATAGTCTAAGTCTAGAAGGGTCCACTGTATCGAAGACTGGTTTCCATACCTTGGTGAACCCTCCCATGTTATCGTGGAGGAGATATAATGGAGTCTGTGTAAAATTTTGAATTGTTTTCGTCTATCATTATTGCTACTCAAAATAGTAAGTATATTTCCTATAATTGTATTGTCTTCTATCTGACATTCCAAATCAATCTGCCAGTGCCACTGTCTTCGAATATGATCAGTGGAGGTGGTTTGCATTTACATCAAAGCGTTCATATACAAATAGATGTTTGACACAGGTTGTGTAAGAATATTTTCTATAGGAAGGATGTCAGGGGGCGGGGCTTGCATGTTCTTTGTTATCCTCAATTTTCTGTCCTCGTGCTTAGCCAATCAAATCATCACTAATGGAGTACACACGCATACACAAAGCTGAGCTTAGGAGGGGCTAGCGCCCCTCAACAATGGGCATGGGGTTCACCGAGTAGGCCTGTGCCCGTTTATAAATCATTCATTGAATGTAATATCAGATGTTATTAGTACTGTGGTAAAGAGTACTGCATTACTGGGTGGGTCATGCATTCCCAACTTGTATCATTCCCAACTTGTATCATTCCCAACTTGTGTGGTCCCGCGAGTAGGGCACTGGTTTAGTAATAAAGTCGATAACCTTTGATATCTAGTCTTCCACTAACACAGATGAGATTAGTAGAACTGTGCTGGGCGTGCTGTTATATCGGGTCAGTATGGATTATTATGTGTGGGAACTCTGGTACCAGAGTCCAGAGCGGGAAGTCACATGTTCCCTTTATGGAGGTCAAAGCCATTCGCTTTGGGGTTGCATCATCCTGGGCTATAAAAGGAATAACTTGGAAGGGTAATAAAGAGATTTAGAGAGAGATGAGAGATCAATTCGTATAAGTTGGCATAATATAAAATGTGTTGCACTCAACTCAGTCCCCCAGGGGGGGAAAAATAAATACAAGAAAGTAACACAGTCCTGTGCCATGTGCCACCATTCCACACGTTTCCACAGTGACTCATCCTGCCACCTAACCCATTCTGACCGGGGACCCATTTTGGTGTTAGCATCATGTTATGCTTTAGCTATTGAAAAATAGCAGATCTACAAGCTCATAGCGCGCCACCGAGTGGCGCGCTACGAGCTTGTAGGTCTGCTATTTTTGAAAAATCGAAGAGCGACTGACATTTTTTAAATCTGATCTCAGGTCAGAATGGGTTAATCAGACCAGTGTGTGTCCAGTGGAAACCTCGTATGAATCTGATCTCAGGTCAGAATGGGCTAACCGTGAGAGGAAATCATAACGGAGTCAGTCTGACTGGCTCGGAGACAAGGGCTCCTTTCCACTGGACAACCGCACTCTTCCTGAACACACAACTCTTACACTCAGCCGTAGCCAACGTACACTCGTACAGTATGTCAATTCAGAAATGGGGGCACTTAACCCATTCTGACCTGAGATCAGATTCATACGAGGTTTCCACTGGGGACACACACTGGTCTGATTAACCCATTCTGACCTGAGATCAGATTCTAAAAAATGTCAGTCGTTCTTCGATTTTTCAAAAAATAGCAGACCTACAAGCTCGTAGCGCGCCACTCGGTGGCGCGCTATGAGCTTGTAGATCTGCTATTTTTCAATAGCTAAAGCATAACATGATGCTAAACACCAAAACGGGTTCCCGGTCAGAATGGGTTAACACAACATGAATTCAAAGGATGTTTTGGTTGAGCTTTTCATCAAACTGCATCAAAACTGACAAGTATTTAACTCTGTAAATGTAATGAGTTCGTGTAAAGGCTTTTTAAAGGCAATGTAATGTTTTAAATGTGGTACGAATAAACCTGTTGAACTATATGGGCTGCAACCTGAGCTCGTGTTGTTTTGATTTGAACTCATGGTTACTTATGTTATATTTCAGATTACAATGAATGCAGTAAGAAGAACGGTGGATGCGACCACGACTGTAACAACACCATGGGCAGTTACCGGTGTTCCTGTCACCACGGCTACACGCTGATGGAACGGCACACATGCCAAGGTAGGCAGCAAGATGTGCTCATGAATGGCGCACATTTTGTCTAGGAGGATATACTGAACATGTCGGCTCCACCTGGAAAAAAATCACACCGTGTGAAGTGAGTGGTGCAACTCCGTGTGGGGGTTCCCGGGGGGGGGATGGGGGGGGGGGGGAAGATTTCCAGACCCACAGGAACGCACCCAGAGTGCCGGCGAGCCGCCGCGCGTCCGAAACGGTAGAGAAATTACAGAAGGGCCTCCCACACCGTCTGCGAACGCCGCGCATCAAAACAGCCACCTCCGTTATTTTCAATGAACCTATCGCACACCGGCGGCGTCCGACGCGTGCTGGCGCCTCGCCTGACACGCCGATAGAACCAGTTCTATTTTCCAGGCGTCGCCGCGCGGCAACGCGTCGGACGGAGCCGGTGTGTGTTGGGCTAGAGTTACCATATGGGGGTCCCCAGGGGTGGGGGGGCGTGGCAGTTCCAAACCCCCAGGAACGCGCCATGGGTGCCGGCCCGGTTCCAGCTAACCACACACATAAGGGAGTGGTTGCACCACTCAAAAAACAAAACACCCACCTTTGGAAAAACATGATTGCCATTTCCCTGCGGAACCATTGCCCACCACTCCTGCATGAAGTGTAAAAAGGAAAGCAAAGGTACAATGTTTACCCAGGGTAACTGGACTAAGCTCTAGAACTTGTTTACAGCCAGGCCCTGCTCATAGAACATTTCATGGTAGGGGTTCAATGGCTTGTTCAAGGGCACTTCAGCGGTGGTAATTTTAACGTGCCGGTCTGGGGATACGAACTATAGCGACCTTCCGATATCAAGACCGCTCCGCAAACCGTTCGGCCACCGCTGCCCATGTCTGGTGCAACGCACAGGTCCTGGGGCCTGGTGAGAACAGGACTCTGGTGCAACGCACAGGTCCTGGGCCTGGTGAGAGCAGGAGTGGACCTGGTGAGACGTACTAGGAGGGGCCCGGACAGGACAGGACAGAACTGGGGAGACCTGAAAATGTTGGTGTTTTGTATGTTTCAGATGTGAATGAGTGTCTGGACCCAAGGATGTGCGGCACTGCACACTGTGTGAACACAGAGGGGAGCTACGACTGCCTGTGTGAGACCGGCTTTGTCTACGATAATGAAACCAAGAGCTGTGTTGGTAAATACACACACACACACACACACACACACACACACACACACACACACACACGCACGTGTACACGCGCGCACACAGAGTTTCATAAGAGGTGACTGATGGACGGCTTTAGTCACAGCTGGGGCTGATGCAGCTGTTGTTTGGTGTCAGGAGAGGAATTCCAGAGAGACATCTGTAGACATGATCTGGAACTAGGTAACAGGTCAACCTCTAGCCCTGTCTTAATGTCCGTAAACAACTTACAGTACTTACAATATTGACACAAATACTTAGTGGTTGTATTGATATCTGTGACTAAACAACCCCAAGGATAATACTTATGTTCTTGTATGTTACATTCCTGTTGTCAGAAGATGCCAGACAGTTAAGATCAGACAAGTGAAACATAAAATGCAGTCAGTCAGTATTCACAAAAAAAAAACAGCTGACAGTGAAGATAGATTACTGTGAGTCAACTGGTAAGTACAGCAAATCCTCCTTTTTGATTTACAGACTAAACATGTGTCTCTGGTTTGAAAACATCACGATCACTATCTGCACCACAACTCCGAGCACAAACCTTCAAGTGGCTCCGACTCTCCAAACCACGCAATTATATTATATTATACGGACACAGGATGCAATCCTGGTTCTTTCATTTGACAAACAAGTTCATTCCTGTCCTTTTTCTTTCCAAGAGAAGGGAAGAGTGTTCAAAGTACCGGTAGTCACTTTCATAAGGTATGAAATGGCTCGTCAGTAACAGGGCCAACTATATACATTTCTGAGACAAATGTATCAAAAGCAATATTCTTGTATTTGATAACGTTCACATTGTGTAGCTTCCCCCGTGACATAAATAACTTGAGGGACATGAACAATGATTCATCTCTGTAGTGGAAACTAGGCTATTCATAACCTCACTCTCCCAAGAATTAACATTTATTTCAGCCAGTCTAAATCTTTGCCTTTTAAGGTTGTATGGAGAAGGGAACAAGATAGCACCCTGCTAACGTCAAACACCAGCAAAAAAGTCAAGTGCTGTGTTTGCATTCCGTGATCTGCTGCATGGTGGGAAAACGGCTGCTAATGTTCTTTTTTTGCATACTTGCGCTGCAACATGTGCTGAGATTATTATTATTTTCTTTACAGTTAATGTCTTTGGGTTGCTCCCTTGCAGAGATAATCTAATGGGTATATTCTTTCTATGTCTCTCTCTCTCTCTCTCTCTCTCTCTCTCTCTCTCTCTCTCCTCTATGACCTCTCTCTACTTCTCATACTCTCTTCCCACAACGCCCTCCCCCCCCCAACCCCCCACCCGTCAGATGTGGATGAGTGTGAGGAGGGGGTGTGTGCAGAGGAGTGCATGAACACACATGGGAGTTTCCGTTGTTTTTGCGATGGCCGCCAGGGGAGGAAGTTGAGCCAGGATCTCAGGAGCTGTAAGGTGAAATGCATTCTCTATAGGACATAATACCCCCAATCTTCTCTACTGTATATAGCTCAGATTCCTCATCCATATGAACCACTTGAGCCATATTTCTTATTATATCTTTGGCTATTCAAAAAACAGCCATGCTACGAGCTCACAACGCGTCACAAGCTTGTAGAGCTGCTATCTTCAAAAAAACGTTAGAAACACTGGAAATGTTTGAATAATTTAGATCTTTTTTTCTTAAACGCCAGGATGAAACTGGTTAACTATAAGCTTAATGTACGTAATATCATTACGTTTCAACTTTCAATGGGCATAAGGAGGAAATGTTAACCACATATCCTTTCTGTTCTGTAATGTCTCCCTCCAGCCTATAACCCCATGTATGACACAGTCGCTGAAGAAGAACCCCCGGTCTCTCTACCTGGGTCGTATGTTCAGTGCTGTGCCAGTGATACGGTTACGCTTTCGGAGGAGGGTTCAGACCGGGTAAGAACTACCGGTACTGTACTACTCACGGTCAATGCTGTTGAAGACTTTGCTTATGTTTAACATATTTTAACAAGTGCCTCTGGTCAACAAACTGAACAGTCCTTAACATATTTTAACAAGTGCCTCTGGTCCACACACTTGTCTTACAACAAACTGAACAGTCCCTTAACCCATTCTGACCTGAGATCAGATTCTAAAAATGTCTTCTACATCCTGACAGTTTTCTGAAAAAGCTATGTTTCTATGTCAGTCGTTCTTTGATTAAAAAAAAAAATAGCAGACCTACAAGCTTGTGATCTGCTATTTTTCAATAAACACCAAAAGGGGTTCCCGCCCAGAATGGGTTTCAAACATTATAATCCTAGCCTGACATGGGAAGGGAAGTGATTATATAAATGATTACGTGATTGATACCCACAATTCAAAAATACATTTTTAGAAGGAAGGAGAAAAGAATGCTTTTGCAAACATGACCCCCTTAGGTTATAAGCTAAAGATTTAAGATCAGATAAAAACATATTTGGTTACAAAAAAAAGAATCTCCTGTTTTCACTCTTTGCTATTTCTGTTTTGATCTTTCTTGCATATTAAATTCTCATCCGCTCGTATTTCCTCTGCTGTCTCTTCTCTGTCTAGGTTCTCAGCAGAGTTTGACTTCCGCACCTACGACCCAGAGGGGGTGATCTTCTTCGCGGGGGGGCACCTCAACAGCTCCTGGATCGTGCTGGCGATGCACCACGGGAAGCTGGAGCTGCAGCTGAAGTATGGGGCGGTCAGCAGGGTGACCAGTAGTGGCCCCGTTGTCAACGATGGACAGTGGAGAAAAGTGAGATTGTTTGCAATAGTTAATAAAACCAGTAAGACGCGCAAACGCGGGAAGCGAACGCAGCTTGTACATATTTGTTTTTTTTAAAGATTTGTTTTTAAGTTTTTAACTTAGCCATAACCATATAAGGAGTCCCCAAAGCAGCTATACGTCCAAATATGGAGTGTGTTGCATCAATCACAAACAAATCACTCAGCTCCATATATGGGCACAAAGGGGGGACACACGGACAGACAGACAGACATGATCTGCTAGGTCTCATAGTAAGTGCTCACCGCGTTCGCAACTAATCGATTTAATTCAATTATAAAAAGAGAATCATTGATTTGTGGGGGAAATATCATTCGTATCATTCAATAGTAAAATAATAAATTGCTGATCTACAAGCTTATAAACGTGATCTGTTGTCAGCTTGTATCAGCTCATTTTTGCCATTGTTTGCTATTTTTGTACGACACTATACGTTTTTTTATAATAAAAAAAAAAGTAATCGATGGAATAATCACTAAGAAGATAATTGGTATAATTGCAGCACTAGTTGCGAAGCAGTGAGCACTTACTATGAGACCTAGCAGATCATGTCTGTCTGTGTGTCTGTCTGTCTGTCTGTCTGTGTGTGTGTCTGTCCCGCTTTTGTGCCCATATATGGAGCTGAGTGATTACGTCACCATAACTCAGCCATAACCATATAAGGAGTCCCCAAAGCAGCTATACGTCCAAAACCCAAATATGTACGAGCTGCGTTCGCTTCCCGCGTTTGCGCGTCTTACTGGTTTATACCACCAAGAGTACCGCATGCGCATATTTTGTTGCTGGGCTTCAGGCATCACTATTCTGCTATAAGTACTGTTACTGTATTTGCTAAATATGGAACAATAGTCCCATAAATAGCACTGTATTTACAAAAGACTTAGTGCTCCATTGTCGTCACCGCTAAACCCCTTATCGCTAAACTTCTTTGCCTTTTGTTTTACTATTTTGAAAAACATTTTTGAATAGTTCAACTAGCCAATCTACATTGAGAGCTTGTAGACTGGCCAAGGCAAAGAAGTTTAGGGATAAGGGGTTTAGCGGTGACCAAGATGGAGCCCTTAATCTTCACAACACAGTAGAACCTGATTGAAAAATGTATTTTTTTGATTTCTCCCCAGATCTCCGTGGGGGAGCAGGGCCGGAGCTTAGTGATTAAGATCGACAGGGAGGCTGATATTCTGATTTGATTTCTCCCCAGATCTCCGTGGAGGAGCAGGGCCGGAGCTTAGTGATTAAGATCGACAGGGAGGCTGTGATGAAGATCGCAGTGAACGGAGATCTGTTCACGCTGAAGAAAGGAATCCATGAGCTCAACCTGACGGTGGGAGGAGTTCCCTTCAAGGAGGACGGCCTCGTCAATCAGGTTGGTGTCTTTTTTTACCGATCATTGCTTCGTTCTGTTGAACGAACGCCCGTATGTTTGCTTATGTGTTCCTGAGTGTTTAACCCATTCTGGTGTTTTAAAGCATTGTGTTATACTTTAGCTATTGAAAACTAGACTAGCTGATAAGAAGAAGAAAAAAAGGTTTTATTTTTTTTCCTTTTCCCCCCCGATTTTGTAGGCCTCAAGATCAGGTAGATTATAGTTATAGATAGTCGCCAATGTACACAGTTTCTGAATGATTTTTGAGTTTTTTTACATAATAGGTAGTTAAACAACTAGTCAACTAGTCGAATAGTATACTAGGCAACTAGTGAAAATGGCTAGAAGTGAATGCCCTATTGTGTGGTGCAGGTGAACCCGCGTCTGGACGGCTGTATGAGAGACTGGCGCTGGCTGACCGGCGAAGACACCTCCATCCAGGAGACCATCAGCTACAACGACAACATGCAGTGTTACAGCACCGAGGACCCTGGAGCCTACTATCCTGGCACAGGCTTCGCACTCTTCAACATCACTTACGGTGGGTGGGTGGGTGACGGTGTGTGTGTGTGTGTGTGTGTGTGTGTGTATGTGACTGCGTGTGTATGTGTGTGTGTGTGTGTGTGACTGCGTGTGTGTGTGTGTGTGTGTGTGTGACTGCGTGTGTGTGTGTGTGTGTGTGTGTGTGTGTGTGTGTGTGTGTATGTGACTGCGTGTGTATGTGTGTGTGGAGGTAGTAATAATTTAGGGGTATTGCATAACAGTATGCTCCCACGGGGTCGCATACAGTAGCTCAATGTTTTATTTGTTTGGATGATTGCAAGTTGCCTGCCGTTAAAATTTGAAGTACATGACACCCCCCCCTTATGTCCTTCTCCCTCTCCCCTCCCGTCTCAGAGTCCCAGAACCTGAGTGTCCAGCTCACCCTGCGGCCGACCTCTGCCATCGGAGTCCTCTTTGCCCTCGTCCACCAGGACACGGTCCCCTTCTCCATCTCTCTGGCCGACTACCATCCTGGTGTTGACGAGTGGAGAGACGTGAGTACAGTTATTGTTATGAGTGTCTGGATTGGTGCAAGCATAGACCCCCCCCCCCCCCCCAGCTAACCCATTCTGACCTGAGATCAGATTCTAAAAATGTCTTCTACATCCCGACAGTTTTCTGAAAAAGCTATGTTTCTATGTCAGTCAGTCGTTCTTCGATTTTTCAAAAATAGCAGACCTACAATTGTAGATCTGCTGTTTTTCAATAGCTAAAGCAAAACATAATGCTAACACCAAAAGGGCCCCCCCCCCCCCCCCAAAATGGGCTAATCAAACCCTGGGTGCATGCATGCATGCATGAACGGTACAATGAGTTGATCAATGCCTGAATGTAAGTACTGTGCTCACCAGTAGACTTATTGATGTTTGTTTGTTTGTTTGTCTGAACTTTGATCGCTGTGTTTTCCAGTTTGTTCTGGTGTCGGTGGGCGATGTCATCGTTGCCAGCGCTCCGGCCCTGCTGTGTGACGGAGAGAGCCATGAGATCCAGGTCACGGTCACAGCCAACCAGACACTGTTGTTTGTGGACGGCCAGTTGGGACGCAGCGAAGACAACCAGGAACCCGTGGACCTCCAGCTGCCATCCAGCACCTTTATAGGAGGGCTCCCAGGTGACCACAGATATTCATTATATTAAATATAGGAGGGCTCCCAGGTGACCACAGATATTAATTATATTAAATATAGGAGGGCTCCCAGGTGACCACAGATATTAATTATATTAAATATAGGAGGGCTCCCAGGTGACCACAGATATTAATTATAGGAGGGCTCCCGGGTGACCACAGATATTAATTATTAATTATAGGAGGCCTCCCAGGTGACCACAGATATTAATTGACCTGATGTATACATTTCTGTTCACAGTATACATTGTTGTTTAACTATTGCCCTATAATTTTTGGGGTCCTTGACATTATATAATATTGAGCACCACTGATATAGAAACATAAGATTTTGGTGTTAGCATCATGTCATGCTTTAGCTATTGAAAAATAGCAGATCTACAAGCTCATAGCGCGCCACCGAGTGGCGCGCTACGAGCTTGTAGGTCTGCTATTTTTGAAAAATCTAAGAACGACTGACATAGAAACATAGCTTTTTCAGAAAACTGTCAGGATGTAGAAGACATTTTTAGAATCTGATCTCAGGTCAACCGAGGGTACCCAGCTAAATGATTCATAGTTACAGTAGGAAACAAGTGGACCCTTGAGAGGTTTGGGGGTAATCTGTGGTAATGCGTACTGATGTACCTGACCCGTGTTGAGAGGTTTGGGGTAACCTGTGGTAATGCGTACTGATGTACCTGACCCGTGTTGAGAGGTTTGGGGTAATCTGTGGTAATGCGTACTGATGTACCTGACCCGTGTTGAGAGGTTTGGGGTAATCTGTGGTAATGCGTACTGACGTACTGATGTACCTGCCCCGTGTTGTGCTCCGTTCCCCTCAGATGTTCCCCTGGTTTCCACCGTGGTGTCGGCGTCCTACAGCGGCTGCATGCAGGTCAGTGTGAGTGGACAGCCCGTGGACCTGGACCGGGCCGCGCACAAACACAACGACATCCGCTCACACTCCTGCCCTCTGTTGGACTCTCGCCAGCACTGAGCCCTGTCTGTCCGTCAGCCTGACCAACATGGATGCATAAACAGTTCCTTGAGGCAATGTAGACTTTGGAAAATTATTGCACAAATAAACGAGGCTGGAGGGGAAATATGGTGAGTACTAGATTAGAAACGGAAAAACAACAACAAAACCAGGCCCAGACTTGTCCTGGTTCCAGTTGCACCGCTGTGATGCTGTGACTACAGCGCCACCTAGTGGTATTTGTGGGGGATTTTTTCCACAGATGAGTATGGTGACCCAGCAGCCCAACGTTTCCTCCACCTTGTGAGAATAAATGCTGCGCAACGTTGTGACGCAACATTGCCTCAAAAACTGTCCGTGTATACAGTCTCATATAGCCTTTTTAAGCCCACACAGTTCCACAGGGCCTTTCTTCAGGTCAACGTCAAATAGTCAGCCTGATAAGACTGGCGTCCTCCTGTGCACAATTTGCAGATCTGGTTGAATATTTGCAGGCGATAACGTAGTAGTTGCCAGCCCTCGTCTGGCAGGTAGAGCTGATGCCATATTGCTTTGCGTCCAGTCAGTCCACTTAAAGGGGCCGCGTTCACCGAGCTCCGACAAGAAGTGACAACCTCGAATCAATTATTGTCGAACCACAATCGTTAAGGTCTGTGGTCACCTTAAGACAACATGGGACCAGATCTATAGTCCAAGCTCAGCTCTCTCTCTCTCTGCACAGAGAATATTTATGAATATGTATCTAGATCTCCACTAGTGTTTAGAGCATAATGACTTAATGGTGCCTAATTTATACTTCAGCATACTCATGCGACAAAGTATGAATTAGTAGACTTTAGGAGGTTGACAAGACCAAAGGTCTTTACACACGAATAAACAAATAAGGGTATTTTTGCATCAGAACTATTCTTTTAGTTGAGACCTCAGTCATACAGGTTGATGCCTTTTATATGTGGATGTACACAAAAGTAAAAAAAAAAATATATATATATAGGCTTTTGGTGTGTAGAGACCTTTGGACCAACCGTGTCAGTATTTGGCACAACGCAGCGTTCTGTAGGAAACCTTGCACATTGTTGCAGATAGAAATGGACCGTGACGTGAAGCCATGTTCCTGTTTTCTGTCTCTTGGCCGTTACACTCCAAGTCTATCTGCAACCTTAAAAATGAACCACGTGCCTACTATAAGAACAACTAACACACCCTAGCCATAGCTCCTTCTATCCCGGCCGGGGGTGTGTTCAAAGTGTTCTGTGAAGCTGCAGATGGTCGATGTAAAACCTACGAAACCCAGAGCTGCTGCTAATCGTTCATGCTATGACTTACAGTCATTGTAGTTCTACACGATTACGTCTCTATCCGAGCATCCTGTAGCGCAGCACCTTTTTGAACAGGGTCCACTTAGCCACACCCCGTCCACACAATGCCCGTTGAACCAATACAATTATCCAATCTCACTCAATAACCAACCACACTCACAGGCCCCTCCTCTCCCTCTGAAACAGTGAAAATGCCAGTACCAAGAACACGTATAAAAGCAGTCAGAGGTTGAAACTCAAGCACAGGGTGGGGTCACGCTCCCTCCAGCGCAGAGGGAGGTGGGCCACTCTCCCTAGGAAGCACTGCACCGTCCGCACCACGCAAGCTACTGAGAGTAAAAAGTGTGCGCTGTAATATAACTGAATATGTAAATAATGTGACTGTACAATGCTTTTTAGAGGACAGAATGCAAAACCGTACCTTTTCACTCGTGAAGGTAACCAAACCTACACAACCATTTCCGGGGGCTGGTTTCCAAACAACACATAACCAACAGGGCAGAGAGGGAAGTCTTCATAGAAGAGCCTTCTCGTTATTTATCCTGGAAGTCTTTACCACAGTTCCTCACACCTTCTTCTCCTCCTCCTGCCTCATAAAAATGATGCTTCTTCAGGGAAAGACCCTGAGCAAACCTTGAGCCGCTCCTTGGAAGGCGCTCGGAAAAGGTTTGCGCGTTTTTCCAGGGATCGCAGAAATCCGTTTGAGATGTCTTAGATTAGTTTCCATAAGGTGCTGAGGAACTCTGACCCCGCGGAGTTAAAAACAGAGAATGTCTGCAGGAGCGGTATGATTATGATTGAGAATGCAAAAAGGGCTCCAGTCCAGTGTTGTTTCTGTTCTTTGTCTTCCTTGTTTTCATCATTAGTGCTCTGATGAACGAATGCCCGAATGTAGAGCTTGACATGGTAATGTTATTATTTTTTTTTATCATATGTTGTTGTATATTGTTTTTTTTATTTTTCACTTTTAACTGCCAGTATGTCTACTATTGCTGAGAGAAGTCTGCCTTTTTTTATTTTTAACTTCCCTCACAAATCCTATTTGAACACAAAAATAAATGCGGTTGTATGAAGAAAATTATATGGAGTAAAAGCTGTATTTTAAAAACAATGACCTGGTTTTGAAGTTTTTTTTCTTTTTTTTTTAAGCTGCATGATGATGACTCACCATGTTGGTATTCCTTGAAAGCTTTCTTCTGCTAATCCAGCCCCACGCCGTACAGTGTGTTGCTATGAGGCTGGCTGTGCAGATACAAGCACAGCCAGCCTAATGCCTTACAGCAGGGATACTCAACCTCAGGCCCGCGGGACCATTATGACTGGCCCACCAATGAAAATCTAAAAAAAAAAGAAGAAAAAAAAATCTGGAAAATGAAATAAAAATAAATAAATCTGAATGAAGTTATCTTTAATCTTTAATTACATTATTATAAGTAATACTATTAGAGTTGTACTATTACTCGAACGAAAATAAAAGCTTGGGGGGGGGGGGGGGGAGATGCAATGCAAATGAAAGACATATACTGTGTATCCCTATTCCCTGACATAATTTTATAGCTAAACGGACAGAATTCTATTTTATTTGAATGATGAAACCCAGCTGCCATTAATAGTTGGAAATGGAAATGGAAATTGCGGAAATGGTGGAAATGGAAATTGCGGAAATGCGGAAATGGAAATTGCGGAAATGGTAATTGCGGAAATTGCGGAAATGGAAATTGAGGAAATTGCGGAAATGGAAATTGTGGAAATGGTAATTGCGGAAATTGCTCTTCACTTATAGCTATCTATTTTCAGGTAGATTGTTTTATTTTACTCAGTCAGCCATATCACTACTCATTTTTTTTCATGAAAAAGGTCATAGCTGGGTAATCTATTTTCAGGCAAATTGTGTTTATTGTATTTTATTTTACTCAGCCATAACAATTTATTTTCTGTTAACCAACTTGCTGGCTGGCAGGCAGACAGCTACTCATAGACAGGCAGACAGACAGCTACTCATGGAGAATTGGACAGGCAGGCAGTCAGACAGCTACTCATAGACAGGCAGACAGACAGCTACTCATGGAGAATTGGACAGGCAGGCAGACAGCTACTCATGGACAATTGGACAGGCAGGAAGGCAGACAGCTACTCATAGACAGACAGACAGCTACTCATGGACAATTGGACAGGCAGGAAGGCAGACAGACAGCTACTCATAGACAGACAGACATCCCTGCCTTACAGCAGGGGTGGGAAAACGGCGGCCCGGGGGCCACATACGGCCCCCACCTTCACTTAATGCGACCCGCATGTTAATATCAGAATAGTTCCAAACCATGACTAGTATTAAATGACTAGTAGGCCTACTTGATGACTAGTATTAAAATGTTATTGTCTTTTTGTGTAATGTAGTTATGCTAACAGTTCATAAAGTTAACATAACTATAACTAAATGCATTTTAAATCCAATAAAAAAAGGTTACTTTTCAGGATTCCAATTCAAAAATAGCAAAACTGTATTCGGGTTTTCAATTCAAATATAGCAAAAAATATCTGATCTACAAGCTCAAGACGCGTTTTGAGCTTGTAGATCGGCTATTTTTGCTACGACAGTAATATGCACTGTGGCCCCTCTGGCGTGAGTGTGGAAATACAGCCTCCTTTGGTTGCTTTCAGCAGCACAGTGCTGCAAACAGAACCGTCTCATGTTGCTTCACGGCACAGATTATAAATGATAGTATTAGGTTTGTTGTGTGGAAAGCTGTCATTAAGGCAATCCATTTTAGACTTGCATCAACAACTATACAGGCACTTAACCACTTGTACTTTGTAGTTTGTCATAACAAATAATAACCTAATCTAGAAGCTCAATGTGACGTGTTGTGAGCTTGTTGATTAGCTATTTCACTTAAGAAAAATCACACTTGTGTGAAGTGAGGGGCAACCTCACTCATTTCCGGAAGCCAGATGTGAAGAAAGCCCTTTTTTAATTGTTCATATACGTTAGTTGCTACACAGACAACACATGAGAAGGATAATAATCAAACAGATCATTACAGAATCAGCTCTATAGAGAGGGTATGCGCGTGACATCATCGTACCTGGAAGTTATGCGGGAACGCCCACTGAGTGTCAAAAAAAAACCTACTTTCTGGCCTTGACAGCCCATTCATCCATTCATCGTCTGATTGCATTATTAAACTATGTTCAACTCACCAACACTGCAGCTGAACGAAAAGCTTGAATTATCCTCCATCTGCAAAGTTTTTGTTTCATGAAAATCCACCATAGAAACGTTATGAGCTACTTTCTGTCAAGAAATGCCCTGCATTTAAGTGTCAGGGCTGTATTTTGCGTGTCTTAAGTACCAGGTCTTATTACCTAACTTGAGTTCAATGCCATTTGGCTATTCTGAGTGGCCAAAGAGCATTGATCACGCCTCCAGGTCTTTAGTTTACTCAAGTTAGGTAATAAGAGCTGGTACTTAAGACACGCAAAATACAGCCCTCAGAGTTTGGAAGTGCTTGTTTTCGATAACAACATTTCGCTGCCTCCTGCATTATGTGACATTTAGAAACATTCCATGCTGCTCAATGTTTTGCCACTCAGTCTAGATGAGGGGGGCGTGTCCTGATGGTAAAATCATGCATGTGCATACTCTCTACTCTAGGCTACACTCAAATATATGTAATATACAGTACGTGTGAAAGCCAGTTTGTGGCCCGACTCCAGAATAAGTCTACATATTCGATTATAATGTATATAAGAACACTAAACATCTATAAGTTAGTGTTGATTTCCCTTCAGACAAAAAAAAAAACCCAAAGCATTACATCAGTATAGTGTTGAAGATGACCTATTTTCTACCGCTTGGTTCCCAATGGGAACCGGTTCAGTTCTTTTCCACCGCTTGGTTCCCAATGGGAACCGGTTCAGTTCTTTTCCACCGCTTGGTTCCCAATGGGAACCAGTTCAGTTCTTTTCCACCGCTTGGTTCCCAATGGGAACCAGTTCTGTTATTTTCCACCGCTTGGTTCCCAGTGGGAACCGGTTCAGTTCTTTTCCACCGCTTGGTTCCCAATGGGAACCGGTTCAGTTCTTTTCTACCGCTTGGTTCCCAATGGGAACCGGTTCAGTTCTTTTCCACCGCTTGGTTCCCAGTGTAAACCGGTTCAGTTCTTTTCCACCGCTTGGTTCCCAATGGGAACCGGTTCAGTTCTTTTCCACCGCTTGGTTCCCAGTGGGAACGGGTTCAGTTATTTTACCACCGCTTGGTTCCTAGTGGGAACCGGTTCAGTTCTTTTCCACCGCTTGGTTCCCAGTGGGAACCGGTTCAGTTATTTTACCACCGCTTGGTTCCTAGTGGGAACCGGTTCAGTTCTTTTCCACCGCTTGGTTCCCAGTGGAAACCGGTTCAGTTCTTTTCCACCGCTTGGTTCCCAATGGGAACCGGTTCAGTTCTTTTCCACCGCTTGGTTCCCAGTGGGAACCGGTTCAGTTCTTTTCCACCGCTTGGTTCCCAGTGGGAAACGGTTCAGTTCTTTTCCACCGCTTGGTTCCCAATGGGAACCGGTTCAGTTCTTTTCCACCGCTTGGTTCCCAGTGGGAACCGGTTCAGTTCTTTTCCACCGCTTGGTTCCCAATGGGAACCGGTTCAGTTCTTTTCCACCGCTTGGTTCCCAATGGGAACCGCCGCCGGTTCAGTTCTTTTCCACCGCTTGGTTCCCAGTGGGAACCGGTTCAGTTCTTTTCCACCGCTTGGTTCCCAATGGGAACCGGTTCAGTTCTTTTCCACCGCTTGGTTCCCAGTGGAAACCGGTTCAGTTCTTTTCCACCGCTTGGTTCCCAGTGGAAACCGGTTCAGTTCTTTTCCACCGCTTGGTTCCCAATGGGAACCGCCGCCGGTTCAGTTATTTTCCACCGCTTGGTTCCCAGTGGGAACCGGTTCAGTTCTTTTCCACCACTTGGTTCCCAATGGGAACCGGTTCAGTTCTTTTCCACCGCTTGGTTCCCAATGGGAACCGGTTCAGTTCTTTTCCACCGCTTGGTTCCCAGTGGGAACCGGTTCAGTTCTTTTCCACCACTTGGTTCCCAATGGGAACCGGTTCAGTTCTTTTCCACCGCTTGGTTCCCAATGGGAACCGGTTCAGTTCTTTTCCACCGCTTGGTTCCCAATGGGAACCGCCGCCGGTTCAGTTCTTTTCCACCGCTTGGTTCCCAGTGGGAACCGGTTCAGTTCTTTTCCACCGCTTGGTTCCCAATGGGAACCGGTTCAGTTCTTTTCCACCGCTTGGTTCCCAATGGGAACCGGTTCAGTTCTTTTCCACCGCTTGGTTCCCAATGGGAACCGGTTCAGTTCTTTTCCACCGCTTGGTTCCCAATGGGAACCGGTTCAGGTATTTTTGGTTCTTATAGTCCATGAGCCAGAGCTCCAAAATTGTAACGTTAATTATGAATTGAGTGGGAAAAACTATACCTATATTAAATTGTTTATAGGATCACTATAATTAAATTAATATATGATAAACCTTCCACACTATATTTTCCTATATAATGCCTCATTTGCATATTTAAATTTGTAATAGAATAAATCGTTGTCTTCGTGTAGTAATCAACTGGGGAAGTTTCATGGTGATAACAATATAATATAGCTATAGTTTTGCTACACTCAATTCATGATTAACATTCCAATGTTGGAGCTCTGGCTCATGGACTAAGAACCAAAAAGAACTGAACCGGTTCCCACTGGGAACCAAGCGGTGGAAAAGAACTGAACCGGTTCCCACTGGGAACCAAGCGGTGGAAAAGAACTGAACCGGTTCCCATTGTGAACCAACCGGTGGTAAAGGGGTCTATGCTAGCTAGTCTACCGGGCTGTCTGTCTATGAAGTGTCTTGTGCTACATTCTCATTCAGCGCAGGCACACCTTCTCGCACGGCCGCGGACAGAGGAAGCCGACGCCCACGACGTCATTCCGGCTTTTTAGACCGCTGGTGGATGGAAAAGAAGCTCCACCTCCTCCGTGGCTGACTGACGCGGAGTTGAGCGTTTCCGGGAATCTGTCCGTCGCGTCAGTCAGCCGCGGAGGCGGAGCCTCTTTTCCATCCACCAGCTGTCTAAAAAGCCGGAATGACGTCGGGCGTCAGGTTCCTCTGTCTGCGGCTGTGCGCGAAGGTGTGCCCCGCCCCCCGGCCACTGACTGATCAAGAAATGATGAGATCTGCACATGTTTGGCTCGTATGGTCTTAGCAGGGGTATGGTGGCGGCTTCTCAAAAGCACCATAGACGGGTCCATAGAGGGCAGGTGCGTTGGGCGTCAGCATATAGCAGCCCCCTTGTTCCTGGGACCCTCCCTGTGATGGAGGCTGGGTGGGAGCGTGAGAGGGCGGCTGGGTCTGGCTCTCGTGATCAGACAGGCAGGTGGTGGACGTCAGACCTCCCTCTAGGCCTTGCTGTGGTGTGGAGGACGGGTGGTAGTTGTGATGCTGTTTGGAAAAGAGAGGGTTATTTTGGGAGATGTGGTTCAGTGGGTGACTATGCCACTATACAGCAGAGGTAGCGCAGAGGAGGGGTGCCATGTGCTCGCTGAAGTACCCAGTTAACCCATTTCCACCGAGACTGATTCTACAAAATGTTCTTCTAAATCATGACAGTTTTCTAGAAAAACCCATGTTTCCGTCAGTGGTTCTCAAACAATTTCATGTCAAGGACCCCCAGAATTATAAGTATTTGGCCACCGACCCCCATCTGAAAATATGTTGTTCCAGGGACCCCCCCAGAAGCAATGATTTGAGTTTTAAAAAAAAACGTTGGCTCTGAAAGAATATATATTCAAAGATATTCAAAAATAGCAGACCTACAAGCTCGTAACAAGCTTGTAGATCTGCTATTTTTCAATAGCTAAAGTATAACATAATGCTTTGTTTAAAACACCAAAAGGGGTTCCCGCCCAAAATGGATTAAACTACTAACTAGGGCAACCGTGGTGGAGGTCATTATATATTTAGAGTTTCAGCATTTCTCCGTTAATGGATTTATTTGTAGATATCGTGTTTGTATGACATTTTCTCCATTTGACTAAAGGACCACTTCACCACTTTTCAACCTATCTTCATATAATTGGTCCTCACTAAAATACCACTATATCTGGGCTGTGGGCAGTTCAGAAACCCGTCCACCAGTTTCTCAGAGTTAGGCAGATTTCTTTTTTTGTACAATATTTTTTTGAAAGAAATATATATTTTTATTATCGTGAGAACGATGGCTTCCATTTTCAGAAATAGAAAGCCTGCCGTTTCTATTAGCATGGATTTCCCATCGATGATGTCACTGGTGGACGGGTATCTGAACTACCCACAGCCCTCCTATGAGACACAGGGCTGTATTTTGCGTGTCTTAAGTACCAGGTCTTATTCCCTAACTTGAGTAAACTAAAGACCTGGAGGCGTGATCAATGCCATTTGGCTATTCTGAGTGGCCAAAGAGCATTGATCACGCCTCCAGGTCTTTAGTTTACTCAAGTTAGGTAATAAGACCTGGTACTTAAGACACGCAAAATACAGCCCACAGAGTAGAAAAAATGGTGCTGTTTTATCATGAACATTATAGGACCAATTATCATTAAGTGGTGAAGTGGTTCTTTAAAACATTAACCAACTAGAAAACTGGAAACAGAATCAAACATCAAGGAATATGTATATGATTTGGTCCTCATTGACTTGAACGCAATCTCAAAATGTTGTGGAGAAGTGTAGATATGTAGACGTACCTGCATGGGTATCTGATCAGTGGCCATACTCTGACCGAACGCTAGGGGGGGATATAGAGCGGCGCCGCCCAGAATTCCGTCCCCACCACCCTAGGGGAGGGGGGGGTTATGGTTAGGGTTTGGGGTCGGAACTACAGAGAGGTTGTTCCAGTGACTCAATGCACATACAAAACTGCATTTTGGCACAGTTATTATTATTATTATTATGAATTACCTGGCTGTGATTCCTCCTCCTCCCATGTGTCTCAAAACGTAAAAGTTTAACCACATTATCAGCAGCGCTGGTCAAAACTCACTGACCATCTGTAAGTTAGCCTATTCTATATAAAATGTACAACACCTGGGCAGTTTTCAGGAGAGGAGAGGGTTGCATGTTTTAAATATGTAGTTAGTGTTGGGCTGCAAAACCCATACCCCCCCCCCCCAATTGCGCCGCTGTATCTGATAGTGACGATCTTTAGACTCACCTGCATGGGTATCTGATAGTGACGATCTTTAGACTCACCTGCATGGGTATCTGATAGTGACGATCTTTAGACTCACCTGCATGGGTATCTGATAGTGACGATCTTTAGACTCACCTGCATGGGTATCTGATAGTGACGATCTTTAGACTCACCTGCATGGGTATCTGATAGTGACGATCTTTAGACTCACCTGCATGGGTATCTGATAGTGACGATATTTAGACTCACCTGCATGGGTATCTGGTAGTTTGGGTAGGCAGGTAAAGCCTGTCCTGACGGACAGTAGCCTGTATAGGAGACCATGTGCTGGTTAGGGTTGTATAGGATGTGTGGAGGTGGAGCTGGGCTTGGACACAGCTGAGACTGAGTGACCGGTTTCTGATGGTGGAAAGACAAAGAGCAGACAGAGATAACATCAGGACAGGTAGAAGTAGAGGCGAGTACAGTACAGTACCAGAGCAGGTGTACCGTACGCTGCCTACAACCTTCTACGGAAAAATGTAACTCCCATGGATGGATATGTATTATAAAGCATGTCTCTAAGCCTTAGCCATAGTGACTGGCCCTATAGGTCGGAGCCAGAGGTCCTGGACAACTACCAGTCCTAGAGTGTCGCAGTCCCGCCCCCTACCAGGGCCCAGGAAATGATTCTCCGTTCATTTTCCTCAGACATTTCAAAAAGGTATTTATTTAAAGACGTTTACGCCGCGGACAAATTCAACTCGTGACAAATCATGACAACAAACACAATTTTTTTGGGCCGAACAAAGAATTAGAAAGAAGAAAAACACTTTCTTTTGTTGTTTTTCCTCTTTGTAATTATTTGTTTGGTCCAAAATATTGTGTTTGTTGTCATGAGTTGTCACGACTCGAGTTGGCTTTGACCGCGGCGTAACCGTCTTTAAATAAATACCTTTTGAAATGTCTATGGGGAAAAATGCATTAGGAATCATTTCCTGGGCCTGGCGTCGTCATGAAAGGGGGTGGGACTGGGCCTGGCGTCGTCATGAAAGGGGGTGGGACTGGGCCTGGCGTCGTCATGAAAGGGGGCGGGACTGGGCCTGGCATCGTCATGAAAGGGGGTGGGACTGCGGCGCTCTATAGGTCGGAGCCAGAGGTCCTGGACAACCATCAGTCCAACTGCATTCATGCCACCGTGTATACGTCAAGATCACACATTTCTATATCATTATCAAATATGGCTTCACCATAACAAATCTATGCATTTTGAATTTTGATGCATTTCAGCATTGGTTCTATGCATATATTAGGAAACAATTTGATGTGACGGTTAGATTGAAACGACACATTAGAATCATTAGAATTAATTTATCCACTTGCAATTCCAAAAGTGTACAAATTGCACGATCACGATGAACAAAAACAAACAGCCAATCCCTGCTCACCAAGTCCTTATAGGCCCCCAGGATGGCGGCAGTGACGATGCCCAGAAACACGCCCATCACGTTCAGAACCACGGAGGTCCACAGGAGACGATGCAGGTGGATCACATCCGAGCAGCCGCTGACGCCCGTGAACTCATAGTACTTCTCGTTAGGACTAGAGAGACAAGGACAAGCATGGTTAACTAGTCCACTAGTTTACTAGAACTCATAGCACTGGTAGTTCTGACTAGAGAGAGACGGACAAGCATGGTTAACTAGTCCACTAGTTTACTAGAACTCATAGCACTGGTAGTTCTGACTAGAGAGAGACGGACAAGCATGGTTAACTAGTCCACTAGTTTACTAGAACTCATAGTACTGGTAGTTCTGACTAGAGAGAGAAGGACAAGCATGGTTAACTAGTCCACTAGTTTACTAGAACTCATAGTACTGGTAGTTCTGACTAGAGAGAGGATAAGCATGGTTAACTAGTCCACTAGTTTACTAGAACTCATAGTACTGGTAGTTCTGACTAGAGAGAGAAGGAGAAGCATGGCTGGGCATTAAGCATAGTTTACTAGTCGACTAGTAATCCACTAGTCGACCTTGTTGGTACTAGTTGACTAGTTGATAAGAAAAACAATAGTCACCAATGTACACAGCTTTTAAATGTACAGAATACAGATATATTTTTTTACATAATAGGTAGTTAAACAACTAGTCGACTAGGCAACTAGTCAACTAGTAAAAATGACTATACGTGAATGCCCTAAGCGAGGATAAAGAGAGAGGACGGGGGGTGCGTGTGAGATCAGAGGCTATATAAACATATTTGCTGTTTTTTCTTTGTCCCAAAGGTTTTATACCAAATAAATGCAAAACCTTTGAAATAGTGCTGCCATCTGTTTCTAAAGAATTTCCCAAGTTAACCTTTCTTACGTGAATGTATAACTATTTCTGACAGCAAATGCACAATTCTTATGATTTTTGTAAGATTAGATTTCTCTAAGTTGCAATGTAACACAGCTCCGTTTAAACATGTCCTCATTCCCTTTTAATTGTACATACATCATTTAGTTTTCATTGTATTGTTCCACTTTTGCTTTGACAATGTAAACGCATGTTTTCTCATGCCAGTAGATCCCCTTTGGATTTAACTGAATTAACAGTCACACAAACACACATACAGTAGACACACGCTTCTAGACTGTATTTTTTACAGTCTATGATTCATACACATGGACAGGGAGGTTTAAACACCACAGGCTCCAGTGAATCTTACTTCTCACAGCTGTACAGGTAACAGCAGTAACAGGTGTTGCTTCTCACTTTGAGCGTACAATGTTGTGAGCTCATTGCTCTGCATTTCACCTGCAGACACACAAGAAAAGACGTTCAAAACATTGTCTCTGGAGTATAAGGTGCAGCATCTAATCGAACTAATCAATTGAATCAATTTGCACATTTATTGCACATAATAAAATCTAATATTATTTTATTATTTATTATTTATTATTATTAATAGCCAATCTACAAGCTCCCAATGAATTGCATCTTAACTTTTTGTGAGCTTGTAGATCGGCTATTTGTTTTGTGTAAAATCGTTGATATATAAAATATTAAAGAAATTAGCGAGGGGGAACCTGCACAACTTGATTATTCAAATAATGAAAAAACGAATCGATAGAATAATCACTAAGGAAATAATAGGTTGCAGCCCTACTGAGGAGTAATTAATCAAGAATCCAGAAGCTAATTGGCTACAGTTTAGAGAAATAAACACTTGAACCAAGGTACAGTATATGGAATTGTCCGGGTGACATAAAAGCTATTTAGAGTAAATTAGTTTTATGGTTGTGGTAATTAAATGTGTCTCTAAGAAGAGTAGTAGAGTACACTGGATGGCATCCAAGTTCTATCGTCCATGAGCCCGCAAACGCATCTACTGACCACTAGGTGACACTATAGGCTATAGATCTGTACAGTATGTCCACAAAATGTGCTCCATACAGACCTCAAATACACGTTGAAAATAACACAAGGCAAACATAAATGCAGTGCACAATTTTCAGGACAATCTTGACAATCTTGACTTGGCATATATATATATATATATATATATATATATATATATATATATATATATATATATATATATCCTCAAAAGGCGCTGGAGATGGATAGGCCATACTCTCCGAAAACCAGCCTCAAACACCACAAGGCAGTCCCTCAAGTGGAACCCCCAAGGGAAAAGAAAGAGAGGTCGGCCACGGAACACCTGGCGCAGAGACTTGGAGGCAGATGCAAAAGCTATGGGCCACACTTGGGGACAGCTGGAAGTGTTGGCTGAGGATCGGGATGCTTGGAGAACTCTTGTCCACGGCCTAAACCCCAGAAGGGGTAATAGGCGTAAGTAAAGTAAAGTAATATATATATATCCAGCATGGATTTCATGAAAAACTATCTATGGTAGGCTATGGTGTATTGAGGTGTAAGTTCCCCTGTGTGCATTTACATGTGCGCGTGTGTGTGTGTGTGTGTGTGTGTGTGTGTGCATGTGTGTGTGTGTGTGTGTGTGTGTGTGTGTGTGTGTGTGTGTGTGTGTGTGTGTGTGTGTGCATGCTCAAATCACCTCGGTATAGTAGTTGTCGAAAGCATAACCAGATCCACTGGTGTAATAGTCACATCCGTTCTGGAGCATAGGTCTTGTATCCTAAACAACATTGTGAAGAACAAACACAAAAGGATTTAGTTTAGTTTTAGGATCAGGCAAATAGCAATTAGAATATTACTGACGGCTTATGATTTTTGAAAAGAACACCCCTATACCATAAAAACATGAGTTAAGAGACAATCAGATGGCGCAGGAGCGAGTACCTGCAAAGGTGGGCCTGTTGCGATACCCTTATCGTATTTTGCATATACCAGTGTTTCCAAAAAGTTGCCCGAAAGCTTGTAACCCTCAGGCTAGGGTTAGAGAAAAACAAAACAAAAAGTTATGCTTTTTTTAAACTATATGGTTACCTTGTTGTGCACACTCATTTCCCAGTACAGAGGGAAATAAGACACATTTATTAAAAAGTAGTTTTAGTTTACGGATATGAATGTGCCTTTGACATTTTTACTTTCTCTACAAAAAGTTTGAAAATCACAGGATTGGAAATATCAGAATAACAGTTTTCTTAAAAAACGATGTTTCTATGTCAGTGGTCACTGCTCAACCTTTTTCATGTCAAGGACTCTCAGAATGATCTGTATTTGGCCGCTGGACCCCATCGGAAAATATGTTGTTCCAGGGACCCCCCGCCCCAGAAGCAAAGATTTGAGTTAAAAACATTCACAGTGAAAGAATATATATTAAAAGATTTGCGACACATTTTCACGATTTTTCAAAAAATAGCAGATCTATGCTCGTAGCTCGGCGCTACGAGCATCTCTACAGTATTCAATGGCTTGGTTTGCACTGCTTCCCTGCCCCAAGTTTGACTGGAATGTTTTAGGTGAGCTGGACTTGCTTTTCTCAGTAATGCCAGTAGTCCAAAATACTGTTTATCTCTAAGCGATAGTGATGACAAGACTACTGTAAAACTCAAAGATAACTCAAGTTAAATAATGATCTAATCAAATAAATAAATAAATTATTCCATCTAGATTTCAGACAAACACCCAAATAAACTCACTATAAATAATTTATCAGCTAATCCAATTAACTAGAGACTGTGGCAAAAGTATTTAAAAGGAAATGCACCAAGCCTTATTTTTACATTACATCATATGATGTCGCGTGGTGAAAATCACGCAGATCTACAAGCTCATGTTGCATTTCAATTTGCAATGACTTGTGATCTTGTAAATCTACAATTAAATAACAAAAAATATGTGGGGGAACAAATCCCAAAGATAATTGGAAAAATATAAGAAATCTGTCTATAATGACATGCCCAAAATAGGGATGCCAGGTTGAAACCCCAATCTGGGATATCTGTTTTTTTAAATGGTTTTTTTGTTGTGGCTTTCAACCTTTATTATATATTTTTTATGGCTGACAGGAGATGGGGAGAGAGATGGGGGGGGGGGGTGACATGCAGTAAAGGCCGTCGGGATCGGGAGTCGAACCCGCAGCACACTGCCAGACTGGATTACCAGACAAGTAAGACGCGCAAACGCGGGAAGCGAACGCAGCTCGTACATATTTGGGTTTTTAAGTTTTTCTTTTTTTTAAGTTAAGTTATTTTTAAGTTAAGTTTTTAACTTAGCCATAACCATATAAGGAGTCCCCAAAGCAGCTATACGTCCAAATATGGAGTGTGTTGCATCAATCACAAACAAATCACTCAGCTCCATATATGGGCACAAAAGCGGGACAGACAGACAGACAGACACAGACATGATCTGCTAGGTCTCATAGTAAGTGCTCACTGCGTTCGCAACAAGGTGCCTGGACCGCTGAGCCACGGCCCAGGCCAATCTGGGATATCTTACATGGTATTAGTGTTTAAAGGAAACTTTCAATCATCTCTGCTGTACTGAAGGTTTTCCTGGAACTGTGGGGCCGAGCCACCGTACTGCAGGCTAGGCACCGATTGGCTGAATCATGATGGAGTAGACCTGGGTCACACTGTGTCTGATTACATCTGAGACTATTCTATTACTAAAGCCTGAGTAAAGCAAGGCTGGGCAACTTTGACCATGGCGAGGGCCAATATATGTCCACGCTCACTGCAGATCGAGGGCCACAGTGCATGTTACTGTCGTAGCAAAAACAGCCGATCTACAAGCTCAAAACTTTTGAGCTTGTAGATCGGCTGTTTTTGCTATATTTGAATTGAAATCCTGAATATTTTTGGGCTATTTTTTAATCTTGGAATCCTGAAAAGTTACCTTTTTATTTAATTTCAATGTTCGGATATTAACCTGGGACGCCAGTTGACCATGTAATATGGACTAAAGTGACCTGTGTGTGTACTTGTATTTCTTTTTTTATTTATTATTAAAAAATATATATATATATATATGCCTATATATATATATATATATATATATAAATTATTTTCTTATGGGAGTTGAGAAGGAAGAGAAATATAAATAACTCAGTGTTTTCTGTCCTCTACGTGGGAATGTTCTCAAAGTTCCACAGATGTTTGCATACATACTATAAACTCTGCTGCGATGATCCCGTCAATAATGGCACAGAAGAAAGAGGAGATGACTCCAATACTGATGAATATGATGGATGCCGTGAGCTGGGAGAAAGAAAGAAAGAAAGAAAGAACGGAGAGGTTTGATGAATGCTAAGGTTAAACAAATGTATTAATTAAGCAATGAATTACAGAAGACAAACCTCACTCGTAAGGCTCACAAATACAACAGTAAAACACACACACACACACACACGCACACACACACACACACACACACGCACGCACGCACGCACGCACACACAGTATCTGTGCTCGCTTGCTCTCTGTTAGGTTTGCTGATTGCCGTGTCCAGCATGCAGGATAATAAAGGAAATGTACAGCTTCTTGTCCCATCAACCACAACGTGTGCTGTGGCAGATTTACAGACATGGAGGTGAGCTGGGCCAACGCCATGACCTTTAACACCTCCAAGTTCAATCTAATTCCCCAAACGTCTCTCTCTCTCTCTCTCTCTCTCGCTCTCTCTCTCGCTCTCTCTGTTGCACGCACGCACGCACGCACGCACACACACGCACACACACAATAATCAAAAGCCCACGTGAGACATTGTTTACCCGTAAAAGTGCAACATAATCATCTCTGAATCCCCAGTGGGCTCCATCTCTTATTGGCCAGGGTTAAACACAGACACCCACCAAAGCACATTTTGACAAAGATACAGATAAATGAGCCACTCACAAATAACTCTACTACAAACATTTAGACCCTTAATTACATTAAAGTGTGGTGTGACACCACACCAAGTTTTTGTCTTTATTGTATGTGGGTGTGTGTATGACTGTGAGAGTGTGTGGGGGTGTATGCGTGTGAGTGTGAGTGTGTGTGTATGTACACTCACATAATGTTTGCATTTTATTATTATCCTGTCTGTGTGTGATCTCCTACAATTATAGCATTTATCTACTGTTTTTACTTTTTATTTACCGAGTTGGCAACACATATTGTAATGTTCAATTGTTTGTCTTTTTGCTTTCTGTATGTCCTTGTCTATTTCTGTTCGTGAAAAATGAATACAATTTAAATTGAAAAAATATTATGTGTCCTATAATCCAGGGGTTCTCAAACCTTTTTGGCCCAGGTAAGAAGGGATACATTTGGCCCAGGTTAGAAGGGATACATTTGGCCCAGCTTAGAGGGGATACATTTGGCCCAGCTTAGAGGGGATACATTTGGCCCAGCTTAGAGGGGATACATTTGGCCCAGGTTAGAGGGGATACATTTGGCCCAGTTTAGAGGGGATACATTTGGCCCAGCTTAGAGGGGATACATTTGGCCCAGGTTAGAGGGGATACATTTGGCCCAGGTTAGAGGGGATACATTTGGCCCAGTTTAGAGGGGATACATTTGGCCCAGCTTAGAGGGGATACATTTGGCCCAGGTTAGAGGGGATACATTTGGCCCAGCTTAGAGGGGATACATTTGGCCCAGGTTAGAGGGGATACATTTGGCCCAGTTTAGAGGGGATACATTTGGCCCAGCTTAGAGGGGATACATTTGGCCCAGGTTAGAGGGGATACATTTGGCCCAGTTTAGAGGGGATACATTTGGCCCAGGTTAGAGGGGATACATTTGGCCCAGTTTAGAGGGGATACATTTGGCCCAGGTTAGAGGGGATACATTTGGCCCAGTTTAGAGGGGATACATTTGGCCCAGGTTAGAGGGGATACATTTGGCCCAGCTTAGAGGGGATACATTTGGCCCAGGTTAGAGGGGATACATTTGGCCCAGTTTAGAGGGGATACATTTGGCCCAGGTTAGAGGGGATACATTTGGCCCAGTTTAGAGGGGATACATTTGGCCCAGGTTAGAGGGGATACATTTGGCCCAGTTTAGAGGGGATACATTTGGCCCAGGTTAGAGGGGATACATTTGGCCCAGTTTAGAGGGGATACATTTGGCCCAGGTTAGAGGGGATACATTTGGCCCAGTTTAGAGGGGATACATTTGGCCCAGGTTAGAGGGGATACATTTGGCCCAGTTTAGAGGGGATACATTTGGCCCAGGTTAGAGGGGATACATTTGGCCCAGTTTAGAGGGGATACATTTGGCCCAGGTTAGAGGGGATACATTTGGCCCAGTTTAGAGGGGATACATTTGGCCCAGGTTAGAGGGGATACATTTGGCCCAGTTTAGAGGGGATACATTTGGCCCAGGTTAGAGGGGATACATTTGGCCCAGCTTAGAGGGGATACATTTGGCCCAGGTTAGAGGGGATACATTTGGCCCAGGTTAGAGGGGATACATTTGGCCCAGCTTAGAGGGGATACATTTGGCCCAGGTTAGAGGGGATACATTTGGCCCAGGTTAGAGGGGATACATTTGGCCCAGCTTAGAGGGGATACATTTGGCCCAGGTTAGAGGGGATACATTTGGCCCAGGTTAGAGGGGATACATTTGGCCCAGGTTAGAGGGGATACATTTGGCCCAGCTTAGAGGGGATACATTTGGCCCAGGTTAGAGGGGATACATTTGGCCCAGGTTAGAGGGGATACATTTGGCCCAGGTTAGAGGGGATACATTTGGCCCAGGTTAGAGGGGATACATTTGGCCCAGGTTAGAGGGGATACATTTGGCCCAGCTTAGAGGGGATACATTTGGCCCAGGTTAGAGGGGATACATTTGGCCCAGGTTAGAGGGGATACATTTGGCCCAGGTTAGAGGGGATACATTTTTCCAAGTATCCCCTCATACTCCGATAAGTATATACTGTACTTACAAATGATGCCATTGTAACTATTTGTATTAAAACTTTTCAATCAAAGTCACAACGTGCTACAACATTATATTACTACATTATGTTACTACTGTCCTGTGCACACTCACATGCACATTCCCACACTCAGACTTCAGCGACCAACACACTTTTACCTTCAGAATGCATGCTTGGCTCAGTTGGCTGATCACAGATGTCTGATCATAAAGTTTATCGTTAAGCAACCTTTTACTGCCTAGTCAATTCCTCCTTCAGGACAGAAACTTTAGCCTACTGTACAAACCTGGCAAATGATACATTGTCTGTGTGTGTGTGTGTGTGTGTGTGTGTGTGTGTGTGTGTGTGTGTGTGTGTGTGTGTGCATGTCTGTCTGTCGATAAAATAATACATTGTCTGTGTGTGTGTGTGTGTGTGTGTGCATGTCTGTATGTCGATAAAATAATACATTGTCTGTGTGTGTGTGTGCATGTCTGTATGTCGATAAAATAATACATTGTCTGTGTGTGTGCATGTCTGTCGATAAAATAATACATTGTCTGTGTGTGTGCATGTCTGTATGTCGATAAAACAATACATTGTCTGTGTGTGTGCATGTCTGTCGATAAAATAATACATTGTCTGTGTGTGTGTGCATGTCTGTCTGTCGATAAAATAATACATTGTCTGTGTGTGTGTGTGTGTGTGTGTGCATGTTGTCTGTCGATAAAATACATTGTCTGTATTTCATTATACTCGGTGGTGTACAAGTACACCAAAAATAAATACTCCTTGTCAAATATTACTCAATTAATAGTGAAAGTTGCACTGTTACATTTGTACTTTATTCATATTCATTACATGATTTTTTAAATAATCAAGTATTCAAAAGTACAAATAAGATAACAAAGACTATTTTCTTTCACCATATTTGAAATAGAACAAATTCATATATACGTGTGTATATATATATATATATATATATATATATATATATATATATATATATAAGTATAGCAAATATATGTTATTATGGGTATGATTTAAACTGTGTATTGTACTTTTTTGGATCAAATTCAACCAACCAACAAAACTAAAATGTACTCTCAACTAATAAATTCCCTCCTGGAGACCTTATGTCCATACTGTACTGTACAAAATTAAAGCCATATTGTTTATCTAAATGAGAGTGTGCAAATGAACAAAAATATGTACCCTTACTGGTCTATTTTGTAACCAAATGTGTTGAATTAACACTGGCAATTTGACAGTTTATGGGCGAAAGATCCAGATGATAGATACAGTATATGGAGGTAAAGATCTGTAAAGTGTTCTGGTTGAATGCAGGCTTTATCTAACCGACACGAGGCCAGATCCTCCAGTTCATTAGAGGGTAAATGACTCTGCGTTTATGGGCTGCCTGTGGGAGCTGATGAGGCCAGCATTGAGCAGCATATACAATAGACTCTGATAACTGCATTAGTTCGCATTACCTCAGCGCCAGCTGCCAGCACATAAAACATCCTAGCACACTCCCTCATCCAAAGTAAAACAGCCTAGCACACTCCCTCATCCAAAGTAACACATCCTAGCACACTCCCTCATCCAAAGTAAAACATCCTAGTATAGCACACTCCCTCATCCAAAGTAACACAGCCTAGCACACTCCCTCATCCAAAGTAAAACAGCCTAGCACACTCCCTCATCCAAAGTAACACAGCCTAGCACACTCCCTCATCCAAAGTAACACAGCCTAGCACACTCCCTCATCCAAAGTAAAACAGCCTAGTATAGCACACTCCCTCATCCAAAGTAAAACATCCTAGCACACTCCCTCATCCAAAGTAAAACAGCCTAGCACACTCCCTCATCCAAAGTAAAACAGCCTAGCACACTCCCTCATCCAAAGTAACACAGCCTAGCACACTCCCTCATCCAAAGTAAAACATCCTAGTATAGCACACTCCCTCATCCAAAGTAAAACAGCCTAGCACACTCCCTCATCCAAAGTAAAACATCCTAGTATAGCACACTCCCTCATCCAAAGTAAAACAGCCTAGCACACTCCCTCATCCAAAGTAAAACATCCTAGTATAGCACACTCCCTCATCCAAAGTAAAACAGCCTAGCACACTCCCTCATCCAAAGTAAAACATCCTAGTATAGCACACTCCCTCATCCAAAGTAAAACAGCCTAGCACACTCCCTCAGCCAAAGTAAAACAGCCTAGCACACTCCCTCAGCCAAAGTAAAACAGCCTAGCACACTCCCTCAGCCAAAGTAAAACAGCCTAGCACACTCCCTCATCCAAAGTAAAACAGCCTAGCACACTCCCTCATCCAAATAACACAGCCTAGCACACTCCCTCAGCCAAAGTAAAACAGCCTAGCACACTCCCTCAGCCAAAGTAAAACAGCCTAGCACACTCCCTCAGCCAAAGTAAAACAGCCTAGCACACTCCCTCAGCCAAAGTAAAACAGCCTAGCACACTCCCTCAGCCAAAGTAAAACAGCCTAGCACACTCCCTCATCCAAAGTAAAACAGCCTAGCACACTCCCTCATCCAAAGTAAAACATCCTAGCACACTCCCTGTAGCGGATCCAGCTGGCCAATAAGGTTGAAGACTGACTGATGATTTTAAGTTGCTTTATTAGTGAATCACCGTAGAACTGACAAGAGAAAAGGCATACAAATGCATCATAAATAAGATACAATAAACATGCATTATCCAACATCTCATTATCAGTATAACAAACAAGTTCCAATAAACCACATAATTACATATATATATATCCCATACAATATACTATAGCTTAAAACTACCATATCAAAATGCCATATGAAAACCACCACAATAAACCTCAGACAATAAACCACAAGAATAAAACACAGTCAGACCAAATAAACATTAAAAAGAGATTCACCTTGTCCCCTTTGCAGCTGGGTGCTAATTGTTGAGTCAGTGTGTCCATGGTTTGTTCCAATTCTCCTTTATGTTTGTACGTTCCATTGCCTTTACTTTGGCTCCTTTCCATTCATAATAAACAAATGTTTGTCCTTTTGTCTCTGATGCTCAACCATGGCGGACTGTTTTAAACCAGTCTCCACCTCCACAGCTGAGCTACCTGGGTTCCAATCACCAATTATCCTTAACTAGACCCATGTCAAATTAAAGGGCCAGGAAGTCAACGCTTCCTGAACATCACAATAAAAAGGTAGACTGCGGGTCCGTTACACTCCCTCATCCAAAGTAAAACAGCCTAGTATAGCACACTCCCTCATCCAAAGTAAAACAGCCTAGCACACTCCCTCATCCAAAGTAAAACAGCCTAGCATAGCACACTCCCTCATCCAAAGTAAAACAGCCTAGCATAGCACACTCCCTCATCCAAAGTACTGCCCATTCCTTACCCAAGTGAGAATGATTTCGTTTGAGGAGTGGCTGAGTGACAGACACTGCTGCTTGGTGGTTAAGAAATTGAGAATAAAAATAAATGTCAATTGCAGTCTGCAAGATTGATGACGCCAGTCTTCACCAAACATGGACGTCAGTATGATGTAATCTCTAATTACAAACATGGATCACGTCAGGATGATGTAATCTCTGATTATAAATCAGATTATAAATCATCATCCTGATGAGACCTGTATAGCTTGCTTACCTGAGAGATCCACAGGTAAGCAAGCTATAAGGGTTGGTTATATTATATTTATATACTATATAATAGAAAATATAAATCATTTTGGTTAAAGTACAAACTAAGCTAAACTAGTAAACCCACTTTAAAAACTCATTAAACCTAAACTGAAACTGAGAAACAAAATAAAAACAAATGGAAAAACTCAAAGCTATAATAATGTTGGCCATTATTGTTTAAAGTTAAGTGAACAGTAGGCTGTACCAAACGTGGAAATCATTATGTAATTAATGTTAATTTAACACAAGTATACTTGAGAGATCTAACAACAATGAGATACTGAGTGACCATCGGTATGTAACTCCGGCCAACAGAACAGACCACTGCCTGCAAGGTCATTCAGTTTGAAATACCAATCCTGACCACAGCTGGACACACTTGTAATTAATCAGACCAGTGTGTGTGTCGAGTGGAAACCTCGTATGAATCTGATCTCAGGTCAGAATGGGTTAATCAGACCAGTGTGTGTGTCGAGTGGAAACCTCGTATGAATCTGATCTCAGGTCAGAATGGGTTAAGCACTGGACATCCCATGGCCTGGGAAGTAAAAAATATGGCCCTTATTCTTAATGGCTCCCGTGTTCTGCTCTGCTCTGCCACCACAAGGTGACCGAGGGGACAGCAGTGTGTGAAATACAGGCCGGATCCTCTGGAGCAAGAGACTATCAATGGCTTCAGTCATCAGGCAGGTACAGTACACTGCACTGGACACAGACAGTGGATTATTACCCTATTATTATAGGGACTGGAAGCGTCAGTGCATGGACAGTATAGTAGCTTAACCCATTCTGACCCATTCTATAAATGTCTTCTACATCCTGAGAGAGAGACTGAAGCGCCTGTTTCAAAAGTACACTTTTTCATTTGCCTCATTTCTTGAGAAGGCCTGGTCATTGAGGAGGAGGGCCATTTACATGTAAAATGGCCTTGTTATGATTGTTTTCGTTTTATTTTATTTTATTTGTTTCGTTTGTTTGTTCGAATAATTTACAAATATGTATGAACAGGAAGTGTCAGTTGTATTCGGTGTATTCTGTGAAATGTGTCATATAATCCCATATGGGATGGGCCAAAGTGGCATGACACGAAAATAAAAATTTCATTCATTCATTCATTCATTCATTCATCATTCCTGACAGTTTTCTGAAAAAGCCTATATGTTTCTATGTCAGTCGCTCTTCCATTTTTCAAAAATAGCTAAAGCATGACATGATGCTAACACCAGGGGTTCCCGCCCAAAATGGGTTAACGTTCACAGACTATTTGATTTCAAGTTTTTTGGAGCGACATCATTTCATGCTCCATAATCCTTTCAACCTTTTTTTTGGGGGGGGGGGGGGGGACGAGGACGAGATGAGACAAGATGGGAACTAAAGGTTGGAGTCAGGTGTGGCTTCATAGGAGGCTGGCCAGGCCTTCAATAAGAAGCTGTGTTGCGCGCGTGCGTGTGTGTGTGCGTGCGTGCGTGCATTCCTGCCAGTATAGGTCAACAATCAACATAGTATCTAGTGGCGCCCACATTTTATTTCACATAGGCTACTACTGTATTAACAGTTTGCAAAAAGTACAGAAGTACAGTTACAATAATGCTAAAAGACAACACATTAAGCCCCGAGGGCTTGTTTCCAGTGTGGTCCTATACGTATGTATTCAATTCATCAAGACATATAAAGATCCACATTGGAGCCTGCACACCTTCCCCATGTCTGACACCAAGATCCACATAATTTGATTGTTTTGTAATAATAATAATAGTACATGAATCATGTATTATTCTCCTGATACTTATACAGTAGCATGCAATGAAATCATCATTCAAAAATGTGCTGCTCCTGCATTTGAAAGATCCTGGATGTAAAATATGTTTGGGGGCGATCAGATGATCCCTGCAGTGTGACGATACGCTTAGTTGTTCTTTAATGAGGAAACCTGTTCTGCTAGCCTCTGATCATCTTACTGAGCAGGAAGGAAGGGGTGTGTGTGTGACTGTGTTGTGTGTGTGTGTGTGTGTGTGTGTGTGTGTGTGTGTGTGTGTGTGTGTGTGTGTGTGTGTGTGTGTGTGTGTGTGTGTGATAAGCGACATTGAAGCACTGCGCCAGTGTGGCAGCAGTCGTCCCATTAAAATTTAAAGCGTAGAACTGGGAGCGATGCCGGAGAGGCAGGCACCATCGGCCCTAAATCTCTTTCTATGTCACACGCGCGCAGTGTCGCACACACACACACGCACACACACACACACACACACACACACACACACACACACACACACACACACTGTATTGCGGTGTACATCCGAGAACAGGTCTAGGACCACATTAGCTATAGTATAATTTAAGCCTGATCAAGTCGTATACAACATGTTGTGAGCTTGTAGATCGACTATTTTCAGAGTGGGAAACGACGGAGTATATAAATTAAGCAGTAGCGTAACATAAGACAAAGTGATCTGACCAGGCACAGGACACCTCGTGAAAAATTCACATCTCTCTCTCTCTCACACACACACACACACACACACACACACACACACACACACACACACACACGCACACACACACACTTGTATAACAGTAGAACAGGGGTGGGCAACTTTGACGATGGAGAGGGCCACTATATTTCCACACTCACTCCAGAGGGCCACTATATTTCCACACTCACTCCAGAGGGCCACTATATTTCCACACTCACTCCAGAGGGCCACTATATTTCCACACTCACTCCAGAGGGCCACTATATTTCCACACTCACTCCAGAGGGCCACTATATTTCCACACTCACTCCAGAGGGCCACTATATTTCCACACTCACTCCAGAGGGCCACTATATTGCCACACTCACTCCAGAGGGCCACTATATTTCCACACTCACTCCAGAGGGCCACTATATTTCCACACTCACTCCAGAGGGCCACGTTGCCCATGTATAACAGTAGAATAATCCATACAGAAACATCTACTCATAATCCTATGATGACATGTGAAGGCACACTTTTCCTTCTCTAGATCATGTTCAGTGCTGGTCAAAGGACTTGAGTCAACATATAGACACTGTTGAGTCAAAACTCAGGAATGGACCAAAATCTGGTCAGCATGACAACTCAAGACCTCAGAAACTACATCTCCCAGAATGCACCAGCAAGATGGCTGCTCGTTACTTGATTAGGAGCACCTTAAAAGGAATGGAGGTTCAGTCATTCTCAAAAAACAAACGGATGCAAACAGCAAAGACTACTCTTGGGTTCTACCTCCAAAGGCACCAATGGTCGGTGATGTTGTATTGTTTTATTTACACTTATGTATGCACTGCAGTACTGTGAGTTGTGGTTAGAATCAGGCTAATTGTGAATAGTAGGTTAAACTGTTTTTCCGTTTGAAGTGGGGAAGGAACACATTAACACTGCAGTATTGCCTTCATTTCTATTGACAAGTTTAAAAGTATAACTTTACAAAATAAAATGTGGACAATTCATGTTAAAGGTTTAAAATGCCTTGTTCAATTTAGAGCTGATCTACAAGCTTAACGTTCAGCTATTTTCTTTAACTACTTTTTCAATTTAAAATACTAAATGTTTACTTAAACTTGAATCATTTATCCAAGCTTAAAGGGTAAAGTACTTTGAAATGTTTAATTTGTTTAAAATGTTGACTTTAATATGTTAATTTAAAAGACATGTAATTTAGGCATTCATTGTTTAAGAACACTTAATTGTTTAAAAGACTTGATTATTTAATGTTTAAAATCAAGTGGTTAAAAAGAGAACCTGCTGTTTTTGAAAGGATTATCATTTGTTGTTTGGCAATGTTGTTAATCTTTGTTTCTTTGTGTTCGAAGGTTTTTCAACCTAACTGAAACGACCAGCCAATCATCAATGAAGCCAACACTAAGCTTAAAAGTTGGAGAGAAAAAAATCATTGGATTGAGTTGGAAATTGGAGTCTCGTCCTTTGGAGTAGAACAGAGTTGACTTTACAGTTGCTCCTTCTCTGCCTGGAGGTTGCTCCACTGTGCTGCCATATAACTTAAACTGCTTAAACTATAAACTGCTGCCCGTTAACAAAGAATTCCTCGTCGTGCTCTTGTTGCCATGCCTCAACTTGAGCCTTGAGGGTCTTCTCTATAACGTGGACAAACTTTTCTGTACATCCAACCTGTGCTTCTGTTCTTTAAGAAGGTTCCCTCCTCTGTTGTTCAGCCTGGAGGGATCATTAATTGGCCTTTTTATCAAGCTCCATGAACCGTTCGAACAGTTCGAAGTTCTCTTGCCACCGTGTGACTCCCTCTGTGGTCCTCATAGTACTTTTTTTTTATCCCACGATTTTGTAACCCATTTTTCACCCCTGTGTCAATTATCTAATGTGATCCTGGGCTCTACACACCCTCCGCCAACCTGGGGAGAGCAACGGACTTGAACTCATACTTCCTTCATGCCTGAGTGTCCAAGTTGCTCCTTTACACCTGACAGGGGGGAGTTTCCCTGGTTGGCTGTAGCGCGTGGAAGGAACATGTTATTCCAACCAGTTCCTTTCCCCTCCATCAGGCTGGCCAGAGGGAGGCAGTTTAGATTACTGCATGTTTTTTGTGAGGGTACCTACCCTAGGGGACACGGGGAGAACATGTGAGGGTACCTACCCTAGGGGACACGGGGAGAACATGTGAGGGTACTATATCCTAGGGGACACGGGGAGAACATGTGAACTCCACACGGAAAGGCCCTTTCGCCAACCCCGCCTCGGGTATGGGCACTGATGACGCGGAGGAGGAAACACGCCGCCAGCACCCACAGCGTCCCGAGCGGGAATCGAACCCAGGACCTTCTAGCTGTGAGGCGTCGGCACTATCAACTGTGCCACCGTGCCCCCTCATAGTACTTGTTGAGAATCACCACCTCTTGTTCGTGCAGGCAGAGAAGGTACTCTGTGAAGTCGTCATCGTAATAGGCAGAGAAGGCTTGTTGAGAATCACCACCTCTTGTTCGCTGCTTCTCGCTGTAGTACCACATGTCCCACAACAGGACAACCTCAGTGCTGATGACCTGATGACTAAATTACAAGTGAACGTTGCTTTGTCAAATTTGTAATTCAATGAATGTATACTCGACTACTTGCTTAAATATATTTAATATAATATTATATAATATTATAATATAATGTATATGTATAATATTTCAATATATTTCAATAAAAATGGCCTCATTGTGAGCTTGCAGATCTGCTTCTTTCATTATATTTTAAATAGGACTTAAGATAATTTCCTTTTCCCCTACCTAGATGTGGTGAGTCAGAAGTACAGTATTTGTCTGGTGCAGTTAAAGTACCCACAAATACATTGTATCTTTACTTGAGCTTTTTGTATGTAACCTCGACACCATACCCCAGGGGTATATTTAATTATTATATTTTGGGGCATGTCATGTGATCTACCTGCAGCCTTTGTGATCAACTGGTAGATCACGATCTACCTTTAGGGCACCCCTGCCATACCCTGATGGAAAATGCTGTTTTACCCTATGTCGGATACAACGAAATGTACACATCACTGCTGCATCAATAAAAATAAAGTGTTTAAAAAAGAAAAGCTCAAGTACATGTCCTTTGTTACTGTCCACCTCTGCTCATGTTAGGTAAGGGTTCTCAAACATAGACCCCCAAAATGATACATAATATTAAGGGTGTAACGATGTAATGATTTTAATTTATAAAAATCAAAGTATATCGATATGTAAACGGCAAATATCGTTTAAGATAAGTATCGTTTGACTTAAGTAAAAGATAAGTATCCACACTTCCGTGGATACAGTATAATAACATTAGATTAAGCAAAGAAAATGGTTATTCCGTTATTCTCCCTTAATCGATAACCGTTATGACGTATAGCCGGCCGCTGAAATAGGCTAAAAGTTCAATTGAACTGTTCCTCATTTTGCTGGGGAACCCTTGGACCCTCGCCATGCACCCTATAGGAGGCCCTGCACCCTATGTTGAGAACCGCTGGTGTAAGGAATCCACGCAAACAACTCTCACACTGGGTTTCATGTGTTTGGAAGACAATACCACTGACACTAACCTATGATAACACCATGCAACTCCTGGTAGTCACACCAAGCAACTCCTGGTAGTCAAACCAAGCAACTCCTGGTAGTCACACCAAGCAACTCCTGGTAGTCAAACCAAGCAACTCCTGGTATTCACACCAAGCAACTCCTGGTATTCACACCAAGCAACTCCTGGTAGTCAAACCAAGCAACTCCTGGTATTCACACCAAGCAACTCCTGGTAGTCACACCAAGCAACTCCTGGTAGTCAAACCAAGCAACTCCTGGTAGTCAAACCAAGCAACTCCTGGTAGTCAAACCAAGCAACTCCTGGTATTCACACCAAGCAACTCCTGGTAGTCAATGGCATTTTCATTAACCAGTCCACTGGAACTACCTGGTACCGTCTCTTATTTTAATTTAGGTGAAGAAGTCACTTGTTGAGGTAATTTCCTTTCCTTTGCTTAGAACTGGTCCCAGACAAACTTTTCCGCTTCAATCACTAATATTATGATTTAACCACTTAATTATTAATTGTCTTCCGGTAATGAGAAACTAACTTATGTAATTAGGAAGAAACCTGAGGTATTCTACAAGATATGGGAGAATTTCTTGAACTTCATTAGGCGAGGTGATATTGAAGAGGCTTTGGATGTATAGTGGTTAACTGAGTAGTCAGCTGGGGGGTGGGGAACTGTGATGGACATTGTGTTTGTTTAACTGTATGTAATGTGTTTTATTTTCGTTTTTCGTTTTATTTTTCGTTATGTCATTATTTATTTATTTTTGTTTTGTATTTATTATTGTTAATTCATTTCGTGATAAGATTTTGTTTGTATTTGTGCTGCTAGAGGGATGTGGGGGGGGGGAATATATGTCAATTGTTGAAAATACTTGTGTAATATAAAGAAAATTAATAAACATATGTTTACAAGCTCACAATGTATCGCAGATTGTACATTTGTAGTAATTCCTTTGTACTATTTTGATCATTTTCACATGATAATGACATGCCAAAAAAAGATGGAAACCAGGTTAAAAGTGGTTAGGTTACTATTACAGTAATGGTCTATCAGGAGCTTTAGCTAGGATGTTGGTTGTTATTATATTTATGTCCCTGTCTAAAATAAAGGAGATGTGTCAGCCATTAGGCAATACTAATACAATTCCCTTCCTTGTCATTGATGTCCGGGGTCAATCACGTTCACTTAGCTCCCCACAAATCCAGTCATGTTCACTGAAGAGGACGCGAGGACCAGGAGAACATGAGTACGACAGCATAAGGTAATCCCATTTGTTGCTTTCTCATAATAGCGCAATTTCCCATAAACACTTTAGTGAATTTGTAATGTCTGTAACACAACCCTTTTAAATTATTTATGGTATGCAGTGCAGGGCACATGTTCCCAGAACAGTGACCTATTTTAGAGAGTGATTGCAGAGGTCATTAGGACTACCAAACTCTCAAATGTGTATGTGACCTCACACACACACACACACGCGCACACACACACACACACGGAGTCTGTCCCCGTTACAATGCGCTAGACCCCTGGGAGATGGAGTCTGTCCCCGTTACAATGTGCTAGACCCCTGGGAGATGGAGTCTGTCCCCGTTACAATGCACTATAGACCCCTGGGAGATGGAGTCTGTCCCCGTTACAATGCGCTAGACCCCTGGGAGATGGAGTCTGTCCCCGTTACAATGTGCTAGACCCCTGGGAGATGGAGTCTGTCCCCGTTACAATGCACTATAGACCCCTGGGAGATGGAGTCTATCCCCGTTACAATGTGCTAGACCCCTGGGAGATGGAGTCTGTCCCCGTTACAATGCGCTAGACCCCTGGGAGATGGAGTCTGTCCCCGTTACAATGCGCTAGACCCCTGGGAGATGGGTTGCTGAGGTGGAGCGCCACACCTACCATCAGCTCCCAGTACTTGCCGCACCCAAGCCGTGCTGCTCATACGCTGAGTTGGCGGTGCCCGGGATCGAAACTTGTGGTTCAAAGGCAAGAGTTTTACTGACTGAACTACCCGGACACTAACACTAACTATCCTTTTACCTAGAATAAATGATCACAACGGGCCCGGGCAGCTGGCGTAGCTGTCTGGGCTGGTAATCCAGCGCGTCGAGGGTTTCAGTCTCGACCCCGACGACCTTTGCTGCATGTCTGTCACCCCCCCCCCCCCCCCCATCTCTCTCCCCATTTCCTGTCAGACTACTGTTCACTCTCACTGTTTGCCAGATGTGTTCATACTATTTTCCCCTTTAGACATTGCTTACAATCACTGTCCTTTCCCACACACACACACACACACACACACACACACACACACACAATCAGACTCACCATAGGTCTGCGATTCTCCAAAAGATGGATGCCAACAATACCCAGGAAGGCTCCAAAGCTCACCTGGAGAGGGGGGGGGGGAGGAGAGAGGGGGGGGGGGGGGGCGGGTTAAAGAACAGGTGATTGAGAAGGAAAGAAAAAATGAGAGCGACATGGAGACAGGATGTAGAATGATTCATCACTATAGTTCCTGGTCCAGACAACTTTTAATCCCCATGTTTTATATATTTATAATTTATGTGGGTCGAGCCATGGCATGTAGGCCTATTGTGTTTGTCACAAATAACAAATAATGTGAGTGTATGTGTATGATGGATACGTGTTAATAATGTGAGTGTATGTGTATGATGGATACGTGTTAATAATGTGGCTGTATGATGGATACGTGTTACTCACTGTAATTCCAGGATAGTAACCAGCAACAGGCACGTTGTCGGTCCGCGTGGCAGAAGCCAAGCCCACGGCCAACACCACCATGGACAGACACAGCAGGGCGACGGTCATCCACAGAGCCGTGTTCCTCCTCTTCCAGTACGTGGCTTCAGAACACAGGGTGATAAAGGACACACTCGGCTTCAGAACACAGGGTGATAAAGGACACACTCGGCTTCAGAACACAGGGTGATAAAGGACACACTCGGCTTCAGAACACAGGGTGATAAAGGACACACTCTGCTTCAGAACACAGGGTGATAAAGGACACACTCTGCTTCAGAACACAGGGTGATAAAGGACACACTCTGCTTCAGAACACAGGGTGTGATGCATGGATGATAAAGGACACACTCTGCTTCAGAACACAGGGTGATAAAGGACACACTCTGCTTCAGAACACAGGGTGTGATGCATAGATGATAAAGGACACACTCTGCTTCAGAACACAGGGTGATAAAGGACACACTCTGCTTCAGAACACAGGGTGATAAAGGACACACTCTGCTTCAGAACACAGGGTGTGATGCATAGATGATAAAGGACACACTGCTTCAGAACACAGGGTGTGATCATGCATAGATAATAAAGGACACACTCTGCTTCAGAACACAGAGTGTGATCATGCATGGATGATAAAGGACACACTGCTTCAGAACACAGGGTGTGATCATGCATATATAATAAAGAACACAGGCCTAGTGAAGCCTTATACAATATGCACACATATACACCACTATCTACTAACGTCTCTAAATGTTTTGATGATTTGAACATGGTGGACCCTCTTGTAAACAAGTGTAATGCTTTAATTGGGTCCACTCACAGTTAACAGTTTTTGTATTGAGTTGTGCTTGAAATGTACTGTAATTCTGCAAACTGTTAATAAATATTTCAATCAAACAATCAATCAATCAATAACCTTCTTTGATGCAACAGCCTGTCTATACAAACAAGCAGCCTATATCCTTCAATTATTAATTAATCTCTTAGTGCATTATTTTAAACATTCAAATGCATTACAATAGCCTAAGAAATGTAATTAATTTAAAACAATTTGTTCCAGAGAGTATAAGCTAATGCAAAAATAACGTTCTTATTATTAGCTTTTAATGAAAAATAAATAAATATATGTGCAGGATATATTCGCAAATCAAATGAAACAAATACTTTTATCTATAAACAAAACAACAATTAAGCAACAACAACACTCGTGTGTGACGATAGTTGTAAATAACCTGCTGAATCCAGTACTTCTGCGGTTGTTTGTACAGTTTGTTGAGTTGTCTGTACAGTCTGTTGGGCTGCAGGTGGCTGGTGCTGCTGGTGCTGCTGCTGCTGCTGCTGCTGCATAGCCTGCATTTTTCCGGATCACAGCGACAAATTATCCAGAAGTTGTCAAACAGAGATAGATGTAGGTGAGGATGCAGCCCAGAGGATCCTATAATGGAGAGCAGACAACACTTCACATCACCCGCATCCTATTCTTCTCCTCGATGGTTGTGCCTGCAGCCCCGCTGCCTCCTGGACGGTCACTCACAGGTGCAAAAGAAGTGGTGTGCGAAATCTGCCGAATACTATAGTTCAGTTCTTATAATAATCCGTGCATATGACGGTGCGGATTTGTGTCAATTTACCACGTTTGCTTTAAACTTTTTAATGCTACTGATAATTATCTCTACTGTTCTTTGACCACGGCGGTATAAATACTCCTCTGTGGGTTCCGAGTCTTCCGACAGACTGAGGGACAGACGATCAACAGCAACCAACGAAGAAAGGTGAACATAGCAGCTACTACTATATCACTCTCTTAGCCAATCAGCAGCAAGATGTAGTCTACCTCTATTCGATCAACTATTTGGACTGGAGTAGGCCTAGTTCTTCTTGAGGGAATGATCAACTATTTGGAGTATTCTTGAGGGAATGCGGATTCATATAGAAGTTTACCTATTTATTTATTTTCAGGGGTGAATGTGTTGTGGTTTTGCACGGTCCATCCATCCATCCATCCATCTTCAACCGCTTATCCGTAGTCGGGTCGTGGGGGCAACAGCTCCACCAGAGTGCTCCATATACTTCCCTCTCCAGTTTAATGTGTAAAATAAAATCCCATGATGTAGATTAGCTAAGATAGGCGAGAAATGTCTACCGTATGTTAGAGGATGCTGATTGATTGATGTGACACAAAAACAAAAGTGTTTATTGTTTAACCATGCATTTACAATAGCCTGCATGGCTCCAGCCCTGAATCACTACCATTAAAAATAAATCCTGGCGTCCGTGAAGTGAAACTGAGTGTCAGGCTACAATTACCATTACAGATGATTGCGTATGAACACTTTTGTCCCTATCTCTTCCAGTAAACAGTGTCTACTGTCTACTACCTCACCAGGGCCGGATTAACACCTCTGAGGGCCCTTCATGGGCACTGAAGCTCGAAGCCCCCCCCCCCCCTTCACATGCAAACGTAAATCTTGGTTATTATTATTATTATTAAACAATGACATGACCAAAATAGGTACATGGAAACCAAGGTTAAAGTGGTTAAGAGATCTAACTCAAGTTAATCCCTTAATTTATTCGTTTAACTACTCCTAACTAATCCTTTTGAAAATAGATATTTTTCTTTCCATTCCTGCGTGTTGTGTCTTGGTCTCCATGGAGAGACAGCAGGTCCAGGACCTAACAGGACAGGTTGAGTTTCACCTGCACAGCTCTGTGTCAAGCCCTGCATTATTCATCAGCAGCACTGGACCTTTCTTTATCAGACTCTTGTTTAGATTCTCCACTGATAGTCACGTTATAGTATTTCACAACATCAACTGCTTCATGATGGATATTGTTACATTTATGTGTAAATACAGCATATGCTATAGGCTAGCAATAATATAAGTTTTTCACCCATGGAAATCTTGTGGCCCAGACAGTTTAGCCAGGCTACAGACAGTTAGCTGCCTTAGTTACCATTATTTTAGTGAACAAAAAAACAACCTTCACCAGCAAAGCTGCCTTCTTAGGGTCAATATTAGAAATGGTTGACAGGAGCAAATTATTAGTGACCATTTATAGGGAAGTTAAAAACAGGTTCGGTCGTATAGGAGACACAACTGTTAGGTCTATATTGTAATTTCTGATGTGTGGTTTATTACAATTTCTACATGGGAAGTTTGGGAACATTTTAGACTGAATGTTTGTTATTTTCCCATTTACTCTTTGATTATGGCCCTAAAACGGAACCCGAGTCTGTAGGACACAACAGCATTTACAACACAGAACACACACACACTTAATCTACAGGTATGTGGGGTTCCAATCAACTATGGCTGGTAAGCCTGACAGCGTGCCGCGGGTTCGAGTTCCAATGTGTCAAATATTTCTGACATCAACCCTGAAGAAAGCCTTGCTGCCAAAACGTTGTTTTGATTTGAAGCTATGAGTGTGTGGTGACATCTTTATACGTTTGTATTGCTTGCTTTTGTTGGCCAGCACCTCAACAGGTGTGCATTGCATCTCTTTGGAACGATCACTGGCCTGTGACCTGATCCAGTTTACAGAAAATGCCCAGACATTTTGAAATACTATCAAAGAAATATTGTGAGGTGCAGTAAAGTGGCACAGCCGGGGCTTCTATCTGTTTAGACCTGCATGATGTTACTGTAGCAATAGCAGCATTATGCCACAGGGAGGCATGGTTGAGCTATGAAATTGTGGATGCCTAGTATGTGGCATTCAATGTCAAGAAGAGATTGAAGTAAACAATAAAACTAGGTAAAAATAGGTAATACAATTCTGATAATTAAAGCTGCTATAACCAATATGTCAAAATTGTAATGACCTTTTTTTCCCCTTTTTGGTATTCAGACAGCCAGCAATGGGTAAAAGGCTGCCAAATTAATTTTTGTCTCTGTGACACATCTAGGGGCCGCAATCTGAATTCAAATATTTTCCTAGAAGCTTTGCCATTGGTCGATTTGCCTGTCTACTTCCCTGTCATTTCGACTGGGTTTCTTTCGACCAATGACAAAGCTAGGAACATCTTTGAATGCAGATTGTGGCCCCTAGAATGTGTCACACCTCATCGACGGGGAATACAAGCTAATAGAAACTGCAGGCTTTCCTGAAAAGTTGCAATGCGAAAATGGAAGCCATCGTTCTCATGATAATTAAATGTATATATGTGTGTGTATATGTATATATATATATATATATATATATATATATATATATATATATATATATATATTCTAAATCCAATCCATAGCACATAGAGTTAAAGTGGTTAAACAGATTTTATGCTATATGAACTAATTTAGCTGGGGGTCCCTGGACCCCACTTTGAGTATAGTAGAGTCACCAGTCACCTCTGAGCAGGTGGGTTGTATGTTAGTTTAGTTCATTAGAGCAGTGGTTCCAAAACCTTTTAGCACAGAAGTTTTGCCTGGGACCCAAACTAGAGAAAATAGTACGATCTACAAGCTCACAAAGCATCGCGTCGTTCCGCGTTGTGAGCTTGTAGATCAGCTAATTTCACTACAAAATGTGACCATCAAAAAGTAAAGGGACCCATGTGTCTGCGACCCTGTGGACCGTACCTTTCGTATCTCTGACCAAGGTCAGAGATACGAACGTGACCTGCGAGAACAAACACAATGAGCACAATGTCAATTACACGTCACTGACGCACACATTGGGCCTATACGTCTGTGACTCATTAGCTTCCAGTAGTCCAGTGATAACTCAAAGAATAGATGCCCTTGTGTTTAGAGTGGATAAAGGTGTGAGGGGGAAATGCATTTGGAATACACTTTTATTATACAATGTTTATGCAAATGTACTATGTATTATGTTTATAATATGTATGACAGAGTAAGGCGCGATTCATACACCTACAATGTGACGTCATTTTAGGTTCGGGGGGGGGGGGGGGGTACCGTCCTAAAGTCCTCTCTTCTGTGCTACTGAAATTTTCTGACGAGCAGAAATCATCTTGGCACTACTGCGGTAAAATAGGAGTGGGTGTGGGGGCCCATGTGTCTGTAGAAAAATAGCAGATCTAGAAGGTCATAGCGCGCCACCGAGTGGCGCGCTACGAGCTTGTATGTCTGCTATTTGTATTTTATCGTGAGAATATACATAGGGTATTTCAGAAAACTGTCAGGATTTAGAAGGCATTTATTGTAGAATCGAGCTGCAGGCCTAAATGGGTTAAGCGACTAAGTATGAATTAGCCCGATTGTGGCATAGATACTGACTGGTATCTGCATGGCGAGCATCGTCATGAAGCCATAAGGAGAGCTCAAGGTGATCCTCTAGTTTGCCCAGAGGACACCAGTGAGTGCTGAAGGAAGGATACGCTTTACTTGTTTCCTCGGTTGGCCAACCTTTGTTTCCGTACCGTGCCATACTAAGACTTATCACCGGCTTATAAAAGCCTGAATCAAAGATAACACATGCACAACAGCCTGAGTGTCAGGGAAGGAGTCTTAGCATCATTTCGTATAAGAGCATTGAGTATAGCAATAACAATAACAATAACACAGAGGCCACAAACGCCTCAAAGGGGAGTGTGGAGGGACAGGAGAGGGCAGAAATAATTATTATACGGTGAATAAAGAGTGTTAGAAAAGAGAGAAGAGGAGACTGGATCCTGCTCAACACAGAACCTCAAGATGGCGACCTTGAAGCAGAAGAGAACTTGCGGGCAACGCTGTGAAGACTTCGGTCACTTTGTCTGGAACTCGGAAGAAGGGAAATTTATGGGGAGAACTCCAGAGAAATGGGGTAGGAAGAAGAAGAAAAAAAAGTTACATTTACAATTACAATTTAGGCATTTAGCAGACGCTCTTAATCCAGAGCGATTTACATTAAGCAATAACAAAAACATGGCATACATCACATATATAAAAAGTAGTTATCATGAATCATGTATAAACTAAGAACGTAACAGTGGAGTATCTATGTAAACTATACTATATTATATATTATACATGTGTACTATAAAGTGCTGTGACTACATACAATGCAATTCTAATGCTGTCTACGTAACAAGCTATAAGTCTGTTTAAAATACTATCTAAGTCTAAATAAAGTGCCATCTAAGGGGCTAGGCTTGGGCAAGTGCTACGGGCCATGATGGAGTAACACTTGCCCTAGCCTAGCCCCTTAAAACCTCACATAATACAATATTTGCAACCTACCGTATATGTGTTTTAGATATTTTTGCACCATGGGACCAATAGAATATGAATGACTAGCAATTAGTCTAATATTTAATGACAAGACATGCAAACTATTAATTTATTGAGTAATTCAACGGTCTTATTACCTTCTGTCATTAAACATCTGACGCAGTAATATTTAGAATCTTTAATTGTTTAACGATGATAATATTCCTTAACCACATGAACCCCTAGCATCCCTATTCTGGGGTGAAATTCAGCAAAAATTGCAGATCTCACAGCAGACCTCAGAGCGAGCTTGTAGATCGGTTATCAGCGATAAGATTTGGTCAGGTTTAAACCTCAACCTTTTCATGCACATAATAACCATATTTAAACTGGGGACCACCAAACTGACAAGTACTTGCAAATGTATGGTGTTGAGGCGTTACATTTACTTTGACTCGGTTCCACAGATAAATATGATCAAAATAGCAGATCTGCAAGCTCACAACGTCTCACGTTGCCAGGTATTGTGAGCTTGTAGATTGTCTATTTTCCAAACTTTGTTTGACCAGCTTTTATAGTATAGTTTGCCTATTATTTTTGATGCAGTAATGGTCTTTCCTCAATTGTTTTTATTGTACATAACAATACTGATACATGCTGGTGGCGCGCACACACACACACGACTTTTCCTGTCCTTTTAATGCCACTGTATGTAATGAGTGTGTTTTCAGCGTGTGGACACAGAGATAAGCAGAGTGTAAGATAAGACTTTAGGGCTGTGAGACTCCTTCCCCTGTGTTTGATCTTACAATCAGATCCTAGTTCTCTTCTACAGACAGAGGGCACCTTGACTTCTGGCAGTGTGTGCCTTTACTATACTTACTAATACTATGGGGGGGTTCATGCTCTTGCTTTTGATATCCCCCCTCTGATCATTCATTTTTCCTTTTATAATTTTTATCCCATGATTTTGTAACCCATTTTTCACCCCTGTGTCAATTATCTAATGTGATCCTGGGCTCTACACACCCTCCGCCAACCTGGGGAGAGCAACGAACTCATGCTTCCTTCATGCCTGAGTGTCCAAGTTGCTCCTTTACACCTGACAGGGGGGAGTTTCCCTGGTTGGACGTAGCGCGTGGAAGGAACACGTTATTCCAACCAGTTCCTTTCCCCTCCATCAGGCGCCCCGGCTGGCCAGGGGGAGGCAGTTTAGAGACCAGGATTACTGCATGTTTTTGTGAGGGTACCTACTACCTACCCTAGGGGACACAGGAAGAACATGTGAGGGTACCTACCCTAGGGGACACGGGAAGAACATGTGAGGGTACCTACCCTAGGGGACACGGGGAGAACATGCAAACTTCGGGTATGGGCACTGATGACGCGGAGGAGGAAACACGCCGCCAGCACCCACAGCGTCCCGAGCGGGGAATCGAACCCAGGACCTTCTAGCTGTGAGGCGACAGCACTACCAACTCCGTGCCCCTGTGATCATTCACTTTTAATCGCCGGTGGCGGATACGTTTTATTCCCGTCTCCGGTCCACTCAGACAGAATACAGGCATTTCCTGTCGGGAGGTGTACTGTATGTAGACTGGATGGATTTGATATTTATGTTTGATAATTATCACAATGTGCAGCATGTTAATTATAACCACATTAACCCTGGTGTCCCTATTTTAGCTATTACATTTAAAACGATATTTCCAAAATTGTCATCTTTTGGGGATTCATTGTATTTAGTAGATTTAGCTATTTTAGCTGTGTTGTTGTACATACAGTATTGTATTAAGTGGTTGAAAATCAATTGAACCCTAAATATGAACTATGGGGTATCCCCATACTTTAAGGGTATCCCGGGTATGAATAAAACTTTATCACTAGCTCAAAATTGCACAATATAATAGTATTGTGTACATTTTGCCAATTATGTGTCATCTCTCTCTCTCTCTCTCTCTCTCTCAGTGTACATCAGTCTGTATTATGTGGCGTTCTACGCGGTGATCACGGGACTGTTTTCTCTGGCCATCTGGACACTCATGTTCACATTGTGTCCTTATGCTCCGGACTACCAGGACCGGCTGTCCTCGCCAGGTAACAGTCCTCATGTTCACATTGTGTCCTTATGCTCCGGACTACCAGGACCGGCTGTCCTCGCCAGGTAACAGTCCTCATGTTCACATTGTGTCCTTATGCCCCCGACTACCAGGACCGGCTGTCCTCGCCAGGTAACAGTCCTCATGTTCACATTGTGTCCTTATGCCCCCGACTACCAGGACCGGCTGTCCTCGCCAGGTAACAGTCCTCATGTTCACATTGTGTCCTTATGCTCCGGACTACCAGGACCGGCTGTCCTCGCCAGGTAACAGTCCTCATGTTCACATTGTGTCCTTATGCTCCGGACTACCAGGACCGACTGTCCTCGCCAGGTAACAGTCCTCATGTTCACATTGTGTCCTTATGCCCCCGACTACCAGGACCGGCTGTCCTCGCCAGGTAACAGTCCTCATGTTCACATTGTGTCCTTATGCCCCCGACTACCAGGACCGGCTGTCCTCGCCAGGTAACAGTCCTCATGTTCACATTGTGTCCTTATGCTCCGGACTACCAGGACCGGCTGTCCTCGCCAGGTAACAGTCCTCATGTTCACATTGTGTCCCTATGCTCTGGACTACCAGGACCGGCTGTCCTCGCCAGGTAACAGTCCTCATGTTCACATTGTGTCCTTATGCTCCGGACTACCAGGACCGGCTGTCCTCGCCAGGTAACAGTCCTCATGTTCACATTGTGTCCCTTTTCCGTCTGTCCACTAGGGGTGATGGTGTGGCCAGACACCTATAATAACAGTTCTGTTGTGTGTGTCCACTAGGGGTGATGGTGTGGCCAGACACCTATAATAATAATTCTGTTGTGTGTGTCCACTAGGGGTGATGGTGTGGCCAGACACCTATAATAATAGTTCTGTTGTGTGTGTCCACTAGGGGTGATGGTGTTGCCAGACACCTATAATAATAGTTCTGTTGTGTGTGTCCAGGGGTGATGGTGTGGCCAGACACCTATAATAATAGTTCTGTTCCGTCTGTCCACTAGGGGTGATGGTGTGGCCAGACACCTACGGGGAGGAGATGGTGGAGATCAACTACAACACATCATGTCAGAAGAGCTGGATGAAGATGAGCAACGTTCTTCACAAGTTCCTGATCCGTTAGTACAGACTCTTCAACACTTCCTGATCCGTTAGTACAGATTTTCAAAAGATTTTCAGAACAGCCTGAGGATGCGGGGTCTTATACTCCGAGCTTCTTCAGGCTGCAGAACCAGTACAGTCGTAGCAGCTGAGTCTTTATTCTCTACGGTCTTTCTTCTCGTCCTCTTTAGACAGTCCTTGACACCGACCGGCACGTGAGAATAAAGGCTTCAGATAGTCTTTAGATAGTCCTTGATCGGTGTGTGTCCCATTTGAGCTCCTCCCCGAATGCTATCGATACACAGACACACGGTGCACATGAGAAAATAGCAGATCTCCAAGTTCACAATGCGTCATTCTTAAATCTTTGTACCAAGTCTGAGTCACAGAGACACACCACATTTTTCTTTGGGGTTTTTGAGCACATTTTGGGAACCACTGCTTTAATAAATTAGTACATAACCCTTTTGGGTAAAAAAAGGACCACTTCACCACTTTTCAACATATCTTCATATAACAGGTACTCACTAATAATCATGATAAAATGGCACCATTTTTTCCCCTACTCAGTCTGTGTCTCATAGGAGGGCTGTGGGCAGTTTAGAAACCGTCCTCCAGTGACATCATCATTAGGCAGATGTTTTTTTAAACAAGATTTCTTTACAAAAATGTTCAGATTTTAATTATCGTGAGAACGATGGCTTCCATTTTCGCATTACAATTTGCATGGGAATACATCACATAAGAGCATTTATCATGAAACATGCGTAAGCTAAGAAAGTAACAGTGGAATATAATGAAACTATACATATAGACTATACATCTATACTACTATGCTATACATATGTACTATGACGTACTATGACGTGCTATGACTACATAACATGCTATAAGTCTGTATCAAATGCTATCTAAGTCTACAGAAATGCTATATCTAAGGGGGTAGGGTAAGTGCATTGCAACTTTTCAGGACTAGAAAGCCTGCAGTTTCGATCAGCTTGTATTCCCCATCGATGATGTCACTGGAGGACGGTTTCTGAACTGCCCACAGCCCTACTGTGAGAAAACTATTGCGCCATTCTTTCATGATTATTAGTGAAGATTATATGAAGATAGGTTGAAAAGTGGTGAAGTGGTCCTTTAAAACAGCAGAATCTGCAACAAGCACAACTGTCTAAATGTTCTTTCTTTCTTTCTCTCTCTCTCAGCGTACAACGACACCACGCAGGCGCATTGCAACAACCACAACTGCACCGAAGGGAAGTACTTCATCCAGGACAAATTCTCAGCTCCTAATAAGACCAAGTGGGCGTGCCCTTTCACCCAGAGCATGCTGGGACCCTGCTCGGGTCTGGAAGACCCCACCTTCGGCTACAACTGCAGCATGCCTTGTATCATCATCAAGATGAACCGGGTATGTACTGTACTATACAGTACGAGAGCCTATAGTACTGTACAACAGTAGTTCTCAAGGTGGTCCCTTGAGGAGGGTCCAGGGCCCCCCAGGGTCCCTTGAGGAGGGTTGAGGGGCCCCCAGGGTCCCTTGACGAGGGTCCAGGGGCCCCCAGGGTCCCTTGAGGAGGGTTGAGGGGCCCCCAGGGTCCCTTGACGAGGGTCCAGGGGCCCCCAGGGTCCCTTGACGAGGGTCCAGGGGGTCCACAGACAATTCTAACTATAAATTAAATGTCTCTACAAACATGTTCCACACCCCCACAGGGAGTGCAGTGCCCGATGTTGAGTCGGTCAGTCCAGAACCACCACAAAAGGCCCCCTGCCTGGGCTCTGGACCGGGCCCCTGCCTGGGCTCTGGACAGGGCCCCTGCCTGGGCTCTGGACAGGGCCCCTGCCTGGGCTCTGGACAGGGCCCCTGCCTGGGCTCTGGACAGGGCCCCTGCCTGGGCTCTGGACCGGGCCCCTGCCTGGGCTCTGGACCGGGCCCCTGCCTGGGCTCTGGACATGGCCCCTGCCTGGGCTCTGGACCGGGCCCCTTCATGCCCAGTGTACATATATGGAGCTGGCCTGTTCTGACATCATTCTGACGTCTGCATAGACTCCATATTTGGGCATGCCTGACAAAGAACTCCATATATGGGCATTAAAGGGACACAGACATAATATCTGGGTGGGGCATTCATTGCTAACTTGCATTCCAAGTAGGCCAGTGCCCAACAGGCACCGCTCTAGTAATATATTAATTAGGGGGTCCTCCACATGAAAAAGTTTTGAAAATCACTGCTGTATAGCCCTTGGGAGTCAACTTAAGTAGGCTATAAGGGTTAAGTGTTAAGTATTTGCACTACACATATAAATGACAAAGTTGCTAAACTTTATGTCGAATCTCTCCAGATCATTAGTTACTTGCCTACCAACGACACCAAGACCCCTCCTCATGTCAACTGTACAGTAACGGTGAGTAATAATTAATAACCACATGAGATCCACCACACCGTATGCGATATGTACTCCTAACATGTTGGTGTATGTTTTTGTGCATATAGGAGGGACATGAAAACATTGCACATATCGAGTATTTCCCTGAGGGGGGGAAATACGATCTCAGTTACTTCCCTTATTATGGCAGAAAGGCACAGGTAAGCAGTGCGATACAGTAGGCCTACTTACAATACACATAACCAATCTGCATAAATGTTAGCTCTACAAATATCACACACACACACACGCACGCGCACACACACACACACACACACACACACACACACACACACACACACACACACACACACACACACACACACACACACACACACACACACACACACACACACACACACACACACACACACACACACACACACAGTGTGTGTAACCCATTGTTTCTTACCCGTTTAGCCCTCATATGTCAACCCACTGGTAGCGGTTCGGTTCCACCTGATAGGGAAGAAGTCTGCAAAGCTCCAATGCAGAGTGGTCTCTGAGAAGATCACTTATCAAAACAAGCATGACCCCTACGAAGGAAAGGTCGACTTCTACCTCAACGCTGTGAAATGAGAAACAACACAGCAACAGGAAGGGGCCAAAGACAAGGGCTATTTGGATACCCGATCATCATTTGTGACCAGATTTGACTGAGAGACTGCCATCGCACAAATTCCAGCTTTTCACCAGAGGAGAGAAACTTTTTTTTTCCTTTTTTTAATAGCACAGGCAGACTCTTCACATACTAGAGCATGTCTGAAACAAGTGTCAGAGCTGAAATCGACATGTAAATATGAAATAAATGCTTAAACATGTAGCTAGGTGTAATGTTAGAGACCACAGAAGACATGTAAATATGAAATAAATGCTTAAGCATGTAGCTAGGTGTAATGTTAGAGACCACAGAAGACATGTAAATATGAAATAAATGCTTAAACATGTAGCTAGGTGTAATGTTAGAGACCACAGAAGTCAACCTTTCAAGCCTGTTTTCTCAACTCGCTGTTTCTCTGCAAGACATCACTCTATAAGCCATATCTCCAAAACTGGTGGGTCAAACTGAACAACCAATATGTCAATTTGAAGCTATGATTCCCTGCTTTCATATGATGTGAAAAATCTAAAATTCAAACAAATCCAATGGCAGTCGCTCAGTCAAATTTGGTCACATTTAATAACAACCTACTTGCTATAAGTGTCAAAGGTATATTATATAGATTCGTAGTTAAAAGTACCGTAATAGTGTATTACGCTCTTTGAAAACCTTAAGCCATTCAGTGCCGTGACATACTGGCAATATATGGAACATTTACTCAAGTACTTTTACTTTGCTCATTTCCATACATTATAGCCTACTCCATTACATCTCAGAGGCAAATAATTATAGTGTAGTAAAAACAAAAGTACAACATTTGCCTCCGATATGTAATGGAGCAGCAGTATGCTATAATGTATGGAATGTATTTATTTTTTACTACAGTTATTTGATAGCTTTAGTCCCAACCTCAACAGCTGCAACATTAAACATTAATGCTTTACTAATTACAATACAATAATATTATTGTATTTTGTGAATGGCGCCATTCTGTATAGTAATTTTACGTTCTGTATACTTTTGATGGCAACACCTTTGTACTTTTATTGACGTAACATGTTGAATACAGGACTTTTACTTGTAACAGAGTATTTCTACATTGTAGTATTGCTATGTTTACTTAAGGAAAATACCTGAGTGCTTCACGACTAGCAATTACAAAGCTCTAACCTCAACAGAGACTTATCAATTCAATTACAAAGCTCTAACCTCAACAGAGACTTATCAATTCAATTACAAAGCTCTAACCTCAACAGAGATTTATCAATTCTGAGATTACGAATCAGTGAAAACACAATAAAGTCTGTGTTGAGGCTAACAGAGCTCATGTTCCTGGTGATTCCAGATCCTTTAGCATCAGCCCTCTGATAAATCATTAATCCTGCTATATTTGTCCTTGTTTAACCATTGTAAGGCTGGCTTCAAAAAATAAGCAGTTGTCCCAAAGTGGTCCAACTGTGTTAGGCATTTGTCTAACTGGCACCCCAAAAAGCATAACATCAAGCCAAGCCGTTACAACATATTGATATTTACACTACCTGGTGATTCCAGATCCTTTAGCATCAGCCCTCTGATAAATCATTAACACACATTGATATTTACACTACCTATTGCTGTTGATTGGAGTAATAACAAGATTTGCCAAGCATTGCTGAATGATTCATTGTACCATCTGTATTGTTTAACAGACAACTGAATTAAACATTTAAAGTCATCATATGGTCGTCACTCACGTTCACGATAAGCCAAAATATATTAAAAAAAGGCACCTCAAAGCTTTTCCCACAATAGAGAAACTTTGTTAACAAACTCCCAGATATACATTCACATTTTATATGAAATAAATATCAAACATTCATATAACATAATAACAGCTATCTTACAGGCGGTTATATGGCACAGGCACATTATGAATGGACTTTAAAGACACATATAAAGCCAGAGGAGAGCAGTCAACGTTCTATATTTCTATATAAATACTGTAGTATTTCTCTCATTTCTTCCTTTCTGATATGTACAGTATGTAAATAACACTTTCCCCAGATTCTGCAAGGAATCAAGCTCCAAACCCGGACAAAAAAAAGATAATGTTAAAAGCAAAGCATAATAATAATGCTTTCAAATCTGTCATCCCTGCGGTATATTCATAAGACAATCCTTCACATAAATAACACAGCAGAGAGCCAGAGACACACTGTACTCAACACAACACAGCAGATACACGCTGTACTCAAACGTCCAGACTAAAACAGTACTTATGATTCTGAACAATGTGAAGTTTTCACATTTTTGTCAAGTTGACAAAAAACGACACAGACGCACGCACGCAAATCTCTTCCACATCCAATCAACAAGGCCTGCAAAATGCAGTTGGATATGTGCATGACATATCACTAGGTTATGCAGTTGGATATGTGCATGACATATCACTAGGTTATGCAGTTGGATATGTGCATGACATATCACTAGGTTCCCCAACAACAGTTTAACGATAGTGTATTCCCATTATTTGTATGTATTATTGTTGTAAATTTACCGTCTATGTGTGCAACTTCACGTTAATTAAATATGGAATGAATGGGAGTATTATGGGGACTCCTATTGGGGGGGCGGATGATCCATTGGTCAATGTTGATGGTACAAAACATAATGCAGAATAAATGTACAGTAAAAGTGCTGGTGCTGCTACTGGACGACATTAAAAACAATATTAGCCAGATTAACAATGAGAAATTAAACAATAATCATGTGTGCCTCCCCACTGAGGTTGGAGGTTGTCAACAAGAAAGTGTGAGTTTTAGTTTTGCTTTTAATGAATCCATCTAGGTTTGCCTTAACCCACGTCTCAAAAATAGCAGATGTATGAGCGCACGTTATGTTTCACTGTGACACAATCTGAGCTGCTGTTAGGTCTGCTATGTTTTGACAAGTTTTGCCTATAATGTCCAACATACGGATGCTTGGTTGAAAATGGTTAAGGACAAAACTTGACCAGTCAGCGTAACATACAGGCAGATTTTGCAAGCATCAAACGTTGCTAGCACTGGGAGTACAAAGGTATTATGAGTGTCTCTATGTATCATTTTGATAGTTACTGTATGGGTGGTGTCGCTCGGTTCTGACCTCCCATTGTTCCAAAATTACTGACCCTATCTCTAACCCTAACCTAAACATAACCGCAAGCACGGGAGCAGCGCATGTTCGCCAACCAGTAGCGCATGTTAGACAACCTTAGCGCATGTTCGGACTAACGGGACTTCTGATCTATATGGGCAGTCCCCACTGTATGCACACCAACAGTTCCAGGAAAGGTGCTTCTAAGTTCTAACTCAGGCTTGGAGACAAGTCTTGTCAGTGTATATCAGGAGAATGAGAGGAACAACACAACACAACACGCAATCGTCACACTGAAGCTGTAAAAATGTCAAACTATTTTGACACTCAGACAATGACAATGTCAGAGCTATTGAGTTACTCATGTGCTCTAATGCCAACGTCACCTGCAATCTATTGAGTTACTGATGTGGTCTAATGCCAACATCACCTGCAATCTTTCAGACTGCACACCGGCTGTGCAGCATCTACTAGGATGCAATAAGCGTCAGGAAAATGGCTGAGCCGCCATACTGTGTCCCTTTAACGAAGGGATTCCATCCATAAAGTATTACATATCTCAAGAGGTCCCACATATGCAATCGTAATTGATATATGGAATCGGTCCATCCATATATGTTTTAAATTATCGTCACAGTTTTTGAGCAAGTATAAAATATGCAAAGTATGCATATTTTAAGACCGCTGATGGACAGCCAACCAAGAAGGAGACTACTGTACCTATATTTACATTTAGTTCATGTGAAACAATTACACATAACAACAGAACAGATCATATTACATTCTTTGTGTGAGCCGACATCAGCAGCACACCGAGTTCAAGTGCAAATTAAGTAAACAATAACCCTTGGGTTCTTCTACATCAGTCTAGTCAGCTAAGTGTTTTGCGTTCGACTCGGGGAACCCATTTGTGCGTGGCAGCTTTCCACAGTACAGGAGCCAACAGCTGACTCAGAGTGGTGACGCTGAGGACCAGAAGATACACCTGAGAGAGACAACATGAAGACACACTTTGAGTCCCATAGTAACAGTACCTCCCATCCACTCCCAGTCTGATATTCTGTCTGATGTGGATGCCGTGTCCAGTAGAAAGTGAACTGTGTTTAACCCATTCTGACCTGAGATCAGATTCATACGAGGTTTCCACTGGACACACACTGGTCTGATTAACCCATTCTGACCTGAGATCAGATTAAGAAAATGTCAGTCGTTCTTCGAATTTTCAAAAAATAGCAGACCTACAAGCTCGTAGCGCGCCACTCGGTGGCGCGCTATGAGCTTGTAGATCTGCTATTTTTCAATAGGTAAAGCATAACATGATGCTAACACCAAAATGGGTGCCCGGTCAGAATGGGTTAACGGCAGAGTACAAGGTTGTCACCGCGCAGAGTTATGACGAGCCCTACATGCAGACAGTGTGTGGCTCACAAACGATACGCATGCGTACTTTCAACACTTGTTGTATTGTTATTATTTTAGTTATTATTTTATTGTTCGTTTTTTATGTTATAAAATCTTAAAGCATTATGTTATACTTTAGCTATTGAAAAATAGCAGATCTACAAGCTCGTAGCGAGCACGGAGCCCAAACACAACGACCACAATTATGTTATTAACATATTCTACCGTACAGATTGGCCAAAAAACGTTATATATATTGCAGTTTTAAATGAACAGAGGATTTTGACAGTGTCAAAGAGTGTGTCCCAGATTAACCCATTTAGGCCTGACGTATACATTTAACAAATGTCTTCTAAATCATGACAGTCTCCTGAAAAACCTCATGTTTCTATGTCAGTGGTTCTAAATATTTCATGTCAAAGGACCCCCAAAATTATATTGTTCCAGGGACCCCCCTCTCAGAAGCAAAGATTTGAGTTAAAAATGTGCGCCGCATTTTCACGATTTTTCTAAAATAGCAGACCTACAAGCTTGTAGATCTGCTATTTTTCAACAGCTAAAGTGTAACACCATTAAGACGCGCAAACGTGGGAAGCGAACGCAGCTCATACATATTTGGGTTTTTAAGTTTTAAGTTATTTTTAAGTTAAGTTTTTAACTTAGCCATAACCATATAAGGAGTCCCCAAAGCAGCTATACGTCCAAATATGGAGTGTGTTGCATCAATCACAAACAAATCACTCAGCTCCATATATGGGCACAAAGGGGGGACACACGGACACACAGACAGACATGATCTGCTAGGTCTCATAGTAAGTGCTCACTGCAGTTTGCAAATAATGCTTAAAACACCAAAATGGGTTAACCCATCACGGTAGCAGGCCTTTGAGCTCCAGCATACTGACCTCTCTGGAGATGATGCCGGTGCGTCGGGCGCGGCTGCCCAAGACGAAGGAGAACTCGCTGACCTGAGCCAGGCCGGCCGACACGATCCAGCGGATGTGTCGAGAGCCTGTCGGCAAGATGGCCGAAAGCACCAGCACAGCCATGAGGAACTAGGAGCAGATCATCACATACAATAAGAGAAGAGAAGATTTCACTAGCACAGCCATGAGGAACTAGGAGCAGATCATCACATACAATAAGAGAAGAGAAGATTTCACTAGCACAGCCATGAGGAACTAGGAGCAGATCATCACATACAATAAGAGAAGAGAAGATTTCACTAGCACAGCCATGAGGAACTAGGAGCAGATCATCACATACAATAAGAGAAGAGAAGATTTCACTAGCACAGCCATGAGGAACTAGGAGCAGATCATCACGTACAAGAAGAGAACACAGCCATGAGGAACTAGGAGCAGATCATCACGTACAAGAAGAGAAGAGAAGGTTTTTGTAGGAGAGGTAAAGAAATCACCGAGTGGTGCAACCCCCCTCTCTCCCCCCCCCTCCTCTCCTCAGTGCAGCACTAATACTATCTCTCTCTCTCTGTTTCTGGCACAACAGCGCCCCTACTGGTACGGTAGTCATCATAGTCATACTGGTGCTCATGAACAAACGCATACATACTGTAGGCACACACATAGGTGAACACGGACATTGCTGTTCCTTGGAGTGGTTGCACCACTCAAAAAAACCCTGATATTTAGTCACAAGTTCAAGCCATAATAATGGTTTGGGACACACTGTACGAATATTGCAATTACAGGATAAAAATAATCAAAAACTGACCCGAGGGAACACTATACTACTGTACTGTGTACATGTTAGTGAAGGGCAGCATGGTGTGGCTGGTAGACAATGTCAACTGTATGTACAGTACAAGCATGTATGAGTAAATGCCGTGCGTGCGTATGTACAAGCATGTACGGTATGAGTAAATGCAGTGCATGTGTGTGCGCGTGTGTGTAAGAGAACATGGACCTCTGCCATACCTTCATGATGACCAAGGTGAAGGTCAGTACCAGCAGGATGGTGAGTTCGTACAGAACAAACGTAGGGAACACATGGAGACCTGGAGCATTGCACAGAAGAACACACGTCAGATCTTAGCGCTTAGGTCTCACTATGAAACAAGGTACTGAGAACGGAGAGATGCCTCTGCTAAGATGCTAAAGATGAGATCTAACCGATGGAGGCAAAGAAGATGATGGCCAGGAAGTCTCGTATGGGTTCGATGCATCCCAGGACCTCCGCTGTGACCATGTGACCCTGGGTGGAGAGCAGCGCTCCGGCCAGGAAGCAGCCCAGCTCCATGGAGATGTCCAGAGAGTCGGTCACCTAGAAGAGACGGAACGGACCAGAACATAGGATCAGAGAGTCGGTCACCTAGAAGAGACGGAACGGACCAGAACATAGGATCAGAGAGTCGGTCACCTAGAAGAGATGGAACGGACCAGAACATAGGATCAGAGAGTCGGTCACCTAGAAGAGATGGAACGGACCAGAACATAGGATCAGAGAGTCGGTCACCTAGAAGAGAACGGACCAGAACATAGGATCAGAGAGTCGGTCACCTAGAAGAGAAGGAAGAAGGAACGGACCAGAACATAGAATCAATGTCCAGAGAGTCGGTCACCTAGAAGAGAAGGAACGGACCAGAACATAGGATCAGAGAGTCGGTCACCTAGAAGAGACGGAACGGACCAGAACATAGGATCAGAGAGTCGGTCACCTAGAAGAGAACGGACCAGAACATAGGATCAGAGAGTCGGTCACCTAGAAGAGAAGGAAGAAGGAACGGACCAGAACATAGAATCAATGTCCAGAGAGTCGGTCACCTAGAAGAGAAGGAACGGACCAGAACATGGAATCAAAGTGTAGGGAATATAGCAAAAAGTCTCGCTTATGAAAGTCTAAAGCCAGGTTAGGCCTGTCACAATTATTTATTCATATTTGAGATAATCACAATTATTTATTCATATTTGAGATAATCACAATTATTTATTCATATTTGAGATAATCACAATTATTTTGTCTTAATCATTTCCATGTTGATTTTTTTTTTTTTATGTGTCATATCATGTGCATCTTTTGATTACCAGCCAAATTTGTATTCTTTATTTCATAATGTTCCAATGTTCAACGCCACAAACACAATTAAATCATTAATCACAATTATTTGTCAACTTAAACTTGTTTCTTGCTTTAAATTGGCAGCTTGAAGTTGCGAAGGAGGGCCAAAGATCAGAGCACGCTGCATACATACCGTCAGCATGAAGAAGACAAACGCAGTCATCCCCAGCACCAGGATCTCCTTGTTGTCCTTGCTCTCGGCATGCAGTCTCTTGTAGTAGGGGCCGATGAGGAACCTCTTGAGCAAGGCACACAACAGCAACACCGCAGCCAGAGAAACCAGCACTCGTGCCAGGAGGAAGAGCACCCGCAACCCGCTATACAGGAGACTGGTTCACAACACGGAAGCACAAGATTTAGATTAACCCATTCTGACCTGAGATCAGATTCATACGAGGTTTCCACTGGACACACACTGGGTCTGATTAACCCATTCTGACCTGAGATCAGATTCTAAAAAATGTCAGTCGTTCTTCGATTTTTCAAAAAATAGCAGACCTACAAGCTCGTAGCGCGCCACTCGGTGGCACGCTATGAGCTTGTAGATCTGCTATTTTTCAATAGCTAAAGCATAACATGATGCTAACACCAAAATGGGTTTCCGGTCAGAATGGATTAACGATGCCGTGATTTTTTTCCACCCTAAAACATGATGATCAGGTTTTATTTACTATCAAATCGTACATTTTTCTCTGTCAGTCAGTGTGTCACTCAAAATCCCCATACATGGGGAAAGCCTCCATATATGGTGCCCAGGTCTCGTGACATCACTATGTCACTGATGTCGCAATTAAGCCCATATATGAAGATCCCTGATGTCATCAATATTGGCCAGCAACTCCACATCTGACCTCAAACCATTAGATCTCCATATATGGATATATGTCAGAACCTGTTCCATATGTTGATCCTTCCCCATCCATTATTCCTCTTCAATGTCTCCCTTTTGACTGATACCTGTCCATTTAAACTCTAGACGGGCCTGCCCCAAAGTTATTAACGCAGCTTTGCTCCGCTGTGTGTGTGTGATCTGATATTATAGAATTCTTATATTTTATAAGAACTCTATAATAATTAAACGATGGCAAAAATAGAAATAACAGGTTGAAAGTGGCTAAACCGACCTGTCTACGTCCCCACCCTGAGCTTGGGTCAGAGTGGGCATGACCGCAATGAAGAGACCAAGCTGGACGTCCTGCATCACTAGCATCCCCAGGAGAACACTGCTGTAATCCAGCTCACCTGTTACACCCACACCCACACACACACACACACACACACACACACACACACACACACACACACACACACACACACACACACACACACACACACACACACACACACAGTCGTAAGCAGGACAAAGGGGCCTACATCCACAAACAAAGTATATATAATCATTGAATTACTGTAGAGCCTTGGCCTTGCTCTCCTTGTACGGCTTTAACTGAGGTGATCTGTGAAATTGAAGCCATGCGTTTTATGTCTCGTTGTCTCCCCCTCCTGATGGAGAGAGGTAATTGCAACAATGTCCGAACTACAATAAAGATGCCGTGCATCTAGTTGTGGTGTCCAATCCTGTGTCAGATAACGTTGACATTATGAACCAGTAGTTGTACTACTCCACGCCAGGGTTGACATTATGAACCAGTAGTTGTACTACTCCACGCCAGGGTTGACATTATGAACCAGTAGTTGTACTACTCCACGCCAGGGTTGACATTATGAACCAGTAGTTGTACTACTCCTCGCCAGGGTTGACATTATGAACCAGTAGTTGTACTACTCCACGCCAGGGTTGACATTATGAACCAGTAGTTGTACTACTCCTCGCCAGGGTTGACATTATGAACCAGTAGTTGTACTACTCCTCGCCAGGGTTGACATTATGAACCAGTAGTTGTACTACTCCTCGCCAGGGTTGACATTATGAACCAGTAGTTGTACTACTCCACGCCAGGGTTGACATTATGAACCAGTAGTTGTACTACTCCACGCCCAGGGTTGACATTATGAACCAGTAGTTGTACTACTCCTCGCCAGGGTTGACATTATGAACCAGTAGTTGTACTACTCCACGCCAGGGTTGACATTATGAACCAGTAGTTGTACTACTCCACGCCAGGGTTGACATTATGAACCAGTAGTTGTACTACTCCACGCCAGGGTTGACATTATGAACCAGTAGTTGTACTACTCCACGCCAGGGTTGACATTTCTCACAGGATGGAAATCACCTGCACCGTGAAGATTGGTAAAACATGACATGAAACGGGCCAACATAATTTCCACTGTCCTTAGCTGGGGGAGTCTTCTATCACAAATCAGACAGGCAACAAGTAAATCAGATTTAAAAAATAAGGTAAATAAGTAAAGAAATATCTCATGTCACTTGCTTTTGATGATGGTCATTGAACACTGTTTAAAAACTTTCATACTGTAACGGTAGGCTATACTCAAACTGAAATTGTATTCATGGTTGTGATGTTATATTCATTAATCACTTGTTTTATATTTAGTTGTATTTTTATTTTTTTTAACTGTTTTTCTTACAGTCTTGTAAAATGTATTTCAATATGTAATTGTAATGTATTTTATGTGTGGACCCCAGGAAGAGTAGCTGCTACTAAGGTAGTAGCTAATGGGGATCCAAATAAACAAATAGACATTAGGCTTTTGGTCAGACAGAGGCTCTGAGCCACTACTGCTACAATTATCCACTGAAAACAAATCCCGGACTGTATCTTTAAAACATAAAGCGTCTCAACTCTGAGTAAACAAAACAAAATGTCTCTTAAGTTCCGGTACCTTCCCGTTCCCCTCTGGCTCCTCCGGCTAAGAAGCGTGACACCAGGGGCGTGCTGGACAGTGAGAGACACGTGGAGATGAAGACCGTCTGGGTGGGCCGAATATGCAGGACCTGTCCCCATAACAGCCCCGCCCCCACCATCAGCAGGCTCAGGTAACATGTTCCCTGCACTGATGTCTTCCACACCTGTGGAAATATCCGTAGAAACAGATATTATTATTACGTACCAGCGGTATAGAGCGTCGCAGTCCCGCCCCCTTTCATGGCAACGCCAGGCCCAGGAAATGAATCCCAATGCATTTTCCTCATCGACATTTCAAAACGTATTTATTTAAAGACCTTTTAAGCGTCGTACGAAGCCAACTCTTATCATGACAAATCATGACAACACACACAATATTTTAGACCAAACAAATAATTACAAAGAAGAAAAACAACAAAAAAAGTGTTGTAACCTGCCGTTTATTTCTACTTTCTAATTCTTTGTTTGGCCCGAATATTTTAGTTTATTGTCATGATTTGTCACGACAAGAGTTGGCTTTGTCCGCGACGTAAACGTCTTTAAATAAATACTTTCTGAAAAGTCTATGAGGAAAATGAACGGGGATTTATTTTCCGGGTCTCTCTACGCTTTATTGAGCTGGTGATGTATGTATATAACTGGTGGGCAGGAGTGAATTCAGCTCGCTTTAAATAATACAAGTATAATGCAAAGTAGAATCTCTTCAGCTCCTGTAAATGGTGCCTTTCCATTGCATAGAACTGGCTCAACTCTACTTAACTGTAAAACATTAAATTGGCATCAACCTCTGTCAAGGCAAGACTAGGCAAGGCAACTTAATTTGTGCATGTTTATTTAAACAACAAGGCAATTCAATGTTCTTTACACAAAAGATTAAGCAAAGGAAATGGTGATGGTTCCAAGCGAGCTCTGGCATAAAGGTGATGTTAAAACACTGTGTGTGAAATACTGAGAGAGAGAATAAAATTGTTACTATAGCAGGATAAAGTGCTAGTGGGCATCGCTATGACAACTAGCTATATTGACAGGGTCTGTCGAATCGAGTTGAGCCAGTTCTATGGAATGGAAAAGTGCCATAAGAGGTCAAAGTGACAAATACTATAAAAAAAAATGTTTTGTACGTATCCTCCAGTTGACTTTAACCTGGAAAGATAGACATCCATTTCCAGCAGAAAACAAGGGGAGCAAGAATGCAGGGGAATATACGTAGGATAACATGAGGTTTGTTCACCTTGTGCAGGCGTTCTGGGGAGAACTCCAATCCGACCATGAAGAGAGTAAAGAAAACTCCCAACTCCCCTAGAGTCTCCACCTGAACCATAGACTGTAAGGCAAAGAGAAACGTTACAGTGTTACAATAGTTGCTTATAGACAAGAAGCTCCAGTATATCATTCTTATCGCTTTCTGTGGTTGGCAAACAAATGGAAAGAAAAGCATCTCCCAAATGACGGGAGCATTGCAATGCATAGTGCTCAATAAACCCCAAGAAATTACATCTGACCACAAAAGATCACAGGATCTATTGAATGTGACAAACTGACATATTGAGCCTATACACACAGTATAAGCCTTCTCCCAGTAGGCTACCTTCACATTCAGTAGATCCTGTGATCTTTATTAGGACTATAGTAAATAATACAAAAATAAATCACCATATTTAGCCCCATGCTCGAATGCCCCCCCTGTCAAAAAGAGCTAAAATCCCTAAAACGAAAGAAAGCAGCAAATGAAAAAGAATTTACACTCATCTTTTACTTTCTCTAATAACAACCTAAAACATGAACCGTGGTTGAAAGAAACTAAAGTTGTCCTTTTTAAAGTCGAAACTACTTCAACTTCACTCCAGGTCCAGGTCCATGTCAGATGTTACTCCCATTCTGGACGGGAACCCGTTTTGGTGTTTTAACTAAGCATTATGTTATACTTTAGCTATTGAAAAATCGTGAAAATGTGGCGCAAAATTGGAATATTTTTTAATATAACGTTTTTAACTCAAATCTTTGCTCCTGGGGGGTGTCCCTGAAACAACATATTTTCAGATGGGGGTCGGCGACCAAATACAGATAATATTTGAGGTCCTTGACGTGAAAAAGGTTGAGCACCACCGACATAGAAACATGGGTTTTTCTGAAAACTGTCCCATCTAGTCACACAAGCACCTGTGCATGCCAACAACCCCCCCCAAACACACACACACACACACACACACACACACACACACACACACACACACACACACACACACCTTGATGCTGTTGAGTCCAGAGGGTCCTAATAGGACACCACAGATGATGTACCCAAACATGGGCGGGAGACCCACCAGAGAACAGAGCCAACCGCAGGGCAAGGACAGCATCACCACTGACACCAGGTCCTAGACACACACACACACACACACACACACACACACACACACACACACACACACACACACACACACACACACACACACTTGAATTATTTTATTTGGATCTGCACAAGAGGCGTAATACAATAGACCCAAACACTGATCAGAATTAGGTTATACATTATATGGTCCAACCAGATATAGCTGCTGCACATGCTTAACACACAGAGGGAAAAGAAACATATATATAACATTGATGACATATATACTATTACTTGACACTACTGTACTAGACAGGATGTTTGTTTTGGGTTTTTTTAAGCCACAAATGAAACAACGCCTTCTCCAGATAGACAGACTGCCCATAGTAGCTGAGACAGAACAGTATTTAGCCAGCTTTTTTGCACACACACACACACACACACACACACACACACACACACACACACACACACACACACACACACACACACACACACACACACACACACACACACACACACAAGTAGATGCTCAAACTTGGGAAACTCAAAAAATAACACAGAGCAAATACTTTACTGACTGAACAAGGGCAACAGAGGAGCAGCAAGTGCCAAAACGTCAATGTCAATTTACATTATTACTCCCACAAGTGGGAAATGCATGTGAGACAGGGATTTCAGAGATGTATATAAAGTGTAGTATCTAGTAAACCAAGTAAGTTATGGCTACGGCGAGTTATTTACTGAAGCCAGAGCGGTAAGTACAAACCTACTTCTGTGGTGGCGAAAATGCATATAAACACTATGGTATTGATCAATGTAATGAAGCCTATATACCAGCAGATGATACTTAACACTCTAATTACCACCTGTTCCTCACTGACAAACTCATTAGAGACTGCCGACTCATGTAAAACCTATTTCAAACTGTGTGAGTTAACTATAGAATAGAGTCCATTTAAGGAAATGACCATCTCTTGTTACTCCTGAAACTCTGTACACTGCTGAAAGTATAAAATATGTGTGGAGGGGCGTGCGGAGGGAAGCTCTGGAGGGAGACACTAGTCTGTGTGTGGAGAGGGGTGCGGAGGGAAGCTCTGGAGGGAGACACTAGTCTCTCTGGTGTGATGACATATACAATAAAGGAATGGAGTTTGAATCCTGATGGTTGAGTCTTGCATCTTCTTAATTTGTTTAACCCATTCTGACCCGAGATCAGATTCATACGAGGTTTCCACTGGACACACACTGGTCTGATTAACCCATTCTGACCTGAGATCAGATTTTAAAAAATGTCAGTCGCTCTTCGAATTTCTCAAAAATAGCAGACCTACAAGCTCGTAGCGCGCCACTCGGTGGCGCGCTATGAGCTTGTAGATCTGCTATTTTTCAATAGCTAAAGCATAACATGATGCTAACACCAAAATGGGTGCCCGGTCAGAATGGGTTAAGCTGCCATTACACTACACACTACAGAGCAGTGGTTGAGCAACTGGCGGCCAGGGGGCCACATGCGGCCCCCACCTTCACTTAATGCCAGGTTAATGTCAGAATACTACTTAAAAAAATAGCAAAGATTCAAGATTTCTATTCGAATATAGCAAAAATAGCCGATCTGCAAGCTCAAAACGCCGTGTTTTGAGCTTGTAGATCGGCTATTTTTGCTACGACAGTATATGGCCCTAGGGAGTGAGTGTGGAAATATAGTGGCCCTCTCCATCGTCAAAGTAGCCCACCGCTGCTACAGAGAGTCTTAGACCCTCTATTTGGTTACGTTAATATCTGAGGACATCTAGGTAAGGTAGTATAGGAACACACAGACGACGCAAGGTACGGTAGGAGGTAAAGACTGACCTTAATGAAGTGGTGATCTGCTCTTGGCATGGTTGAGTCTCGCGGTTTGGTCAGCACATACTGGTTGTTCTGGGAGTCGATGAGCATGCTCAGGCCCAGGTCGTCTTCCACTTCTCTCCTTCTGGAGACGTTTTTCCTCTTCCCTCCGTCCTCCTCGTAATCGTCCACGCGCAGCACGGCCTCCACGTTCACGCCCCTCATCTACACAGCACTGCCGTTATTATTATAGCTCTTTCTTTCCTCATTTGCATCTCACGCTATACACATTTTCATAGTTTTATTTGTTTTCATCGTTCCAAAATTTTGGTTCGTCGTTTTGTTTATTCCGTTTGCAAATAAACCAGATTGTCACTCAATGAAGTTCTTGTCCTCTGCTGACCTGTTTGTTATAGTCAAATGGAGTTCACATTGTCCTCTGCTGACCTGTTTGTTATAGTCAAATGGAGTTCACATTGTCCTCTGCTGACCTGTTTGTTATAGTCAAATGGAGTTCATATTGTCCTCTGCTGACCTGTTTGTTATAGTTCATATTGTCTCTGCTGACCTGTTTGTTATAGTCATATTGTCCTCTGCTGACCTGTTTGTTATAGTTCATATTGTCCTCTGCTGACCTGTTTGTTATAGTTCATATTGTCTCTGCTGACCTGTTTGTTGTAGTCAAAGGCGTGCTCCTCTATCTCCTCCTCCAGGCGGTCAGCCGCCCTGCGGACGTCCTCCAGGATCTCGTCCAACATGGACAGGGTCTTGTTCTGAGCCTCGGCCATCTTTAAGGCTTCCTGCTGGTGCTTTTCAGCGGCCACTAGTTCCACATACTCCTGCTCCTCCTGAAAGACACCGACGAACACATGGGTCAAGATGAGGCCATTGAGGCACACTGAGAGAAACAACGTTAACGTTAACAACGTTCTTGACAGACATTCAGACAACATGTATAGCAAGTCACTTTTTAACAGCTTATTATAAAGGATAGAACATCAGTAAGATAAGATCTTACAAGTGATGGTAATTGAGTAGTATTATGCTCACAAACCTAACTATTTTTGGGGAGCAACACCATCGTAAGATGAAGTATGTCTCATTGTTCAGGCTGTCAGTTGAGGCAATGAATGTAGATTATCATCCAGGCATTTCAGTCTGGACAAATAATATTTGCAGCTCTTACTGCATAAATAAAGCAACAATAATACAGAAAGCATGATTTCTTCCTTACTCAACAGTGTAATTACAATAGAAAATAAATGAGTGTGCCTCACTACAAATAAATACTTTCACAACCCTTAACTCAAATACACCAGAGTAAAGGCCAAGTGTGGACAAGGACGGACACATGCACACCGCACAGACGAACAGTCTGGTGAGACGCAGGAGGACACTAGGCAGGACACATGCACACCGCACAGACGAACAGTCTGGTGAGACGCAGGAGGACACTAGGCAGGACACATGCACACCGCACAGACGAACAGTCTGGTGAGACGTAGGAGGACACTAGGCAGGACACATGCACACCGCACAGACGAACAGTCTGGTGAGACGCAGGAGGACACTAGGACAGTCTGGTGAGATGCAGGAGGACACTAGGACAGTCTGGTGAGACGTAGGAGGACACTAGGACAGTCTGGTGAGACGTAGGAGGACACTAGGACAGTCTGGTGAGACGTAGGAGGACACTAGGACAGTCTGGTGAGACGTAGGAGGACACTAGGACAGTCTGGTGAGACGTAGGAGGACACTAGGCAGGAGGCAAACCATAGTCCTAGAGACCTCCCAGTGCCTGCTGTCCCCCCAAGAACACACAAGGCAGAGAGAGCTTCCTACTAGTTCTGGCAGGGGAGAAAGGACAGTGGGCGGGTCCGCGTGGGGGGGGGCGTGCCCTGGGCGTGGTGGTTGCTGAGGTGTGGTCAGCACTGGTTTGTTGCACCTGACCGGCAGGTTTCGAACCACAGCCTGTTGGCCGGGTGTGGCCTTCTCTCCCGGGGGTGGTTGTCTGCCTCGGTGATGGCTGCGAGTGGGGTGCCCCTCCGTGGACTTGTCTATAGCTGGAAGCCTGGAGGAGAGGGGCAGTGACTTGGCCAATCACTGCTGACCCGCCAACTAGAGAGTGTAGTAGTGGTTGAGGGTTGAAACACTCCAAGAAGGTTGGAGACCACCTGATGACCTCTCCTCCAGGCCAAGGCATTATTATCCATTAGAAATGGATTATATTCGCATCTTTGATGTATTTACAAACAAAACGTCTATACTTCCTTGGCTCGTCATTACTGGACCTTGGTTGGGTTGTCTGTGACAACCTGCTGTGGCCACAAGTGTTTTTTTTAAATCGTGAAAATGTGGCGGAAATTTGGAACGTTTTTAACTCAAATCTTTGCTTCTGGGGGAGTCCCTGGAACAACATATTTTCAGATGGGGGTCGGAGGCCAATTACATATCATTTTTGGGGTTCTTGACATGAAATATTGAACACCACTGAAAACTGGAGGATTTAGAAGACATTTTTTTAAATTTCGACGTCAGGCCTAAATGGGATAAACTGAACAAATCTCCACACGTATACAACGACGTATTATCACTCAACCTGGCCCTGAGCTCACTTTGATGGCTGCCTCCCTGAGGGCCTCCAGTCTCTGTCGGCTGCTCTCCTTAACGTTGACCACGTCTCTGTAGTCGCCCTGCAGCGCCCTCTGCAGGCCATGGACCGCTTGGAAGACTGAGCGCTCGCTCTCGTTCAGCTCTTTTTGGAACACCTCCAGAGTGTGCACCTGATAGGACATAGGGCATAGGGCATAGGACATAGGGCATAGGACATAGGGCATAGGGCAGAGGACATAGGGCATAGGACATAGGGCATAGGGCATAGGACATAGGACATAGGACATAGGGCATAGGACATAGGACATAGGACATAGGGCATAGGACATACAACACATGGAACACATGGAACCTCCTCCCACTTCCTCATAAACTCTCTCGCAAACATTTTTACTAGTTGACTAGTTTACTCGACTAGTTTTTTTTTTTTTTGGGGGGGGGGGGGGGAATAAATATTTGTACATATTTGAAACTGTGTACATTGGTGACTAGAACTATAATCTACCTGATCTTGAGGCCTACAAAATCGGGGAAAAGAATTGAACTGGTATGATTTAAAATGCAGTTGTGGCAAACAAATTTCTGCATATAAGATGAGGCAGAGAGACTTTGTTCATATTTTTTAGTTATTCATAGTCTGGTTCCTACTTGATTCAAGATTCAAGATTCAATAATTGATTTGCCATGTCAGCAAGTTGATAGGAATTTGTCTTGGTTCATACTCAACATATACAGACAACCATAGATACAAAAACAAGAAGGACAATACAATACAAAAACCAGCAGCATAGGAAATTAAATTCAGTGCTGTATGCATATTGCTACAAGTTCAGATGTCTAATGGCTACGAGGTAAGTGCTATCTCTGAAGCGAGATGTTGAGCTCTGGATACTTCTATATCTCCTGCCTGATGGGAGGAGATTGAAGAGGTAATGTGCAGGATGGGAGTTGTCTGCAATGATTTTTTTTTGACTAACTTTTTTGACTAACTTAGGAACTTACTTGGAAGAGCTTCTCGGGTTCTGAAAGTGACTTGTCTCCTCCCACAGCGTCTGCTGCTACAGCTAGCTTCCGGACCACCACGTTCTTCTGCCGCAGGAGACCCACCAGCCGCTTGCAGTTGTTGGCCAGCCAGCTGCGGCCCCCCGTGGCCCCCAGAGTGGCCCCTCGACCCCGGTGAAGCTTAATGGCATGCTGGGCTACCTGCTCCCTCTGCAGCGTGGCGAGAGCTCCCACCAGCGCCCCCGCCAGGCCGAGGCACAGCAGTGCACGCACAACCTGCATCCAATCCTCAATACTTCTGTCGCATTAAGAAGAGAGTCGATAGATCAATACAGAAAGAAGAGAGAGGATGTGGAGAGAAAGTTAGAGAGCTGACCAGAGATCCTACCTACACAGCTCATGTGACGTGTTAGCTCGCAATCTGAGGAGACAGATTAGTCTTTGGGGTGTGGTCCATTATACAGCTTACAATACAGGCAATACAATGAGGCAGCGGTGGCCGAACGGTTTTGCGGAGCGGTCTTGATATCGGAAGGTCGCTAGTTCGTATCCCCGGACCGGCACGTTAAAATTAACACCGCTGAAGTGCCCTTGGACAAGGCATTGAACCTCTACCATGAAATGTTCTATGAGCAGGGCCTGGCTGTAAACAAGTTCTTGAGCTTAGTCCAGTTACCCTGGGTAAACATAGTACCTTTCCTTTCCTTTCAGCCTACAATACAATCACTGTATGAATACCAGTACAAGCTGAAACAAACATGTATTCTGGGATCTAATGAGCACCTCAAACACAACTATCAACAACTTAATAACACCGAACTAACTGGTTTGAGTCTGTTTATCTCAATGCCTCCTGTATAGTCCAATCCACTTTTAAAGGGCGTATCTTTCTCCACCATGAATGTCATGTCCTGCAATGCATTGTATTCTACATTACGCATTAACTACAGTTGACTAATGATTTAATTCCATTTGGAATTTAAACAAGTTAAACCTGTACCTCTGTGAGCATGGATCTTATTCTCCGAAACACTCCACTGTCCCTTTTCGAATGACTGGACTGCAGCTACTCAGCAGCCACTCACTGGCACCAAAATCAATGAACTCACTGTTCTGAAATACACACAGAGAGAGACAGACACACACAGAGAGAGAGAGAGAGAGAGAGAGAGAGAGAGAGAGCAACATGTCATTAGTCCTTCCTAAATAAGTTGTTTAAGTACCTCACATTCTCAGTTCAACTTGTTTGTACATGTCTAGGACGACATAGGCAAAGCATTATAGCCTAATTAGTTCTTCAGTAATACTACTTCACACTGGTCAGCAAAAATGTAAACTTTGAAGACCCTAACAGGAGCCCTCATACAAGGTTTCTGCGACTATGCATGCACCTCATGGTACCAAAGCAACTTAAAACAAGGCTCCAGACATCCCAAAACAAACTGATCAGGCTACTATACTTGGCCTAACTCCCAGAACCGACCTCACCCCTGCTCATTTTGATAGGTTGGAATGACTTAGGGTTAGGGGCAGCGGTGGCCGAACGGTTTGCGGAGCGGTCTTGATATCAGAAGGTCGCTAGTTCGTATCCCCGGACCAGCACGTTAAAATTACCGCCGCTGAAGTGCCCTTGGACAAGGCATTGAACCTCTACCATGAAATGTTCTATGAGCAGGGCCTGGCTGTAAACAAGTTCTTGAGCTTAGTCCAGTTACCCTGGGTAAACATAGTACCTTTCCTTTCCTCATGGTACCAAAGCAACTTAAAACAAGGCTCCAGACATCCCAAAACAAACTGGTCAGGCTACTACTTGGTCTAACTCCCAGAACCCACCTCACCCTTGCTCATTTTGATAGGTTGGAATGGCTTAGGGTTGATGACAGAATACAGCAACTTGCAATGGGCCTGGTCTTCATGATTCGCTACACTACTAAGATACCCATGTACCTGTCAAAATACTACCTGAATGTCAACGTAGTCCATGATCACAACACCAGAGGCAGTTTCACAAACCACGTTCAACCCAGATTGGGCTCAAACAAAGGGTTAAACTCATTTAGCTCCCATGCCACTAAAATGTGGAACGCCCTACTACGCCCTAGGCTAACAGCCGTAAAGAAATGGGAATCCCTAAACTCCTTCAAAACCGGTCTCAAAGAGCACTTACGGGCGGCTGCAATTTGAAACTATGGCCCCTATAAAAACGTTTTCTGTTTTTATCTTCTTAGTAGATTTTGTATTGACCTGTACTTTCGTTGAACTGTTCATTCTACAAACTGTTATTTTCAATCAATCAATCACACAACCACTTCTTTGTACATGTCTAGGCCAACATGGGCAACACGTACATTGCCTATATCCTAATATACTTGAAGAGAATAAATAAACATTATCACATGAATTAAAGTTGAATTAAAGTTAGGTTCTTAACTGAATAATATAAGTCCCATATGTTTAGAATGCATTTATTCAGCATATCTTGCCGACAGTAGATTCCACACACAGGAAAACTCTCAACCAAACAAACATGCAGGCAACAACATCACAGACTCAGAATCAGTTTATGTGTAAACACAAACAGAATGTAATAACATAGTAGTAAAAAAAAAACTGTCTATCCCAGAAACGAACCGTACGTATACATGCATTGCAGATACATATAATGTAAACTAAACTATAGTGTTAATATAAGACTATATAGCTATAGCTAGTAGCTATGCCTACCTGTTATGTCTGCTTGGCTCTGAGGCTCCAGTCAGTGCGAATGAGGAAGCAAAACAATCATGCTCCTTGTGTGCCACACCAGCAGCACCCTCCGCCCTCCCCCTCCCCCTGCCACATAGTTGAAGCCAGGCGATCACAACTTCATGCAAACCAACTTCATGCTTTAGTTCGACGGCCAATGTTTCGCTAGCTCCAGGTCTGTGTTGTGTTCGGGTAACTATACTGGGGCACATATCAACTTATCAAGTAAGTAAAAACAACGTACTATACTGACCAACGATTGACAGTAATATCATGTTCTCACCAATACGCTAAATCAGGCGCATTTTAAATTTCAACTTTTTGTTGATCTTTAGCTGTGTGTCTGTCTTTGCTAGTACGGAGGAGAAAAAAAAAAGAAAAACTCGCGTCATCAGAGAGCTGTCAGACAGCTGAGTTTACACAGACTTTAATGACAGCCATTCTGTCTTTACTGTGGACCGTGTACGGCTCGGCGGGAGTCCCTGGACGGGTCGGACTCGAATGGCGTTTATACAAACAATACATTTTATTCGGAGTTATCACAAAACAATCGTAAACTATGGTCAGCTTAAACACCACTTCCGAAACATAGACAACCATAGATAGCTGTTTTGATATGGGAGTTGTAGTTTTTTGTGGATTCCCCGCAGCTCTATTTTAAGTGCTGAAAACATAATAATGCTGTAAGCATTATCGCGAGATGAATGTCTGTCTGTGTCTACTCTTAAGTGTCCATTGCAACTTCATGCTTGCTTCGACCAACAGCAGTTCACCTCCGATTATTAACAGATCAAGCCTTCACATGGTGACACTTGACAGATTGATATGCTGTGCTACTACAGCTGCCATAATGTAAACTCTGCATTAATTAATGTGAATTAAGTACAAGTGTCAGTAGCACTTTAATAACCAATTAAACCAATGTGCTCTGTTGTCTCAACAACACACACTGTACCCAAAGTACAACCAAAACAACTTTGGCCTCATTGTGGCATATCACAGACTCAACGGGACTACAATTCCCGCGATGCCAAGTGTCTACTAGTAGCGCAGTGTGTCTCGCGCATGCGCACCAACAGTAATTGGATATCAACTTGGCCAAAACAGAGCAGCGGGTGATAAAATGGTAGGTAAAGATAAAGATGACAAATCCCAGACCAAATTTAAGAACCCAGTGTTAAACCAGTGCAAAATTAGCCACATGAATATGTGTGCGTGACGGGGGACACCAAATATGAAGGAGAGCGGTGGTGTGTCCTCTGTCAAAATGATGTCTGGTTCACTGTGTCGAATATATGAGGGAAATGGAAGGTCAGTTGTTGGTATTTTGAGCCCGTGGGGCACGTACCTTTCCCTTTTTGGTGTCTGCCTGCCCTGCCCCTGGACTGTCTGTGCTGTGCCGTGCCGGGTTTAAGACTGCATAACCTGCCAGCTGCGCCTCGCTCACACCCCATGCTCTGGTAAACTGGGTCGCGACAGACTAGCTTGTCTCTGTGAATTGTTTGATCCACGTCCACCACCACCGCGGGTGGGTCAGGATCTGGACTGCAATCCTCCACATAGACATTACTATACAGCTTTGAATTTATAGCACCTATAGATCCGTGTATTTCTGCTGGTAAACAAACGGAATCGTATGTACTATGTATGCGCGGGTGGCAAATGCTGTCATGGAATTGTTCTTTGACATAGCGAGCTTTTTACGATTATAGCTTGTGGCGCTTGAGTGCAGAAGTTTTAATAGTAGTGATTACACGTTTTGTTGATTGAAGGAATGTAAACAATAATGGCTTTGACTGATCTTACTACACACAGTGACACATTTATTACACCTTGTGTCTTTGGAAACATTGGATTACGTGTTGTAGACAGACAGACATTTAATACACAACACATAATGCATATTATTATTTTAACCACTGTGCTATATATTTCTCTATTGTGTATACTTGTAATATGTGACATGTTGTCTTGTTGATGTGTTTCTGCGGTGTGTCATACAGTTGAATTGAGCACATTTTATTCGAATCTAGCTAGCTTGCAAATACAAAGTAGTAGGCTATACCATACAGATTCAGCTGTCCTGAGGTTGATCATAGCAACAAGTTTGCTGTAAAGATGAATATAGAAATATATAGAAATATTTTGATCAAACCATCTGAAAGTTTAAAGACATGTATTTGTATTGGCACGCTTTGCAATGAATTAATGTGTGCACCCATTGGTTTTTTCACTTGCAGCATAAGCTGAAGTCATCGCAGAAGGACAAGGTTCGCCAGTTCATGTCCTTCACGCAGGCAGGGGAGAGGACAGCCGTGTACTGCCTGACACAGAATGACTGGAAACTAGAAGTTGCCACAGACAACTACTTCCAAAACCCAGACCTCTATTATAAAGAATCCATGAAAACCTCTGTGGATCGCAAGAAGCTGGAGCAGCTCTACAACCGATACAAAGGCAAGCTCTGGTGGCAAACAGAAGCTCTAGAAACAGAAGCTCTAGGGGCAAACATAAGCTCTAGGGGCAAACAGAAGCTCTAGCGTTTCAAAGCTGAGGCTCCAGCCCCTGAATCGCTAGAGCTCGACACCAACTCTGAAAGACAAATGTAGAGATCATGCAACGGTCTGCTAAAGTAGTATAAATTAGGTATTTATACTCGCCAAAAAGAAAAACATCTACAGTCTGTTTTGTCTTATATTATATCGTATAGTAGATCTGTTCTTGTTGGCAAGCGATGCAATACAACGACGGGGTGCCCCAGGACTCTATACTTGGTCTGCTCCTTTTTTTCTTCCGACACCAAACCTTTTTGCCATAAATAGCAGATAAACAAGCTAACAGCAAGTTGCAATACGAGGTCCCAATGCATTGCGGTGCGACGCGTTGTCAACTTGTACATCTGCTATTTTCGCAGAATGTTGGCCCCAGAATAGGGACTCTATGGTTAATCTGATTAACTAACTCACCTCTGTTGTCTTTACAGACCCCCAGGATGAGGGGAAGATAGGCATTGATGGGATCCAGCAGTTCTGCGATGACCTCATCTTGGATCCAGCCAGCATGAGCGTTCTGGTGGTGGCATGGAAGTTTCGAGCTGCCACGCAATGCGAGTTCAGCAGGAAAGAGTTCCTGGATGGCATGGCTGAGCTAGGGTGAGCAGCAAGGGATGTGGCAGCCTTGCATTTAACCACTCAAGCCCTACAATACTTTATTTTATGACGAATAGTGAAAATGGCTCTACATACAAGCTCACAAACGAAAGTGGTTAATGCTGTTAATTTCTCAGATGTAAACAAAAGGGTAGTGATAACTAAAGCATAGAATGACAGCTTATATTGTATCCTTAAATTGACCAGTTCAATGAGCATTTTTAATCAGTAATTTAAAGTGGTTTGTATCAGAAAGATAAAGCCGTGAAGGATCCAGAAGTTGTTGTTTTAACATCAATAGTTGTATATATTCAGCACCATAGTAGTCCATTGCAAATACAATGCAGCATTGGAAGTTTGGTAAGTTTGTTTTGTGTTCCACGCTTTGGTGATGTTTCGCTGTTGTCTGTCTGTTCTCCAGCTGTGACAGTCCAGAGAAACTGAAGGCAATCCTCCCCAGACTAGAGCAAGAACTGAAAGACACAGGGAAGTTTAAGGACTTCTATCAATTCACCTTCAATTTTGCTAAGAATCCAGGCCAGAAGGGCCTAGGTAAGAAATACCACTGTATTTAATGATAAAGAAAAGAAAGATGAGAAACAATGCTGGTGGTTGCTGCAAAAACAAAGTGGTCTTCTTTCCCATCACAATAGAGCGCCGAAGTCCTGACGTCACTCGCTCGTCCCCTCGATTCCCCTGGTTCACGGAAGTAATTGATATGATATGATATAGTACTTTTACTTTATTGTCAGTTCACACTGAAATTTGTCTTGCGACACAGCAGCCAAGTATGCAGAACATATACAAAACACAAAGAACAAGACAATTTACATACATAAAGACATGAGCAATATCCACCGCTTAGATTATCCTGTGGCTACTACATCTCCTGATTAAGCCTCAAGGTCGACTGGTAGACAAAGGACCTCTTTAGTCTGACCTTATTGTATGCTGGTACACCACATCTCCTTCCTGAAGGTAGCAACCAGTATCTGTATCCAGATACAAATGTCTCTATGGAGAATAACATGGGCTGATTTGTTTATTTTTCAAACACAGTTATTATATGAGGCGATCTAAAATACCCCTATGGGGATTACAATATAAAGTACATGAACCTGTGGATTTGCTCCCTCTATATATTGACGTCAGACTTCGGTGCTCTATAGAGTGCAAACTATATTGATGTTGATTTTGTGCTGCTAGGGAGAACTTTGATATGGTAACACATTTCACCATGTTGTTTTCTTAACCACAGTATGTCATACGACAAATGGCAAAAAAAAGCCAAATGAACAATTTGTCCCATTTGCACTTATCCAATTTGCCCAAAATAGGGATGCCAGGGTTGATGTGATTAAACTTTACTTAATTTACTTAATTATTTTTTGAGTACACGGATTGGTTAGTAGTTTTACTGGCGTGCCCATAGTATCCATTTTCACAAATATATAACGGGGTGTGTTCACCAGTTATTAAAACATCTTAAAAAGTATTCATATATATTTTGCCACCATTAAGGCCGTAAACGGTATTGGGGGGAAAAGAAAATCTGTGCTCATAAATGTTTTTGCTTTAAAAAAACTAAGTTAAAACGTTTACTTTAAATGTAAATAAGTTAAGACCGTTTACTTTACGTGAGATTTAGCTCATTCATCTTTCCACAAGCAAATTAATGTGACTAATTGTGAATATATCGTACTAGAGGGGTCACTAGAGGGGTCAACCCACATTGACCCTGACTAGAGGGGTCAACCCACAGTGACCCTGCCAGGCGATGGTTAAATAGGCAGGGTACAGTGAATTGTAAGCATTGTTCACCTGAATACCAAACTACCGTACTCGCCGCTTTACCAACTCGTCCCCGCGATTTATTTTAATGTAGTTAACAGTTAATTTAGTATTTCCCTCCATCTCTGAAATCTGAAATTATCTTGTATACAGATTTATTTGATCGTATAGTAGTCGATCTCTATACTATGTAAAAATTAAGAAAGAACAACATGTCACAGAGACGGTAATTAAGTTAATTTAGGACCTTCTAGCAGTTAATTTAGTTTTACTAATCACATTTCTTCCATGTACCGTAGCCCAGGTTTTGTAATGGCATCATCATGCTATCATGACCGTGGATATACAGAGTGAACTTAACACTGATAAATTAATATGATAATACCTTTTTAAATAATCACCAACATGAATTATGTTTGTTATTTACAGCTAGGTAGAGTAGTGGGGCGAGATGGAAAAGGGACGAAGGAAACATTGCAAAGCTGATTCAATATCTACAGATCAAAATGTGTCATAACTTTCCACTCACAGTGGTAATTAAGTTTTAAAAAGTCTTAAATGTACATTACTGATACCTCGTTGTGGTTTGCTGTATAGACCTGGAGATGGCGGTTGCTTACTGGAATCTGGTTCTTACTGGTCGCTTCAAGTTCTTAGACCTCTGGAATCGCTTTCTACTGGTAAGTGTGGGACCTCCACACTGTCAGAACAGTGTTTAATTGCGCACAGAGATTGAAAACGAATGTTATTGTATGTTGTTGTATCTGGATATGAATTTGAATGACAGTTCTTCAGGTTAACTCAACTTAAGGTTGAACTCTTGTTACTGTATATTAGGAACATCACAAGCGATCAATTCCTAAGGACACCTGGAACCTGCTTCTGGACTTCGGCAATATGATAGCCGATGACATGTCAAACTACGACGAGGAAGGTGAGCTCATTCAGCTCCCCGTGGAAACGGTTTTGAGTGTATACTTTATTCATTCCATGATGAATCCTTATCATGGTCGCAGGTCCAGATATCTCACATATATATACTGGTGCTTCTGCAGTGGTTGTGCTGTTTTCTATTCAGCTGTTTTGTTTCTCTGTTGCATTTACTGCACTTCAGCCATATAGTATTGTATTATTGTCAATGATAGTGAATATATAGCCATATAGTATTGTATTATTTCCATGTCAAAGATAGTGAATATAAAGAGAAAATATTCTAATGTGTTCTGCTACCGTGCCAGCAGAGGGCATCTGCTTCATTCTTAACCCATTCTTCTGACATGAGATCAAATTCTAAAAATGTCTGTTTGAAAATGACAGTTCTCTGAAAAAGCTATGTGTCAGTCGTTCTTCGATTTTTCAAAAATAGCAGACCTACAAGCTCGTAGTGCGCCACTCGGTGGCGCGCTATGAGCTTGTAGATCTGCTATTTTTTAAATGGCTGAAGCATAACGTAATGCTAACACCAAAAGTTGTTCCTGCCTAAAATGGGTTAAGTACTACATCACAGGGAAGTTGATGTAATGAACTTGGCTATTGCATTAAAATCACTTGTAACCGAGAACTGACCTTATTTTGTCTCCCCGTAGGGGCGTGGCCTGTCCTCATAGACGACTTTGTAGAGTTTGCTCGGCCAATCGTGACGGGGGCGAAGCGCAAAACCATATAGTTGCTGCCCTGGCTCCAAGCAAGGGGTGCAAAGTTTTTGTGTTTATCCCATTTTTTTGACTGAGGATTTTTTATACACATGAGCCAAAAAGAGACTACTCGTCAAATAAGCCTTTCTGCAGGCTGTCTGTGAGACTGTTCTGCCAGCTGAACGAGAGCCCATGGTTGGGGAGTACGTGACCTGCCCTGGGACGGCCCGCTCAGAAAGACAAATGAGAGAGAGGGGGGGGAAACGACAGCAAGTGTTTGCTTTGGGTTTTTTGTTTGCTACACAATGTGACTGCTATAGGGCGTCTGCAGGATCCCTCGCTGATGAGAAGCGCTTCTCTGGACTTGGCTCACTTAAGTGTCCCCTCTTCCTCCAGGGCGCCACGCCCTGGTCTGGTGGAAAGGGACCAACAGCAGAAAGGGTTTTCTGCAGATGCAGAGGATGAGGTGTGTGACAGTAGGATGTGGCCTCCTATTTTGACAATTATGAATTGAATAAGGTGTTAAATTCTGCATGTTTTTTTTTTGTTTCCACCTGCATTAAGCAGTGCCATTGAAGATTAGGACAGGGGGGAGGGAAAAAAAACTACATTATTTTCACTGAGATTAAGGGGGGGGGGGGGGGGGTGTAACAGCTAAACACAATCACATTTCAGAGCAGAAAAGAATGCTTGTGTGTGTGTGTGTGTGTGTGTGTGGCCGTGTGTGTGTGTGTGTGTGTGTGGCTGTGTGGCCGTGTGTGTGTGGCCGTGTGTGTGTGTGTGGCCGTGTGTGTGGCTGTGTGGCCGTGTGTGGCCGTGTGTGTGGCTGTGTGGCCGTGTGTGTGTGCGCGCGCGGGTGTGTGTGGCCGTGTGTTTGTGCGAAAACGTCTGCCTCTATAATCTAACATTTAAGAAAAGGAAAATAATCTCATTTGGTTTTATGGTAAAGTGAAAAAGGTCAGAATTGAATAATCCACACTGATTAATGGTGTAAAAGTTCAGATCCACTTTTCATATCGGATTGAGAATTGGAAAGAGCAGCATGCTTTTTGAGCTCCACACCAGCAGATACACTATTGTTACAGTTGTACGATACTGTACCCATAGGATTATATAGAAATAGAGCTTTAGAAGAATGAATATATGAAAAATTAAGAAAACATTTATATCCACGATGAGAAGTATTTGAGAAGCATTTATAAAATCTCTGCGTTTGTCCATTTTTTTTTTCCCCCCCATTTTTTGTTTTTGTTTTGCAGTGTGTAAACTGTTGTACACACACAAGGAGAAACTGACCGGCACATTGACTGTTTTTCTACTCATATCCAGGTGATGACTTGTCTTGTACTTGCCAACTCTACCAACTGCACTGATTGACACTTTTTACGTTGTATCTTTTACCAGGTAGCACTGCACATATCTCTACATAGCCCCTCAGTTTACAGTAGTAGTATCACTTACATTGTACACTTTTGTAAAACGAACGCCTACATCCCAGTTTGCTGTTGTAGGAATTTTAACTTGTTTTTACACTGTTCGATAACTGTTGCTATTAACCTTATTAGCAACTAAAATCCACATAGTGTTTTAGATAGTCAGGTGACAGTGGTATCATGTGATTTGACCATTTCACTACTCCAAACATTGAAAACTTCCAATTTAAACACTTGGGACATTCACTCTTGGCTAAACGCGTGTTACATAAAAATAGAACTCAGGTACCAGTAGTTCTCTCTTCCTCAGCATCAGTGGGAGCCAGAAGCCTAGCTTGTTTACTTTGTCAGTGTTTGCTATGTTCTCTGTGCTGAACACCACCCAGCCACACTGAGACAGAGAGCATTAGCTTGATTTTCATCAGGTCAAGATAAGTATGTTAAAGTTCTCAAATTTGATCCTGCCTAAATCTTAATCAGAGTAGTACCATAGATACTAAAGGTTTGGTAAAAGGGAGGTGGGATGGTAATTCAAATAATTATGCCTGCTTACACCAGATATGGTGTATTTATTTTAGACCAGTTCTGTCATGGCTTTTAACCACATTCAACCAGGCTAAAAGTTTCAAAATAAATATTTTTGATTCTACTAATACAATAGGCAACAAGATGTGCTTTTATTCCACTTAGATGTTTTGGATATGTTGCAACATAACTGTCAAAGATTTGCTTGTTAATCCTCTTGCAAATCTTGGTTCCCTTTACACTCAGATATTGGGTACAATTGGATCAGTCTAGATGGCAATATAAAACCTTTTCCCGGCCTATTCACATGTATTTGGCTAATGACAGGAGATCATTGTGGCTTTGAACAATGCAAAAGAGACACCTTCATTGTCCTAAAATGGTACATGTGGTACGTTTTCTTTTAGTTGTCAATTGTGTTGTCAACTGTGTTTGTAGTCATGATCAGCTCATTTTTCTCAAAACAGTATTATTTATGCTGGTAATAAAAAAAATATATATTGACAGCATATTGTCTTTTGTCATACATACACATTAATGTGGGGGCAGAAGGTTGTCAATAAAGCTTGTTTTATTACCATTTACTAAGTATGTCAAAATGAAAGTGTTTATTGAGGGGCCAACCCTGTCCAACGTCTGGCTTTCGGAAACTATGTCATATTGCAGCCAAGTCTATGGACTTTTGTCTTCAATGTTTGTTTACACACTTTTGTCTTCAATGTTTGTTTACACAAACGCTAAAAAAAAAACACGCTGTGACGTCAAGTGGCAGCCAAGTCTATTTAATGTTTGTTTGGAGCACTTTAAACAGACATAAGACAACATATTCACATGGTGTCCATGTTGGCATTTTTGCATTGAAAAAGCAGGGTGGCATTCCATTACCTTAATGGCAAGATGGCCCCTGTGTGAATATGGTCCTTGTATAAATATAGGAAAAATAAGCAATGGCAAGGCTGAGGGCGACTAGTGAGGGTCATGCAGAGATGATGCTCCATTCTTATCCTCTCCCTGTGGGCTGAGGGGTGTAAACAAGGCCCAGGACCAGCTGACAGACATGAAATCCAGTATAACAGTCCATTACCGTCTCTGACCCCCAGACCAATCTAATCAAGCCCATCCCCTCCCTTGCTGCCTACATGATACCACCATGGCTTGTAGGCCATGGAGCCATGGGGATTGCCTTTTAAGGTGCCACCTGATTACAGTTGAGCCCCCTGCCGCCCCACACAAAGAAGCTATGGTTGATAAAGGCGTGTGCACGTGTGTGTGCACGCGCATGCCTACACCCTCGGGACAGATGGAGTGTTTGTCTGTGATAGAGATAGACTGGTGAGAGACATGATAAGGAACTGGAAGACTTAGGGGGTGGTGGCAGTGGAGGTACTGTGTAGAGTTGAAGACGACGCATTCTGTGGTACAGTCAGACTTAGGGGATGGTGGCAGTGGAGGTACTGTGTAGAGTTGAAGACGACGCATTCTGTGGTACAGTCAGAGAGACTTAAGGGGTGGTCGCAGTAGAGGTACTGTGTACAGTTGAAGACAACGCATTCTGTGGTACAGTGAACAGTCAGAGCAGAACTCTTTGAGCATGTGTGTGGCTGGGTGAAATCCTTGGGAATCTGTCGGGTGAGAGAGATTTCCTTTGTGGAAATCATCAGAAGCTTAGTTCTTAATTTGATCCAAGGTGTCCAGTTGGCAGTGGCTGCCAATCTGTGATGGACTTCTAACCAGTGCAGTTTGTGTGTAAGAGGGACCACAGAAGTTTTAAACAAGGCCTCGAGCATCATGGAGAAGTTCCAAGCAGCCATGGTTCTGGGTGCTGTGGGCGATGCCTTGGGGTACAGAAAGGGTCGTTGGGAAAGCTGCACGTCAGGGCGTCAGATCCAAGAGGAGCTAGCCACCCTGGGGGGTCTGGAGAACCTGAGGTTGGACGCAGACAACTGGCCCTTGAGTGATTCAGTGTTGATGCATATGACCACAGCAGCAGCACTTATAACAGGTAGGTGAGCATTGGATGGACAATACATTGTATGGGTGATTTATTCTTTGTTGGTAATTGGGAGAACTAGATTCAACACGGTTTTATGCCACACTGTAGATTGTCAGCTGATATGCCACATCAGAATTAGTGTGGTTTGTTTTATAGATCAAAGATTGTATAATAAGCTAAAAGACATGTCTTTTAGCTTATTTGACTAGTTTCTATTATCTAAACATTCATCTCTTCTGGACTAACATAAGACCCCACCTGTTCAGATCCACCTTTACTCTTTTTGAAATATACATATAGGACCTGAAAAACCTTCCATATTATAGACCATGAATGTTGATAATCACTTTCTGGCACAATATTCTTTTAAGATACATCCTACTGACATGCCTTAATCCAATCCATAAATAATCCATCAAATGTGATTGTCATCACCATTGTTTCAGAATGTCATCCCTTGTTTAAAGCTTTGTCACAGACTGGATGGGAGGTGCTGAGAGAATAGTCCAAAAATAGAATGTTCTGGGAAAGCCCATGATCCTCAATTCATCTCTCTCTCCCCCTGCCTGGCGAACAATAGCTGGTCAGAGACACCAATGATCCTACCTTCCACGACCCTTCCATGATCCATCAGGGTCATGTTTGCATACAGACACATTCAAACTTACATTCAAACTCAAAGCCAGGGACAGCAGTTCAGTGAAAGGCTGAATGACATCTTTTGAGATTAGGCCACTTGAGTATACGCCTTCCAAAACACAGTGGAGAAACATGCACAACGAAACACACATTCAAACAGGTAAAACAAGGGGTGCCCTATATGTAGTTCACCTGGTAGGAGCACATACAGTACTGTATACTGTACCACATACAGTACAGTAAATAAGGCTTTTTCGAAGCTGCCTGGATTTGAATCCAACCTGAGGCTCTTTGCCCTCTCTCACTGTAACCACTGTAACAATAGAAAATAAAGCACAAATTAATACAATAAAAAAATACATTCCATGCAACAATTATTTTATTATACACCTGAATACAAAATTCCTGATTGATGTCTCACCCTAAACATAAAAAGGAGAAAAATAAATAACCTGACCAACTTTTTTTTTTACAAAATAAGATGTAATATGTTCCCTCTTTACACAGTGATCATGTCTGTCTCTGCTCCCTTTACTAGTCGACGGTACCCTAATCCATTGATCATGTCTGTCTCTGCTCCCTTTACTAGTCGACGGTACCCCAATCCAGGCCGTGAAAGCCATCTCTTGCCGATTGATTGATCGGTTGAAGTTTTTATTTCACAGTATGCAGAAACATTTGAAACGAAAGTACAGGTCAATACAAAAACTGCTACTTGAGGATATAGAACCGTAACGAGCACAAAGACTTGTTTACAAAAGGGTCCTCCATTTGCCAAAGCTTTTACTATACTAAATTAGAAGGGTGCTCTGTGACTGTGTCACCCACTTTGGTAGTATAATGTGTCGCATACTACCAAAGTGCTGTGTCCGCTGGTGGACCCCCCCCCACCCTAATGTGTGGAAACATATACTCACCAATCCTGCAGGCATACTTGGCCTAATCTGCAGCCCAGCAAGCTGAATCTAAATTTAGCTCATCATGCATGCCAAACACGAATGACTCAGTTACTGTGTGTGTGTGTGTGTGTGTGTGTGTGTGTGTGTGTGTGTGTGTGTGTGTGTGTGTGTGTGTGTGTGTGTGTGTGTGTGTGTGTGTGTGTGTGTGTGTGTGTGTGTGTGTGTGTGTGTGTGTGTGTGTGTGTGTGTGTGTGTGTGTGTGTGTGTGTGCGTGCGTGCGTGCGTGCGTGCGTGCGGGGCCAGACTATTGGAGCTTAGAGGACCTCTATCGGGAGCTGGTGCGTGTCTATGTGGAAGCCATGGTGTCCCTTCAGGGGCGCGCTCCTGACCCCGCCACCACGGAGGGCAGCGCCCACCTCAAACCACACAACTTCCTGCTGGCCTGGCACACGCCCTTCAATGAAAAAGGTGTGGTTTTTTTTTAATCTGGTTTAATTTTTATGACAATATAACTGTGGCAGGGGGCGGGATCAAGGTGTCTGTGAGTGGGGGGTGACAGGGCTGGCTTTGTGCCAGCTCACAGGCAGGCGCACCTGCAGCAGATTGTGTCAATTAAATGAAGGACAGCTGCTGTGTATATATGGAGGCTAATGTGCTTGTGTTCTCTGTTGCAGTGAGAGGCTAGCTGGGTCCAGACAGAGCCACACAATACTCCACATTCCTGCCTGTTGTAATTGGATGTTTAATGTCACACAGTGACTGTTTAGTTCATGTTATAGGATTCACACTGAGGACACTGTGACTTGTTACAGTGTCCTCAATGACACCTTGATCCCGCCCCCTGCCACAATAACATGTTATGAGCATAAACGTAACATGATGAAACGTAACACGTAACAGATGACTGCATGTGTACAATTAATGTGTGTGTTGGTGTCCACTATAGGCTCTGGCTTCGGTGCGGCCACCAAAGCCATGTGTGTGGGTATGAGGTACTGGCAGCCTGAGAGACTGGAGACTCTGGTGGAGGTCAGCATCGAGGCGGGCAGGATGACCCACAACCACCCCACAGGTTGGCACATATTAACCACTTCATCCCTATTTTATATTTATGGCAAAATATACAAAATGTACAGTACAGTACAGTACCACTCACTTGAGAGTTAGTTTTCTTTTCGTTTTCTTCTTTCTTTCTTTTTTCTTTTTTTGTTTTTACCAATGACAAGATTTCAAGACTCAACTTTTCAACCTATCTTCATATAATAGGTCCTCACTAATAATCATGAAAAATGGCGCAGGGACTCCCAGTCCATTAAGCAATAAGGTGCGCTTTCCAGCTCCGGAAAATGAGCTGGAAACCCCTCCTTGTTGTACATTTGCATACAGTACATACATTTTGTATGACCATATATTCATACGGGAGCCATTTGCTTGTACAATGTCAGAGCACATACATGTAGTTCCTTTCCAACCCCCCGAGCATGACATTAGAGCAAAATGGCTGTTGTAACTTGTGTGGTAATAATAATAACCATGTCTTTTCTTGAACCAACATTTCACTGCACATACTTGTATGAGTAAAGGACAAATACAAATACAATCTAACAATGTAGCTCAACTGATTATACTCCTGTAGTGCTATATATCCGACTCAGTAAATTCAGGCAAACCATGGGTTTAAATTCTCTCTCGGCAATGTTGTCATAGTGATAAGAGCTGTATCTTGGCTTCAGGCTTCCTGGGCTCCATGACTACCGCGCTGTTCGCATCCTATGCTATCCAGGGGAAGCCCCCTGTGACCTGGGGCCGTGACCTTATGAAGGTCATCCCAAAGGCCGAGGAGTACTGCAGGAAGACCATCCGGCACATGGCAGGTCAGAGTGCATACATGTGTGTGTGGGTAACAGGTAAGGTCGCCCCTTTTCCACCTCGCCCCACGACTCTACCTAGCTGTAAATAACAGGTAAGGTCGCCCCTTTTCCACCTGGCCCCACTACTTCTACCTAGCTGTAAATAACAGGTAAGGTCGCCCCTTTTCCACCTGGCCCCACTACTCTACCTAGCTGTAAATAACAGGTACGGTCGCCCCTTTTCCACCTGGCCCCACTACTCTACCTAGCTAACGTGATTACTGTACATAAGATAAATGCCAGTCTCTGCTGGTCTGCATGTATTTATTATTTTGCAGGGGTGAGTGACATTTCAACTTGCGTCCTCCTCAGACACAAATATAAATATATATATAATGTATATTTCATATACTATGTCATTTATTAGCAAACCAATATTCATATGTGTAAAACTGTGTGTTGTTTTGTAGAATATCAGGAAAATTGGTTCTACTTTGAGGCCAAGTGGCAGTTTTACCTGGAGGAGCGAAGGATAGAGGAGGAAGGACAGAACAAAGCCCTGTTCCCTGATCACTACGATGCTGAGGAGACAGACAAGGTAAAGCTTAAACCAGGACAGAACACACCCCTGTTCCCTGATCACTACGATGCTGAGGAGACAGACAAGGTAACACTTAAACCAGGACAGAACACACCCCTGTTCCCCGATCACTACGATGCTGAGGAGACAGACAAGGTAACGCTTAAACCAGGACAGAACAACCCCCTGTTCCCTGACCACTACGATGCTGAGGAGACAGACAAGGTAACGCTTAAACCAGGACAGAACACACCCCTGTTCCCTGACCACTACGATGCTGAGGAGACAGACAAGGTAACGCTTAAACCAGGACAGAACAACCCCCTGTTCCCTGACCACTACGATGCTGAGGAGACAGACAAGGTAACACTTAAACCAGGACAGAACAACCCCCTGTTCCCTGATCACTACGATGCTGAGGAGACAGACAAGGTAACGCTTAAACCAGGACAGAACACACCCCTGTTCTCTGATCACTACGATGCTGAGGAGACAGACAAGGTAACGCTTAAACCAGGACAGAACACACCCCTGTTCTCTGATCACTACGATGCTGAGGAGACAGACAAGGTAAGGCTTAAACCAGGACAGAACACACCCCTGTTCCCTGATCACTACGATGCTGAGGAGACAGACAAGGTAAGGCTTAAACCAGGACAGAACACACCCCTGTTCCCTGATCACTACGATGCTGAGGAGACAGACAAGGTAACGCTTAAACCAGGACAGAACACACCCCTGTTCCCTGATCACTACGATGCTGAGGAGACAGACAAGGTAACACTTAAACCAGGACAGAACACACCCCTGTTCTCTGATCACTACGATGCTGAGGAGACAGACAAGGGACTCAGGGCCGTAGCTGACCATTTGGTTGCCCTACTCGTAGGATATTTGTGCTTTATTTGATTAAATTTCAACACTCTCAGAGTTACAAAATGATACATTATCAGGATTTTACTGATAGTGTGCACTGTCTGCAGGGCAAAATAACATAATACTAATGTAAAATGAACGCATTCCTGAACATGCAGGTGTATAAACGCTGGAGCTCTGAAGGACGCCCAGGCCGCCGGGGACACGACGCCCCCATGATCGCCTACGATGCCCTTCTGGCAGCGGGAAGCGGCTGGACGGAACTCTGCCGGCGGGCCGTGTTTCATGGAGGTAGCTTTGATTGATTGATTGAAGTTTGCAGAATTACAGTACATTTCCAGCACAGCTCAATACAGAGACTGTTAACTGTGAGTGGACGACACCATAACGCATTACAAAGAGGGTCCACCTTGTTCAATTCATCAAAACATTTAGAGACTACAAATAGACACTTCTATAGTCAAAGAACAGAACAGGAATTCATCATAAAAGGAGTGTCACTGTTGCGCAGCCCAACACACACACACACACACACACACACGACACACACACACACACACACACACTTACAAGTACAGTACAGTACAGTACAGTACAGCACCACTCAGTTCAGATGGGTCTGATTTTTTAAATACCTTTGTACTTTTACTTGTAATTGTAACAGTACTTTCCCCCCACCACTGCATAAAAGTCACCACACTGTTGACTGAGCCCTCCACAACTCATTTGTGTGGTTCCAGGGGCGGGTGAGGCCACAGGCCTGATCGCAGGCTGTCTGTACGGCCTCCTATACGGCATCAGCCAGGTTCCCAGCGGCCTGTACCAGGATTTAGACCGGCGGCAGCGGCTGGAGGAGCTGGGAGCTGCACTCCACAAGGCAGCGTCTGCAGAGAAGTCCTCAGAGAAGTAACCTGCTCTAGTCTACACTGGCGTGACACAGCTAGAGGACCCATGGTCCCATACTGCCCCCTAGTGCACCGTAGTGGTATCTGAATAGCCTCAAGTGGTTTATTTCCTCTCTTCTCTTCTCTTCTCCCCCTGACTGTCCCCCTGCTTTATACTCCATACTGTAAAAGGTGCTCCATACTGTAAAGGTGCTCTATTGAGGTGTGTGTGTGATTAGATTTTCTATCTAATCTGTGGAACAGTAATTGTGTTTTTCTGACACCTGCTAATATGAAATTGTAGGAGATTAGTGAGTAGGTAATTGGTGGGAATCCTGGTTGTTTTGAAAGTAGCTACCCCCCTAGGGATAACCCAGTTAACCCCATTCCCTGACCACTCAAAAAAACTAACCTGTATTAACCTTTACATTTGTATAGCAATAGGCATATACATAATTATTAACTGAACCTCAGGTTATCTATAAAAGCCATACTTTTTACGTGGTTGATTGCTGTGTATTGATAGCATTTATTTGATTATTTTAACTTGTATTATTCAATGTATGCAATAATGAAGCTCAGTGTGGAATTTCCGTAAATGTGATCAGTTGCCATTATCTGCACTGTGATTATATCCTTATGTGTGTTTTACTGTATGGTAAATTCACCATAACCTGGTGTATTATTAAATCTGTTGTGGGATTAAAATGGACTCCACTACACCACTCCTGAATAACTTGTCTGTCTTACCTTAAAATGATGAAGTAATGCAACATCAATAACTGGCACCCTATCTTATTTTATTCCTATCCTATTTCTTGTCTCTTCTTTTACCCACCCCGCCCTGCTATTCCCTAATCATATTTAACAGCTACTACACATGCTAAATTAGTTCATTTCAAGTTTACTTTATATACTACACTGACTAAAATTCACAAAATAATAAAATCACACCCGTGTGAAGTGAGGGGTGCTCTAATCAATAATTGACCTCATACCAACCTTGAAACATACCTTGGTTACGTCAACAAGAATGGTGGTCCAAAATTGGCCAAGGGTTTCCACCGACAAACATACTGACAGCCGATTTGCTCAGACACATATGACGTAAATTATCCATTCTTTGTCAATGGCAGTTAATGTTTGTGTTAAGACAGAATCTACACTATAGCTGTTTATAGGAGGGGCTAGAGCGCCCCTCACAAATAATATAGAAGTTGAGCACAGCTTAACTTTTTCAAAAAGGTACTTAATTGACTCCACACACAATCTGTGACTCCTTCCTATACTTGTTTAGATTTAGTTGTGTGTATCCTTTATTCTCCACAGATTGGGTTCCAAGCTAAATAACATCAGCCCTGATTCCAGCATGCTGAAGAAGTTGCTCAGAGACCGGAGCTGTGGTCCCGAGCTCAGAGGTATTCTAGAGAGCTTACTACACTACATAACTCCCAACGTTGCCAACCACACTGGCACGAATGGAATCTTGGAAACCCCAGTGGCAGTTTCAACACCTGAGAGGAAGATGAGAAACAATACTGAGGCTCCGACTAAACAAACTCAACTAAAGTCAAATTCCAGGTTCACTGATGCACAAAAAATGACAGAACACAAGAGAGGAGGGAAGTGTTCTAGCAAATTTCAGAAGCATGGAGTAGATCAAATAGTAGATGACAAAGCACCACGACGGCTCACTTCATTCCAACTCCTCCAATCCAAATTCATGAGATCCACACCCAAACCACCAACGACCAACCAGCGCCATGTGGGAGCTCTGGCTTCAAGACAAAACAAAGAGACTGCTTTGGACAATAGGGAGAGTTTTCATCGAGGAGGTCAAGGGCTGAAGAGAGGAGGCAGTGTGAAAAATATAGTTGCAAAGTTTGCTATGGCTGAGCAGAAAGAAAGGGGAGTGAATGCACTGGGGCAACAGTCCATCAAGCCTAGACAGATTGGAAAAGGGCCTCTGCTATCGTCATTAATGGAGAAGTTTGAAACCATGGCAACCATCTGTAAAGGAGGTGACTTGAGATGTTCCAATGAAAGGCCTTTGGGAGGAGTGAAGGTTTCAAGTAATATCAAGAAGATTATTAGTTGTTGTGGAAAAGAGCAACAGCAGGACAAATGTCAAACCGTCTATTCACCAAGACAACCGAAGCAGGTGAAGATGACATCTGCTGGACTACAGCTCAAAGAAAACCATTCAACCACAGATGGAGATAAACAGAGACCAGAGCAATGTGGCAATGTTACAGTTGCAGATCAAACTGTGCACAGACCAAGACAACCGAAGCAGGTCAAGATGAAATCTGCTGGGCTACAGCTTATAATAAATGATTCAGCTACAGATGGAGATAAACAAAGTCCAGAGCAAACCAACAATGTTACAGTTTCAGATCAAACTGCCCACGCACCAAGACAATCTGCTGAACAAACCCTGATAAGAAATGATTCAACGACAGAAGGACAACAAACACCAGAACAGCAAGTTAGCATTTCAGTTTCAGGCCAAATTAGTCATGAAAGAAAATCTAAATCTGTTGAACAACAGCTAAAAAGAAATCATTCCACCACAGAAGGGAAAGTACAAACAGAAGAGCAGCCAATTAGTGTTACATTTTCAGCAGGAGAAAATGTAACACAAAGAGAACTAAATCAATTGCCAGCCATGCAAGTAATGGACCAGGCTTCAGATCGAATTCTGAAATATGCAAATCTGCAGAAACTTCTCCATTCGATATCTGTTGTAGAGTGGTCACTCCCAGAGCCTCAAAGACTTACACTTCAGGTGGAGACCTCAGTGAAGTGGCATGAGGCCATTTCTCTGCCTTGTCCTTCTGTGTGGAACTTAGAATGTGTTGAATCCTCTCCTGAGCAATGTTTAGTGAAACTCAAACCCAGGACCACAGAAAGCCCCCTATCTCTACATCCAGAAAAGATATCCACCCAGTCAAAGGAAGCTCCTGATGTGGTTGCAAGATACTCTAACAATGAGACAAGTACATGTGGACCTTCTAATAGTACTAGTGATGGGAATGATACTCTCAAACTCCCAAGTAAAGGGCATGGTCTGTACACAGCTCAAACCTCTGTATTAGACAGGGTGGTGAGACAGCTGGATGCACCCCACGTTCATATCACTGCAACAGGACTGCCTAAGTACCTGATTCCGCGACCTGATCAGGCCAGCTCCTCCCTTCTTACGGAACCACAACCACACCCTGGATATATGACCCTTGCAGTTACCACGTGTCCTTCATCTTCTGATAATGATCTGACTGATCTCAATGCTGGAACAGCGACATTAGAGTATTTTAAAGACCTTCAGTCACGTGTACCTAACATTAAAGTGCACGTGGTCGATATGGCATCACAAGACAATTCAGCAGATGAGAAATTGCAGAAGATGGAAGAGGAAGGGGAGGGAAGAGAGTTTAGAGAGACACCCGAGCACAAAGACAACATCAATGCTTTGCATAGTTCTACTCCTTCCGAGCTCACCACAAGAAAATCATCACTGGAGGGCAGCAATAACTCAGTCCCAACACAATCTACTACAGAGATAGACCAGCCTCAAACAGGCGGCCACAATGATAGACCAACACAATGTACTACAGAGATAGACCAGCCTCAAACAGGCGGCCACAATGATAGACCAACACAATCTACTACAGAGATAGACCAGCCTCAAACAGGCGGCCACAATGAGAGACCAACACAATCTACTACAGAGATAGACCAGCCTCAAACAGGCGGCCACAATGAGAGACCAACACAATCTACTACAGAGATAGACCAGCCTCAAACAGGCGGCTACAATGAGAGACCAACACAATCTACTACAGAGATAGACCAGCCTCAAACAGGCGGCTACAATGAGAGACCAACACAATCTACTACAGAGATAGACCAGCCTCAAACAGGCGGCTACAATGAGAGACCAACACAATCTACTACAGAGATAGACCAGCCTCAAACAGGCGGCTACAATGACAGACCAAAGTACAGGACAATAAACTACGGCGATCCCTCAGTGAAAGACACATATAAAGCCAAAGTCATCCGCTTTACAGACACCTTTACGTTCTAGATTAGACATCTAATCTCATTGTCCTTGTACTCTACCCTCACACAGTGGAGCCATAGCACTGTAATATGTATAATAGTATATTCAGTGGAGCTCATTTAACCATATTTCTGTACGTATTACTTATTTTATTACGACTGAACAACGTATAAAACGAAATGAAAGCAAATGCAACACACATTTCATCAATCAAATATATTTTATGTAATGTATCTGCATTGGATTTGTATTGCAATAATGTATTAAATCATATTTCTTTAAAAATATAGCGTTTATTCTTTTGATAAAATAAGTTGAATAATAGAATAAATATTTGATGGTGTATTTAATAACAGTATAGCAATAACCCCTATATAACCTACAGGAGTTAAGCTGGTAGGTGTTGGTTCCTCTGCAAACATATGGTACCTTTCAAGGTACCTTTCATGGCCTTGTCTATGGCAAGCCGTTTTAACATTTAAGAGCTAGACTGGATATGTATTCCAGATATCTGTAATTCAGTTCTTGATAGTCAAAACTAAAGTTTCAGATATCCACAATGACATTCCTCCTATCCACAACTGTTATTTAATTCTTACTATAGGAGAAACTTAGCCTGGCTAATAAACCAGATTAGTCTGTTTTATTAGCCAGGCTAGGAGAAACTACCATTTCATATATCTACAAAAAAAGTTAAAACGGCTTGCCATCGCTTATCACGGTTAATGTGTTGCATCAGGGTGTGCAGGGGAAACAACAACATTGCATTACTAGCTCGATGTAGTCATGATTATGAACCAATCTCAATCTGCATATCTCAACATGACATCCGGTAAATGCAACAAGAAGGACCAAGGTTACAAAATGTTCTCTCTGACTGTGTCAATAGCCTACTGTTAAGACAACCGGTTGGTTAAATGCTGAACAAATAGTGTGAGCAAACATTCACACTGCAAGGAAATACATATATAGCTGCAAGCAGCGATAAGACGGGGCCTGCAAGCAATAAGAAATATCACACCTGTGTGAACCGAGCGGTGCAGGCTGCTCAACAAAACCGCTGGCTGGCTGCAGTTATAGTTACAGTGCTCAGTGTGAATGGCCCTTTTATAGGCTGCTCTCAAAAATGCCGCTTTAGGTCACCCAGCGGTATTCCTTCACCTGGGGTGTAGAAGCCATCCTCACTGTTTAGTATGTCTATTTAATATTATTGTTATCACAATTGTTGTAGTTATTATTTGGCATTATTGGTTTGAGGGGTTATGTATTGGAATCACTGTTTGGACACCAAGGGCATGCCTCCCCAGGCCTAATTGATTGATTGAGAGAGAGAGAGAGAGAGAGAGAGAGCATATGTAGGCCTGGGTGATTGGGGAGCGGCATGCACCTGGTGGACAAACCAGTTTTACCAGACAGAACACAGAAGAGACAACACAGAAGGAGCTGCTTGTAATGTACCATGCAAATACAACAACATGACATTGAACCTGTGGACAATCTCTTTCTTTGACCTGCGTACATCCATAGTCCCTAGGTGCATCAGTGGGTTTGTTGGATATAAGGTAGAAATGTTTGGAACCAACAAAGCCACAACATGGGGTAATGCCTCATTCCCTACAGATACTAAACTCCTTCACCTGCATGGGGTAATGCCATCATTCCCTACTTGGACTGCACAATCCATCGGTTTCCTGCTGAGAACCATGGCCTCAGATTTGGAGATGTTGATCCTCATCCCAGCCGCCATTCACTCAACTGCGAACTGGTCCAGATTTGGAGATGCTGATCCTCATCCCAGCTACCATACACTCTACTGCGAACCGGTCCATATATTATATAATTTTATTAGATTAGATTTATTATTATTATGAGTTATTTTCTGCGTTACACCTTCTTTTTTTTCTATTTATTATTATTATTATATTTGTTCTTTTCCGAGGGTGAGACGGCTCACAGACTGGTGGAACTTCTAGTAATAATAATCAGAATCGTTCCCATGTGTGAAAAAAGCAGTGAAGGGGAACCTTTGTGTAAGAACCTGCATATCTGCATGGAAATTATGAACTTTGCACAGGACTATTTGTATTTGCCATCATTAAATATTGGAGTGAGCATACAGTGGGCCTATATAACAGTGTCTAGTCACATACCGTACAGTTCTTATTGAAGACATCGCAAGGTTATTCTCACCCCCGAGGATCTCCCCAAACTACTGAAGGTGAGCTCAATACTTAACTGTAATATTAAAGACATGACTTGCTAGTAGCCTACAATATACAATGAATAGCCTGGAAACCAGACAAATCTGCCACAGGGAAAATAATCCCTGGGTGGATTAGTGACCCAGATTTGTGGGTGACCAATCAGAGCGCACTATTCAAAGTGACACTTTTTTTTACTGCGACGTTGGAGTCTACCGTATTTGTAAATAAATCTTCCACACCGAAGTTCCAGACTATAGTGTCTACGCAGTCTGACCATGCATACAATGAATGCTTAATTATGACAATTACTATAATTGTAATAGCAGTGGTTCTGGGTTAGAGTGAACCAGAAGGTTCCCAGTTCGATTCCGGCCTCCCCCAGAGTCAGTGTCCAAGTGTCCTTAAGCAAGACGCTGAACCCCTAATTGCTCCCGTGCAGGTTGGTGCCTTGTATGGTTTCCTCTGCCATCGTTGTATGAATGTGTGCGTGAATGGGTGAATGTAATGCACAATTATTGTAAAGCACTATATAAATGCACCATTTATAACTATTAACTATTACTATTTTACATTCTTGAAGGAAATGAAGACCCAAATTGCGTTCTTGCTTCTTGCTCTGTTGACTGTTATTAATGCCGCTGCAGTGCCAAATGTGAACGCTGTGGATGAGTCAGGTAACCATTTTCACGAGATGTCATCATGATTATATGCATAATATATAGCATTACTCTGAATTGAGAGCCTCTATAGAGAATCATATTAATCATATCCTGTATTAATCTACACTGTAAACTACTCTGTTTCTTCTACGCTGCCGTAGGGGCTGAACAGAAGCCACTGGATTCTGTTCAGGTTAAAGATCCACTGCCAGTACAGGCAATGCATGCTGTACCGATGGAAGCTAAGCCAATGGAATCTGTTCAGGTTGAATCTGTTCAAGTTGGATGGATGGATCAGGGTTTTATACAGGTACAGGATTAAATGGATCAGGGTTTTATACAGCTACAGGATTAAATGGTAGAGGATAAATATTGGGGGAAGAAATGGTCACCTGGAGCCAAAATGTGAAGCAAAGTTATATTTTTTCAAATGATTTGTCTACATTCCACTTCTGTTCCCATTTGTTCTGCATGTCTGTGTTTATGTGCTTCTTTCACAGGTTGAGGGGTGAGGTCCAATGAGTTTCGAGTTCCTATGAGGTCCAATGACACTCTGAGGAACACCCAGTATCATCTACTCGTCAATGGAATTAGTAGTAATTAGTAGTTCTTCATCAGTGTAGTGTACATCAGTGCCTATTTGTCACCCTCAAATAAAAGTAATATCATGCAACTCGTAGCTTGCCTTTCTTTTTGTGGTGTATACATGCTGGGAGGGGAAAAGTCTAATTTCAAAAGAGCATAAAATGGCACTTTGCCTTGAGGACCAGTTGAAGAATTTAGTGAATAATCTTTAAATAGTGATGTACAACCCATTGCATGTAAATTCAATCTAGTTTTAGGGGTGGTGCAACAACAACAACTTAATACTATAGTACATATAAGGCAATTAACTATGAAAAAAAACAAAATGAAGTGAAACATCCTAGGTGTGTAGATACCACCATATAGCATACTGTGAAATGAATCATCTTCATACGTTCCTGTGCTGTGAGTGAGGAATGAGGATCAGACACGTTCCCTCTCTTGATGATTCAAGTTTCTTTATTAGGAAAAAGACCCCTTGAGATGTACCATCTTGTTTTTCGAGGGGCTCCCAACACAGATACATGTCATATTGTGAATTGTCTTCTTTCTCTCAACTTCAGTGTTCTATGTTTCTATGGCTTATTGTGCGTATTGTGGTGGTACATCCCTCCTAGCAATCGCAATGCGTCTATTGAAACTTATTGTAGACTGATTGAACAAGAGATTTAACGTCACTCGTACAAGAAAAGGATGCACATAAATCTCATTGTAATCTCAACATAGACGAGAATGTATTTAGTTTTGTATAGATTTCGCTGTTGTATGGTTCTATATTATAATATTTCACTATTGTATCTGCTGTATTTCTCAGATACATGTAAGTGTCTCTATGACAAGGAATTTATATTCCAGAGCCTCTTATGAGGCCTTATGAGTCATTTTTGAGGTAACTCCTCTTGTATTTGAAGGTGAGACACCACATGACCTTTGATCCCGACCTCTCATATCACAGGGACTGGTCTTATTTAACCCCTTCTGATTGGTTGAATGACTCTCTGGCACCATACTTAAGTGTGAACCATTATGTGCTCTGTCTGTATTCCCTGATGAAGGCTTAACCGCCAAATCGTTGGATTCATTTGTCTTACCTGCTACTGTAACACTACGTCCTAATAAAATATTGGCACTCTGGCTTTTGGCGTGTGCGGCCGGCCACCTTCTTGTTTTTTCAAAGATTTCCTCTGCGGTACACCCTTACTTTAACGTGACAAAATCATACTTAAAGATAAGTACTGTGTTTAATGTGCCTGCTTCATGTGCAGTGTTTGCAGCAGTATATAGGCCTACTAATTTGCTTCTATTTCTGTATGTTGCTTTATGTTGTTTATATTTTGAGTTTTTAACCTCAAAAACCATCAACCTGCCCATGGAAAACATACAGTAGCAGCATGGCTCACATCTGGGATATTTAGATAAACTAATAGTGATTATATTAATATTAATGTGTATTGTATAAACTAAAAACACATGACATGTTTTGCCTGTTTTCCATAATTACGGCCCACAACATATTGATGTTACGCTTAAAGGCTTCAAGGCTTGTGGATTACCATTCCTAAGTGACCACATCTGATGATAGGCGCATGGTTTCATGCTCCAGTGATTGGCAGTGGAAGTATAAATTTACTCAACTACTGTACAACTAGTACAGTAGTTACATACATTTATTGTTACTTGTGTAGTTCCAGTATTTGATACTTTATACTTAAACTCCACAAAATCTCAAAGGCAAATATTATACTTTTTTACTCCAATTCAATTATTTGAAAACATAATTTAGTGTAGTTTCTTTGTGGATTTAGATTAATATTACAAAACATAACCGACTGTTCCTTTTTGAAATTATAGCTGATCTACAAGCTCACAATGCGTCACATCGCAGCATGTTGTGAGCTTGTAGATCAGCCATTTGAAAAGGTTTGTGGAAATAATCTGTGTCTTCACTTTGACGCTAATACTTTCGTAATTTGACTCGAGTACATTTTTGAGAGTGCTTCTTCCACCACTGGTGAATCATTCAGTCTTCTGACAGGAGGAAGATGAAACACCAACATTCATCTATCTTCCATCTATCTGCATGTTGTATCCTGAGGATTAACATAATTGGAGGGTGAAGAAATTGGCAGAAAATAAAGACACCGGTACACAGTACTCAACCAGTGAAAATATAGCTAATGAAAGTTACAGGTGTGGTGTGTGCGATATGAAGTGTGAGATGACCATAATGACAGTACCCTTTATCATATTCAAGAGCTTTAGAGAGTGTACAAATGTACTGTCTCAGAGTTATGTTGACAATGATTTTACGATATATAAATACATAAAAGTTAGATTAGATTGAGGTCCCAGATATAAATGGAATAAATAAATACATAAATAATGGTAAGCTATGAAGGGAGGTCTGTGGCATATTGCATGGATTCTACACTTTTTCATGACATGTCATGGACCCCAAATTGATTTTCATTAGGCCACAGGCTTTTCCTATGCATTCCTTTTCAAATAATTGTGTGCTATATGTGATGTTGAGGATACCATATGCTTGATATACAAATGTTATAAGTGTACACTTCTGTAACTTTATAGTTAAACAAGGCAGATGGCTTCTTGGTTAGAGTGGGTGACAATCACACGAAAATATGAAATGACCTACCTAGGTTCCATCCTGGAGGCTAATCTGTCCGGTGATAAAATGGCCACCAACGTAATCAAAAAAGTCAACAAAAGAACAAGATTCCTTTACAGGATCTCCTCACTGGTCAACAAAAAGACCCCAACAGGTTTCTTCAACTATGCATGCACCTCTTGGTACCTGCACGTACAGCACCTCAAAGGCCCTTAAAACAAGGCTCCAGACTTCCCAAAACAAACTGGTCAGGCTACTACTGGGCGGCCCTCACCCCCCGAACCCACCTCACCCCTGCCCACTTTGACAGGCTGGGATATGGCTTAGGGTCGACGACAGAGTACAGCATCTTGCAATGAGTCTGGTCCACAAGATTCGATACACCACCGTCCACCAAGATACCCATGTACCTGTCTAGATATTTCCTTAATGTCAACGAAGTCCACACCCACAACCAAAATGCAGAACGCCCTACCAACAGTCATTAAGACATGCAAATCCCTTGACTCCTTCAAAACCGCTCTCAAAGGGCACCTACGGACGGCTGCAATTCGAAACTGGCCCCCTGTAAAATCCGAAACCCCCCCCCCCCCCACCTACCCCTTTTCCCCCTCACTTTATATGTTTTCTTTTCCTTTTTTACCTCCTTTATGATGAATTCCTGCCCCTCCTATATACAGGTTTAACGTTTGTTTTTAGTTCAATGTTTGTTTTCAAATGGCCGTTGACAATGAAGGGAAAATTTACATCATCTGTCCCTGACACAAACATTAAATGGAGTTGGTACAACATATGTTAAAGATAAGATAAGATTGTTTGGTTGACACCATGCATTCCATGCTAATTCCATTCCTAGCCTCAGGTATGGTATGGAGCTCAATCAACCTCTCCACAGCTACAGTCAACTCCACCATTCATCTGCCATCAGTGCCATGGTTATATGGATCTCAGCTCCATCCTCGCCACTCACCGAGGCCTCGCTGTCATGGCAACTGTCAAGCTCCCCGCCCTATCACCGCCCTCGCTCCATCAAGGGAAGAGTATGTATGCCAGTCTGTTTCACCAGCCACTCGTACCCCTCCCTCCCTCCCTCCCGTTTCTCTCACTAACTCTGGTTCTCCAGTATCAGGTTCCAGATGGGGGTCTGGGTTCGGAGGCGTGTCCTCGTTCGATCAGAAGGACGCCCCGCTACACAGACCCCAGGCCAAAACACTCAGGGTATCCTACCCCCGGAACCTGGCCTTCATCCTTCACATTGAATGTGGTCTGTACTCTAGTGAAATGCCATTAACAACAAAGAGAATGTAATGTTTGTGTTGGCACCGTTTGTTTTACATCACCATTACATCACCTAATCAACGTGAGTTAGACTTTAATATATTAGCACCCCTCACTTCACACAGGTGTGATTTTTTTTACTGTTAATAAATACTTCAATCAATCATTCACTACATAAGAAATGGATGTTGGTACTACTGAAAGAATGATACACTCAATATTTTTGTATTACAAAAATATTATTATTATTATTAATAATAATAATTTTAAACAAGGCCTAACGAACGACCTATTAAACTTCACTGGTGGTGTGTGTGTGTGTGTGTGTGTGCGCGTGTGTGTGTGTGTGTGTGTGTGTGTGTGCGTTCTACTGTGTCGCAGGCTGTGCTCGGAGAGGGCGTGTCTAACTTCACATTCCAGGCTTGATTGACAGGTGCCCCGAGCACTGTAATTTAGTCCCTGGATTGCCTGTTGGAACAATCCAGACCAGAGAGTCACTGAAAAGAGGCGCAAATGAGTGTATTTTGACACGCTTTCCCGAGGCTATAACTCTATGAAATGAAATCAGTCATAGACGTTCCGTTTGATCCTAGATGACGATAGAAATAGAACGTGCATGTTGTTCGCAGACGGACGGAGTCTCTTCAGGAGGACCAACAGCCAGGACAGGTGCATGTCTGCTGGACTCTGGAGTCTGAATCCTTATTCCTTCCCAGGACAGATTCGCTGTCGTCCCACGCCAGCCCGGGCTGTTCATCAGTGGATCGGTAATCGGTATTTATTTACTAACACTCCAATAATAGAACTCTTTGGGATTACTTCGCGATTCGGTCAGTTTAAAAATGAAGTAATCGCAGCTTTCGTCTTCCACAACAAAGTCCCTCGGATCATTCGAGCGCACTCATGGAGAAAGTTACAGCCACTGAGCCAGCCTCTTCTACGTCGTCTGGGCTAAACGTTTGGACCACTAGATAGTAGTTACTGTGTTCTTGCAGACAGAGAGAGGCTGCATGAGAGTTGAGGCACGGATTTCCGCACGACACTGGCCGCCTGGATCGGGTTGCAATGGAGAGGAACGGCGGCAGCGCTGGGACCCAAACGCCGCAGCAGCAGCAGCAGCGTTCGCTCAGCACCACCGGCGGCAGCAGCGCCAGGGACCGGCTGAACAGGTAGGCCATGAGGCAGGCTAACAGGCTAGCAGTGCCAGTGGATCAGGAGGGATGATCATTTACTATAGTAGCCTACACAGTTTAACCTAACACTCGAGTTAACAGTCACCCGTGGTCTGTAACATTACATGACGTATCTCTATTTGGTTCATGACGATCAGGTTGGGGAGGAGGGGACCCTCAAGGACCACCGAGGTCCCGGTGGGTCCCGGTGGGTCCCCGGACGGACCCCATACGCTAAGAATCGGTGATGAAGTGCAGTGCACACTGGGATAAATCACAGTTTACACTAATATAATCACCGATAAACTTTCTATACGTTGTTGTTGTTGTTGTTGTTGTTGTTATTATTATTGTTTTTATTATTATTATTATTTTAAAGGTTACTCATCATCCCTGTCCCAGATGCAGCATCAGTAGAGTAGAGTTTATTTATTTTGGTCATTAAAACAAATCAATACAGTGATTGCTTTTTTTTGTGCAAAAGAAACATTGACCAAAGGTGTATAGGCTGAAGCCTAAGCTTATTGTGCCTACCCTTCTAACAAATAAATGGCTTTCATATAGGTAAACAGAAGGGGGAAAAAACAAAACAAAACAAATAACATAACATAAAACAAAGACAGACAGGACAATACAGTTAACAGGAACAAGGCAACAAAACACAAAACGAGAGAGAAATGAGAAAACAAAACATCATATCAATGTTCTATATACGTATCTACTATTTTTGATCTATATAATTTTTTTAATTTATTTATTGTACTATAGTTTTTTAGTTCGTCATCCAATCCATTCCACAGCTGGACCCCTCTGACCGATATGCACCTCTCTTTGATGTTTATTCTAGCATCTGTTTGTTTGTTTGAATATGGAAGTGCCTCTTAGGTTGTAGAGGTCTCTCTCTAAGCCAGAACAGCTCCTGGATACAGCTCGGGAGCAGGTGATTGTGTGCCTTGTACATTGTTATTGCGGTATTTAGATCTACTATATCTTGGAGTTTTAGGGTGTTTAATTGAATGAATAATAGGTTGGTGGGTGCGTAATAATCAGATTGGGTGATAATTCTTATGGCTTTTTTTTAAAGTAGAAATATTGGCTGGATAGTTACCTCCACACAGTAATTGATGTATGGGAGTACGAGGGAGCAATACAGCATATATAGTGAGTTCTGGTTTAGTATAGGTTTAGCTTTATACATTATTATAGCAATGGTTTTAGATAATTTTGTCCTTAGATTATTTATATGCGGTTTCCAATTAAGTTTACTGTCAATAATTAAACCTAAGAATTTATTCTCAGTCGTCCTGTGAACCTGCTTACATGTCCCACACCACAAAATGGACAAATCTGATAATGTCAACCTAGCCCGACATTTAGACTCTCTCGTAGAGTGTTTTTCACACACTGGAGTTTAACCCAACACTGGAGTTAACAGAGTCACCCGTGGTCTGTAACATGACGTATGTCTATTTGGTTCATAACGGGAGTCTAAATGTTGGGCTAATGTCAACCAAAGACTGAAACCCACCATGCTTTATGGTACAAATGAGACTTGCTATGTGTATTGGGACATTTGACAGGGGAACATACGGTTGTATAGCCTACTTTAACACAGTGTGCATGTCAAGTTAAGTGGTTTACATGGTCTTATTGTTGTATCTATTACTGTAGACAACTATTGGCTAGTAACCTTTATTTCCTTCTTGAGAGTGTAAGCAGCTGCAGTCAGATTATAGGATTACATAAGCATCTTTGAGGCTTTGAGTTGGGCCACTGTCTCTCATAGCTTTGAGTTGGGCCAGTGTCTCCCATAGCTTTGAGTTGGGCCACTGTCTCCCATAGCTTTGAGTTGGGCCACTGTCTCTCATGGCTTTGAGTTGGGCCACTGTCTCCCATAGCTTTGAGTTGGGCCAGTGTCTCCCATAGCTTTGAGTTGGGCCACTGTCTCCCATAGCTTTGAGTTGGGCCACTGTCTCTCATGGCTTTGAGTTGGGCCACTGTCTCCCATAGCTTTGAGTTGGGCCACTGTCTCCCATAGCTTTGAGTTGGGCCACTGTCTCCCATAGCTTTGAGTTGGGCCAGTGTCTCCCATAGCTTTGAGTTGGGCCAGTGTCTCCCATAGCTTTGAGTTGGGCCAGTGTCTCCCATAGCTTTGAGTTGGGCCAGTGTCTCCCATAGCTTTGAGTTGGGCCAGTGTGTCTCCCATAGCTTTGAGTTGGGCCAGTGTCTCCCATAGCTTTGAGTTGGGCCAGTGTCTCCATAGCTTTGAGTTGGGCCAGTGTGTCTCTCATAGCTTTGAGTTGGGCCAGTGTCTCCCATAGCTTTGAGTTGGGCCAGTGTGTCTCCCATAGCTTTGAGTTGGGCCAGTGTCTCCCATAGCTTTGAGTTGGGCCAGTGTCTCCCATAGCTTTGAGTTGGGCCAGTGTCTCCATAGCTTTGAGTTGGGCCAGTGTCTCTCATAGCTTTGAGTTGGGCCAGTGTCTCCATGGCTTTGAGTTGGGCCAGTGTCTCCATGGCTTTGAGTTGGGCCAGTGTCTCCCATAGCTTTGAGTTGGGCCAGTGTCTCCCATAGCTTTGAGTTGGGCCAGTGTGTCTCCCATAGCTTTGAGTTGGGCCAGTGTGTCTCCCATAGCTTTGAGTTGGGCCAGTGTCTCCCATAGCTTTGAGTTGGGCCAGTGTCTCCCATAGCTTTGAGTTGGGCCAGTGTCTCCATAGCTTTGAGTTGGGCCAGTGTCTCCATAGCTTTGAGTTGGGCCAGTGTGTCTCCCATAGCTTTGAGTTGGGCCAGTGTGTCTCCCATAGCTTTGAGTTGGGCCAGTGTCTCCCATAGCTTTGAGTTGGGCCAGTGTCTCCATAGCTTTGAGTTGGGCCAGTGTCTCCATAGCTTTGAGTTGGGCCAGTGTCTCCATGGCTTTGAGTTGGGCCAGTGTCTCTCATAGCTTTGAGTTGGGCCAGTGTCTCCATAGCTTTGAGTTGGGCCAGTGTCTCCATGGCTTTGAGTTGGGCCAGTGTCTCCCATAGCTTTGAGTTGGGCCAGTGTCTCCATAGCTTTGAGTTGGGCCAGTGTGTCTCCATAGCTTTGAGTTGGGCCAGTGTCTCCATAGCTTTGAGTTGGGCCAGTGTCTCCCATAGCTTTGAGTTGGGCCAGTGTCTCCCATAGCTTTGAGTTGGGCCAGTGTCTCCCATAGCTTTGAGTTGGGCCAGTGTCTCCATGGCTTTGAGTTGGGCCAGTGTCTCCATAGCTTTGAGTTGGGCCAGTGTCTCCATAGCTTTGAGTTGGGCCAGTGTCTCTCATGGCTTTGAGTTGGGCCAGTGTCTCTCATGGCTTTGAGTTGGGCCAGTGTCTCCATAGCTTTGAGTTGGGCCAGTGTCTCCCATAGCTTTGAGTTGGGCCAGTGTCTCCCATAGCTTTGAGTTGGGCCAGTGTCTCCCATAGCTTTGAGTTGGGCCAGTGTCTCCCATAGCTTTGAGTTGGGCCAGTGTCTCCCATAGCTTTGAGTTGGGCCAGTGTCTCTCATGGCTTTGAGTTGGGCCAGTGTCTCCCATAGCTTTGAGTTGGGCCAGTGTCTCCATGGCTTTGAGTTGGGCCAGTGTCTCCATAGCTTTGAGTTGGGCCAGTGTCTCTCATGGCTTTGAGTTGGGCCAGTGTCTCTCATGGCTTTTCTCTCAGTCTGAAATCAGATTGCTGATGACTCAGTTCATTGTCACAAGTTCACAACAGATGGGCGATGCACAAAAACACACACACACACACACACACACACACACACACACACACACACACACACACACACACACACATCTTATATTAAAAAGAAGATGGACAGATAGAGATAAAAACAGATAAAAACAAATCCTTCTATGGGTAAACATTAGCTCTGGTCCATAGCCAATGCAGGGCAGAATCATAGAAGCATTGGCTATGGACCAGAGCTAGGTAAACATTATAGCCGATTAGTAGGGCTCTCACAAATTCTCACAATCTGAATCATGAAAGTTTACTTTACGATTAATTATCATACAAATAACTATCGTAATATGAGACTGTTGGGATTATGATTTAATTATGTTTTTGGCATTGAAATTTACTGGAACATGTCATTTTTGTTTGTCCTTTAGCCAGGCTTTGAATGGAAACTATTTTGACGTTTATGCAAAATAATTGCAATAATCTAAAATAAGAGTTAGCTCTACTATAATGTTACTCTAATGCCATTGCCACCATGGTCATTATGACAAAGACTTGGGGCTTTGGACAGTCTTAAAGGACAACTTTAGTTTTGGTTCATGTTTTAGGCATTCAAGCATGGGGCTAAATATGTATTTTTCTACAAAATATTACGGCGATTTTGTTTTTTATTATTTACTATAGTCCTACTAGACCCCAAGAAATTACTTCTGGCCATAAAAGATCACGAGATCTACTGAATGTGTCAAACTGCATATTGAGCCTATGACACACAGTGTGGCTTCCCCCCAGTAGGCTACCTTCACATTCAGTAGATCCTGTGATCTGTGGCCAGATGTAATTTCCTGGGGTCTAGTAGGACTATAGTAAATAATAAAAAAATAAATCGCCATAATATTTTGTAAAAAAAATACATATTTATCCCCATGCTTGAATGCCCCCCCCTCAAAAATCCCTAAAACGAAAGAAAGCAGTAAATGAAAAATAAATAAATAACGCTAATCTTTTACTTTCTCTAATAACAACCTAAAACATGAACCTTGGTTGAAAAAAAATAAAGTTGTCCTTTAAATTAAGGAATGTTTTTATTCATGCTCATTTACTTCCTCCAGCGTGGATCCGTATGGCTTTGAGCGGAAAGAAGACTTTGATTATGAATCCTATGAAGAGCTGATGTCAGAGTACCTGGCTGTGCTCACTAGGCGAGCCATCCAGTGGTCAAAGCTACTCAAGGGCAGTAGCAAAGTGGAGAAGAATGTCAAATGTGAGTGTGTGTGTGTGACTGTGTGTGTGTGATAACCATTAAAGTACATTCATACATTTATAGATCTTTCACAGAATAAAATACTAGGTTCTAAAGTGAGTTGTTGTTGTGTATCTCCTTCAGTAAAGCGCTATGTACGGAAGGGGGTCCCCAATGAACACAGGGCTCTAGTCTGGATGGCTGCCAGTGGAGCTCTGGAGCGGCTGGAGACCAAGACGGGCTACTACCAGTCTCTACTGGTCGCCGAGCACGACCCCAAACTGGTGGAAACCGTCCGCATAGGTCAGTCGGTCGGTCAGTCAGTCAGTCAGTCAGTCAGTCACTCAAGCAAAAAGTGGAATAATACACACACACACACACACACACACACACACACACACACACACACACACACACACACACACTAGGGCATTCACTTCTAGTCATTTTTATTTTTTACTAGTTGCCTAGTTTACTAGTCGACTAGTTGTTTAACTACCTATTGTGTAAAAAACAACAACAAAAACATATTTATTTGACATTTAAAAACTGTGTACATTGGTGACTATAATCTACCTGATCTTGAGGCCTACAAAATAAGGGGAAAAAGATATATATATATTTATATATATTTTTTCCTTCTAATCAACTAGTCAACTAGTACCAACAAGGTCGACTAGTGGATTTACTAGTCGACTAGTTAGTCGACTAGTTGGTTAATGCCCTAACACACACACACACACACACACACACACACACACACACACACACACAGTTTCATTGTCACTCTCTTGAAAAGTCGTTCTCTCACACTCACTCAGTTCATTGGCACATTCTCACACACTTTCAGTCTCTTACTCTTTGCTCTCAACATGCACAATGTCTTTCTCTACGGTCTCCTTCTCTTAGATCTGAACAGGACATTTCCAGACAACGTCCTGTTCCGCAAGACGTCTAACCCATGTCTGCAGAAACCTCTGTATAATGTGCTCCTAGCGTACGGACACCACAACCCATCCGTGGGCTACTGTCAGGTAATGTTGAGCCAACCCATATGCGGTTGATTGGATGTTGTTGCGTTCAATTATATATGCCGTTGTTTGTACAAAATAGGCACTGTGTCCACACATTTGCAGGCAAACTGAATGGACTAGAAATGGATTAGAACCATAACGGTCATTGTCACATGAATCATGAGATAATTTGTAGCTAATTTGGTGGGGGTGGGAAAAAATCATGCAGTTAACATTAAAGAAAAAGAAAGAGGATTGCACTTAGAAAATTATCCGTTTTGAATCAGACATTTCATGCCTATTACAGATCGTAGAACGCATTAGACATCCAACCTTCATCAGTGTGTGTCACACACAAGTAAACGGAACAAACAACTTACACAAGCAAACCAATCTTTTTCTGAGTGCAGTATGTTTTAGAACAGTTTGAAGTGTAGTATGTTTTAGAACAGTTTGTAGTGCAGTGTGTTTTAGAACAGTTTTTAGTGCAGTATGTTTTACAACAATTTGTAGTGCAGTATGTTTTAGAGCAGTTTGTAGTGCAGTGTGTTTTAGAACAGTTTGCTAGGACAACGCACCAGAATCAGATGGTCAGAGTGTGGTGGAATACAAACACATTTATTATCTACAATAAACAATTTGTTGCATTTGTGAAAAAAGTGAAATCTGTGTTGTTTAAAAGATAGATAAGGTAGTTCATGCATTTTGGACACACTCTCTGTAGTGTTTTCTTGTTTAAAGAAAATGCGAAATGGTGGAAAATATAATTAGGGCGGAAATGCGTGTATATGGAGAGGTTTATCATGATCCAAGGAATCCAGGTGGAAAAAAGGTTGATTGTTTCACCTATGGTAATAAAACAACCATGTACAGTATAGACTAGAGCCACCATGAGGTTGATTTGAATCATTTGGCACGGAGTGTCTTCTTTTGTCTACTCTACTGGGAGTGTTTGCAGACATCCAGACCAGCAGTGTTTGAGATTAGCTGTGCACAAATACATCAAAGATGCGATTATCCATTTCTAATGGATAAAGCCTTGGCCTGGAGGAGAGGTCATCAGGTGGTCTCCAACCTTCTTAAGACACTCTCCAGTTGGCGGGTCAGCAGTGATTGGCCATTGAATCATTTCAATCTGTGTTTGTATCCTCAGGGCATGAACTTCATCGCTGGCTACCTGCTCATCGTCACTAAGGATGAGGAGAAATCTTTCTGGTTGATGGAGGCGCTTCTGGAAAGGATATTGCCAGGTGTGTATTGTGTTGTCTTGCACCACCAATAACTGTTATCACCGTTCTGGTTTGGCTCTCTGTGCTATAAATATCCCTTGCCGGAGGTCACATGGTCTTTATCTCTCTGTAGCTTAACCCATTCTGACCTGAGATCAGATTCTAAAAATGTCTTCTACATCCTGACAGTTTTCTGAAAAAGCTATGTTTCTATGTCGGATTTAAAAAAAATAGCAGACCTACAAGCTCGTGAGCTTGTAGATCTGCTATTTTTCAATAGCTAAAGCATAACGTAATGCTAACACCATGAGGGACACTGATGTGTCTGTATCTCACTCACTCACTCAAACCCACATGCACAGTTTGACGAGGCAGTCACACTGATCTGTGACTCTATGAATTAAATTACCTGGTTTATGATAAGCAGTGATTGTAAACAGGTTCTCAATGTAATGAGTCCCGGGTTGCAGGGGTGGTCTTTTAGACGAGCCCCAGTCCCACTTCAATAACGTTAGGAGTCATATTTTGCCATTTTTACAAACTGCTGCATTTAACTCCCAATATCATTTTATATGGTTATAATGTGGTTATTATACTCATGTAGAAAACAGAAGAAGAAATTATTATTATAACTAAAGCTAGCAAAATAAACTGAAATAAAAAACAGTACAGTAGTGCATCCCGTGGATGCAGAGGTCGTTGTTTTATTGCGTTTATTATTAAACTGCATTTTGGGATGCAAAATGCACCCTATTGTAATCTCTGGATAAGCATATAAAGCATGCATTAGATGTCCAAGGTGTTTAACCAAACTGTTAAAAAATAATGTATAAATAGCTAAGAGTCTAGACTCATCAGTGTGAATGTATTTAATTGTGTGTGTGTGTGTGTGTGTGTGTGTGTGTGTGTGTGTGTGTGTGTGTGTGTGTGTGTGTGTGTGTGTGTGTGTGTGTGTGTGTGTGTGTGTGTGTGTGTGTGTGTGTGTGTGTGTGTGTGTGTGTGTGTGTGTGTGTGTGTGTGTGTGTGTGTGTGTGTGTGTGTGTGTGTGTGTGTGACTAGACTACTACAGTCCAGCCATGCTGGGGCTGAAGACGGACCAGGAGGTGTTGGGGGAGCTGGTCAAGGTCAAAGCCCCCGCAGTGTGGCAGAGCATGGAGGAGCAGAACGTCAGCTGGACCCTGGTGGTGTCCCGATGGTTCATCTGTCTCTACGTAGACGTCCTCCCAGTGGAGGTGAGAGGTGGAGGGGTTCATCTGTCTCTACGTAGAGGTGAGAGGTGGAGGGGTGCATCTGTCTCTACGTATAGATGTCCTCCCAGTAGAGGTGAGAGGTGGAGGGGTTCATCTGTCTCTACGTATAGATGTCCTCCCAGTAGAGGTGAGAGGTGGAGGGGTTCATCTGTCTCTACGTATAGATGTCCTCCCAGTAGAGGTGAGAGGTGGAGGGGTTCATCTGTCTCTACGTAGAGGTGAGAGGTGGAGGGGTTCATCTGTCTCTACGTAGAGGTGAGAGGTGGAGGGGTTCATCTGTCTCTACGTATAGATGTCCTCCCAGTAGAGGTGAGAGGTGGAGGGGTTCATCTGTCTCTACGTATAGATGTCCTCCCAGTAGAGGTGAGAGGTGGAGGGGTTCATCTGTCTCTACGTATAGATGTCCTCCCAGTAGAGGTGAGAGGTGGAGGGGTTCATCTGTCTCTACGTATAGATGTCCTCCCAGTAGAGGTGAGAGGTGGAGGGGTTCATCTGTCTCTACGTATAGATGTCCTCCCAGTAGAGGTGAGAGGTGGAGGGGTTCATCTGTCTCTACGTATAGATGTCCTCCCAGTAGAGGTGAGAGGTGGAGGGGTTCATCTGTCTCTACGTATAGATGTCCTCCCAGTAGAGGTGAGAGGTGGAGGGGTTCATCTGTCTCTACGTATAGATGTCCTCCCAGTAGAGGTGAGAGGTGGAGGGGTTCATCTGTCTCTACGTATAGATGTCCTCCCAGTAGAGGTGAGAGGTGGAGGGGTTCATCTGTCTCTACGTATAGATGTCCTCCCAGTAGAGGTGAGAGGTGGAGGGGTGCATCAAAGTTGTGGTGCCGTGTCAGAAGTGTTCTTGATTAGTGTCAGAAGTGTTCTTGCTGAACCCCTAAACCACTGCTCCTGATGAGCAGGTTGGTACTTTGCATGCTTGCCTGGTGTGTGACACCACAGAGGCATGAGGCAACCGTCTTATCTACGCTGTTGATGATGGCATGATGTTGATAACAGGTTGATGACTACAAGTATATATCTTCTTCCCAAAAGGAAATTCAAACTAGGAAGGCCTGGTCAGCCTGCAATGACATGCATAAGATCTGGTCGTCCCAGTTTAGTAAGAGCTTCAAAGTAAAAATATTTAGGACGACTGTCGAGCCGATTTTACTATTCTATGGCTCCGAGAAATGGACACTTTCAAAGAAATTAGAGAAACAGCTGGATGGCACTTAAACCCTGACAGTTTTCTGAAAAACATGTTTCTATGTCAGTCATTCTCAAACATATTCATGTCAAGGACCCCAAATACGGTATATGACATTGGCCGCTGAAAATATGTTGTTCCAGGGACCCTCCTAGTACCAAAGATTTGAGTTAAAAACTCGCTCTGAAAGAATATATACAGTATTCAACGATTTTAGGCACATTTTCACGATTTAAAAAAAATAGCAGACCTACAAGCTCGTAGGCGCTATGAGCTTGTAGATCTGCTATTTTTCAATAGCTAAAGTATAACATAATGCTAAGAACACCAAAAGGGGTTCCCGCCCCCAACATGGGTTAACTTATTTTTGTGTTACATATTTTATAGGATTTAAATGGTCTGTGTAAAGTACTGTTTCATAGATAAACTGTATGGATTAGTTTGTTGAAATGGTACATTCTTTGGTTCCCTCTCTTCCACAGACGGTTCTGCGGATCTGGGACTGCCTGTTCTACGAGGGCTCTAAGATCCTGTTCCGTGTTGCTCTGACGCTCATCCACCACAACCAGACAGAGATTCAAGAGGCTGCCGGACTGCCGGACATCTGCCAGGTCTTCAAACAGATTGTACGCGGACCATTCGTTGAAGAATGCCATACTTTCATGCAGGTAAAAAAAAGTTTTATTTTTATTTTTAGGATTTGTACTTTATTTATTTTCTTTTGTATATAAGACATTGACAAAACACAACCAAAGAAATGCATAACAAAACAAACGCATAACAAAACAAAACAAAACAATATATCAGAGATGCACAGAAATATCCCGCAGTCCACCCCAGCCCCATTTCCAGACATATTCCTTCAGTGTATTTTTCTAAAGTCGCAGCCCGTTCAGAGCTCACTCAGAGCCAGAAACTAATCAGAGCCATTATACGTGCATTTGGTAAAAAGCCCCATTTTAAGTCATAGTCGTCCGTCCTATTGAGCAGCCTGTATGACAGTCGCTCGTAAGCGGCCAATAGTCCCATCGAGGCATCCCAGAGGATGGGATGGAGCCTTCCAGTCCTTGACCAACAGCCTCCTGACATGATGGCCGTTTGTATCCATTCAGCTAAAGGAGGAGCAACGTGCCTCAATGTGGCAACAGCCTGGGTGATAAAGGAATGTGTAGGCCTTTTATTCTCTCCAGTCTTTCATGTATAGCAGTCCAATATTCCTGAATTTTGGAACAGCCCCAAAGCATGCGTAAGAGTGTACCTTCTCTATCCTGACACCTCCAGCATTCAGGACCATCAGTCAAGCCGACCCTAAACAACATTCTATTTATAATTTTTAATTGAATCAACCTTGTACGTAGTTCTCTTGACGTTTTCCTTCCATTCCTAAGAATTCTAACCCAATCACCATCTGATATTGTAAGTCCTAAATCCCTTTCCCATGGTCAGTTTACATCCAGAGGCATCTAGGAACATGGCATAGTATGTAGAAGCCTCATTAGGGCCTGGGGCAGATCGTTGAGTCTCGGAGCACAGTTCATCTTAATAATGTTTGCCTTAATTACCCCACATAGAAAGAAACAAAGACCACCATCGTTCATCAGTCCATATTTTATCCAGGAGCTTCGAAGTTAGTTTTTACTAACTCGTCCAATTTAGAAGGGAAGATTATGCCTAAATATTTTATGCCCTTAAATGTATTTATTAGATCCCCATTAGCTTACTATGAGTCATAGCAGCTATTCCTCCTGCGGTCTTAAACATATCCTCATTAAAACATTTCTAACCATATTATTATTACATACATTCACAACATTCATCCAACACAATAATACAACACAAAACAACCCGTGATCCGTCTACTACATTTGATAGCTAGCTCCACAGTACAATCAAATCTTCAACATTGATAATAAAGTAAATAGAAGGTGAGATATAGTTTCATCTTATTGGAGGAGCACCAGTAGATAGTAAATAAAATACTAAATAGGTAGGTACATTCAATTGGACCAGTTGGTATATCCCATGTTAACCACTTAAACACATTGTGAGCTTGTATACTGTAGATCTGCTATTTCCCAGTAGTTAAATCCTATAACCTGCCTTTTTGTCTTTCCAGAAAATCTTCTCGGAACCAGGAAGCCTCTCCATGGCGACTATATCCAAACATCGGGACATGTGTCGTGCCCGCATTGTTGCGGAGGGGTCCTGAACCCTGACCTGTCAGTCAAACACAATACACATTCCAGGGATGTCCCAATACACCATTTTGTCTCCTTTACACTCCTTTGGCTTTGATGAGTGACCTTGGAGTTTTGAAAAGAGAGGATTCTGATTTGGGATAAACTCCCAACACCTCATTTGCACCTTCTTTTTTAGATGATGGTTGTTTATGACCAACTTTACTGTCACAGTGATTGCTGCATTTAATTTATGTGTCTTTAAATACACATTCAACCAATAGCACGGCATAACTGTAAATTCATTAATGGTATACTATACACAAAGCGATGACTATGCATTGTAAAACTTGTAGCATAATTTCTATTTTAGAAGCAAAATGAATGTTGCATATAGACTCAATTTGGGTACTTTCTAGATATTTAAAATAGGTATTTTCACTGTGAAGTCTTAAGTGGATTGACTTTATTTTCTATGAATCTGATGCATAAATGTGCACTTTACTCCTGATCGTGAGCTACAGCAGAGATAAAGCTTAGCAGAATGTTGTATGTATACCTAGTTGATGCCCTTAACCCATTCTGACCTGAGATCAGATTCACACGAGGTTTCCACTGGACAGACACTGGTCTGATTAAGCCACTTCTGACCTGAGATCAGATTCTAAAAATGTCAGTCGCTCTTCGATTTTTCTAAAATAGCAGACCTACAAGCTCGTAGCGCGCCACTCGGTGGCGCACTACGAGCTTGTAGATCTGCTATTTTTCAATAGCTAAAGCATAACATGATGCTAATACCAAAACGGGTTCCCGGTCAGAATGGGTTAAGGGAGATTATCATGAATATTACATTGAATCACAGCTTTTCAGATTATCATTGATAATTACATGTCTGAATAATTATTTCATCTAGGTTACAAAAGGTAAAAATTAAAAAAAACGTTTGCTCTGAAAGAATATATATTCAAAGATTTGTGAGGCATTTTTACGATTTTTTCAAAAATAGCAGACATACAAGCTTGTAGCGCGCCACTCGCTCGCTATATGAGCTTGTAGATCTGCTATTTTTCAACAGCTAAAGTACAACGTAATACTTAAACACCAAAAGGCGTTCCCGCCCAGAATGGGTTAAAGACCTTTCCCCCTACAGTCAAGTCCTCTTGGAGGTATCGGCTTTGGCCATAGATTATTATAACATGCCATCAGTGTCCTTGTCCCATTCTGACGGTGGAGGTGGAGGAGCTGCTCTGTGTTTCTTTTGCAAATCTGAGCCGGTTGCTGGAGGGTCATATGTGATGTCACCATTGCCAATACTGTGAACCTGTCATGGTACAATAAATTACTTCCGTCTTAAATGACTTTGCTCCGTGCCTGTGGTATTTTTTCTCAAATAGGGTGAGTTTCACTTATATAGGGCAAAATCATGTCAAACAACATATTAATCATAGAGTATTTTAAATACTTTAAAACATGGCTCGAGGGGGACTTTATGCGTGGCTGTGACGGTTCCCTATGTTGTGTGTGTGTGAATATAGTTGCTTTAGTAGGACTACTACTATGTGGTTGTGTGTAGTTGCTTTGCCCCTAATCATTTCTGTTCTCTGTCCAATAGGATTGGGGAGCAGAGCTTCTAATGATGATCAGCTCGCACCTGGGCCCGGGTGTCGACGCCCTATAAATGCCTGCTTCCCCAGTCCTGTTCTGTAACTGTTCCATCATGCACTCTTTTCAACATTTCTGTTAATGCATACAACACGCACACAATACATTTCATTTTTATTATAATAGATTTATTATAATAATTGAGTCAAATCATCTGGGAACCATTCCGGGGGTTTCCTTGTCCATGTGGTCAACACTACAGCCCGGTGAGTACAAAGCGATGTTTACTTCAGCGTACACACTTGTGTGCTCGGACTTTGGGAGATGGAGTTGATTTGTTTGATTATTGGAATTTGAATTTGTTAAGACATTTGGTTATTTTGCAATTTGATTAAGTTTGGTGCTAGTGGGGAGGTTTTTTCCTGGAATTTGTGCTTTCTAAAGTAGAAAAAAGGTTTGCCTGGTTGGTTTTGTCTTTTGTATGGTTATGAGTGTCCCTGTTAGGTGCGTTTAGCTTCTGCGTATATAACGTAGCTCGCTGGGTCTAGGCCGGGGGGTGGTTTAGGTGCAAGGTGTGGCTGTATAGCGGCTGTGCGTATGCACGGTCGCCTCGGGGGCACAGCTGAGAGGTGCATGCAGGCCTCCAGTTTCTGGTTGCCCTCCCTGCCTTTCGGTATCAGCTAGGCCTTTGCGGTGGCCTTCAGTGCATAAATACCTTCCGCAAACTGGCATGAAGACGGGTGGCGTTTAGCTTTGGGATTAAATAGTCTAGAGGGGCATTTGTAAAAAAAAAAAAGCGCACATGGCCAGGATGGTTACGCTAGAGGCCTTTTGTGGCTTGTCCTTCTGAAGAGCTGTTAATGCAAAGCACCAAAAGACCAACTAATTAAAATAGCAGTTTTATATATTTATAGCGTTTATTTAAACACAATTTTATTGTCACAACTAGATTTTTCATTCCTTGTTATTGACTGTAGGAATTGTTATGAGATCACTTGAAGTTTGCCCTCCAGCCGCAGCAACATGATAAGCACTCTGGCCTTCTCTGGTTTGTAGACATGGCTATGGTCCCTGAACAAGCTTTGGTACACCGCAGTGAAATGCTGACCTGAATTACGTTATCTATACACAATTAAGTTATCTATACACAAAGTGCTGCCCTCTTTCCACACAATAGTGTCACTGCTCTTTTGTCTGGGTGTTGTTTACAGGAAAGGCCTCGTACAAAAGCCATGGTCAAATTAACCCATTTTGACCTGACTTTCGAAATACCTACTATGTTTCTATATCGGTGGTGCTCAATATTTCATGTCAAGGACCCCAGAAACTATACAGTAATTGGCCACCGACCACCATCTGAAAATATGTAGTTCCAGGAACCCTTCAGAAGCAAAGATTTGAGTTAGAAATGTTCACGCTGAAAGAATATAATATATAGGCCTATTTGAAAATTTGTGCCACATTTTCGCGATTTTTGAAAATTAGCATACCTATACAAGCTTGTAGATCTGCTATTTTTCAATGGCTAAAGTATAACATAATGCTTAAAACACAAAGGGGTTCCCCCCCAGAATGGATTAAGCACATAAGAGGTATGACAAACATACAGTATTTTAAACCATACAAAAATACAAGTTTATGTACATTATGGGCACTATCAAAAGAAATGATAAAGGAAGTTTCTTTAATTGACTTTAGTAAGATGCAAAATAGAAAACAAGATCAAAGCATTCTCTATAAAAATAAAAGATCAAATCACTACAATTGATATTAACAATCATTGTGGGGCCGGGGGAATCAAAACCAATAATTCACACAACCTCTGCAGAATGGAAAAAACAAATGGCACAATCCAATTCCATTTAAATAGATGTATAGTCACTCTTATGGCTCCAGCCATTCAACAGAATGTACACATAGCAGCAACAGATATTCTATGGTCTTCGCAAACTTTGAACCAAAACCAAACAGTGAGAAAAGCCTCCTTTTTTGTTTAATACATTTACAGCAGTTATATAGGCTTTTATTCATAGGCTTCCCTTTTCATTGTAGAATAACGGGCATTCTATATAAATGTCAATTATGTCATTAAAAGCAAAAAGAAATACCTTTTGTACAGAGGGATATTCATTACAGGTGTTCAAACAACTAACACAAACATTAGATTTATTCCTGTCTTTGTATTCCAAGTTCCAACCACTGGACGTTGGACCTACTGGACTGGGCAAAGAATTATGTTTTGTCCCAAAATGGTCAATTTCACCATTCAATTCTGACCTGTTTTGAGTAAGACTCAAAATTATATAATTCGATACAAGATTGGTTACTTATAAGTTATAAGTTAACCCTCTATCTTCTCTCCCATTTTATAGACACTTTAACCCATTCTGACCTGAGATCAGATTCATACGAGGTTTCCACTGGACACACACTGGTCTGATTAACCCATTCTGACCTGAGATCAGATTCTAAAAATGTCAGTCGTTCTTCGATTTTTCAAAAAATAGCAGACCTACAAGCTCGTAGCGCGCCACTCGGTGGCGCGCTATGAGCTTGTAGATCTGCTATTTTTCAATAGCTAAAGCATAACATGATGCTGGAACACCAAAATGGGTGCCCGGTCAGAATGGGTTAAAATGTGTCATGAAAACGTCCATTTACAAAACAAGTATTATAGAAATATCAAATAGAAATGAAAGAAGATTCAATCAAATTAAATATATAGGCCTATATATATATATAAATTAAAATAGAACGGAGCCGAAGAGACAATTTAGCGGGAACAATTTTTTAGAAATAATATATGATTATTAGGGCTCACTTCATCCTGTCCGTGGATAGGAGGTACACTTTGTCCTTGCACACTTGAGCCTACTCTAAAACAGGGGCAAATAAAAAGCATTGGTTTCTCTTCACCATCCATCTACAGCAAGTAACAGAAAGTCAACACAAATACTCAAAGGTCACATATAGGCAGTACAGACATACACACACATTTGCATACATGTGCATACACACACACACACATACACCCCAAAAAACACTGAGCATCAATCGTTTTCACTCACTCATGTACTCACACTAACTAACCCATTCACTCACTCATGTACTCACACTAACTAACCCATTCGTACACTCAAGCAGGCATCATGCACCAGATACACACACAAGCACGTCCATCTGCACATTTGCGCATAATGACGGTTCAGCTCTACACCTGAATGGATCAGTCAGTTCAGGTCAGGGATACTTGTTTTTGGCAGCGATAAAGGGAGTGGGCGTGTCCATTCAGATGGTCTGGTATCCAGCGTGGCTCCTCTTCCTGCCAATAAGGTACGCTATGAGGACAATGAGCACCAGGCCGGCCAGCGCCGCTCCCACAATGATGGGGATCAGCATCTGGTCTTGATCCATCTGACACTCCTCCGCTGGAGGAGAGGAGAACGGAGCAGCGTTATAGAAACATTTACTTGAAGTTGTTCAGAGAAACATTTTTTTGCTGTGTGCTCTTTTTGTTGAGTGGTGCAACCATGCATTCCAAGGAACAGCAATGTTTGTGTTCAGTCCTATGTGTTCACCTATGTGGCCATGAGCACCAGTATATGACTATGAGTACCAGTAGGGGCGCTGTTGTGCCAGAAACGGAGAGAGAGATAGTATTAGTGCTGCACTGTTGCCTGCTAATGAGAGAGAGAGAGAGAGAGAGAGAGGAGGGGGGGGGAGTTGCATCACTCAGTTCACACGGGTGTGATTCTTTTTAACAACGCCCTGCAACACCCACTTTATTGAGTGCCTTGCTCAAGGGAATTTAGATTGTGAGAAAAGTATTATTAATATACACTTGCCTAGTCCATTACTTTCATGTTTTTCAGGTGCACTGAACCTGTGTCTGTCTAATCACAAGCCTGTCACAAGTAGGGTTGGGATTCGGAGCCGGTTCCATCGTTTTTTTTATTAACGGTTCCCCCAAACGGTTCTCATCAGTCGTCATTTAGCTCCGCTGTGTCTGTGCATGCATGCGTGCAGAGCCAAGTTACTGGGGTGACGTCACATGAGTGAGTAGAATCTTGTGACTGTAGGCGTATTTTAGATGTTTCCTCAATGTGGACGTGCAAGTTGCAACAACCTTTTCAGGAAACTATGGCATCACATTTATTGCACTTTGCGATGAGTGAGTGAGTGGGCGGATACACCACTGTTCTGTGCATTCAGCGAGCGGTCACCGCCGCGGAGCGAATGTGGTTAACAGAGAGGGAAATGACTCTGAGGCCGAGCACGCAAAGTGCAATAAATGCAATGCCATAGTTTCCTGCAAAGGTCGTTGCAACTTGCACCAGTTGCACGTCCACATTGAGGAAACATCTCAAAATCAATACGCCTACACGAGTCACGAGATTAATCTAGACACATCGTGTTTGAGAGCCTGCAGAAAGCCGTTCCACCACAGCCGGCGGGGGACGAGGATGATGCAAGGCTGGTTCACTTTCCCCAGGCTAGTAACGTTGGAAAATAAAAACTACTAACGTCTACAGAGCTTTTTATTAGGCTTATTGTACAACTGTTGTTAATGGTGTTAATTTAGAACGCCAATGACTCGACGTCTTTCTGTCTGAATCACGTTAACTATAGAGCCATGAATTAAAGAAATCTATTTGTCTGCACTTATTTTTACAACAAGCAACTCAATTTGGCTCTAAATGAATCGCGCAACTGTTGAGAGCCCAGCCTTTAGGTGCATATATACCTCCATACATTGATTACTTTATAAACAGTTTGCAGAAAAAAGCACAGGAACGTAGCCTACAGTTCAATAAAAAATAATATTAAATTAATCTGAACATTAAAGACACAACATTTGTCTTTATGAGTTTAAATAATAGTGCCAACTCATAATTGTAAAGTGCAAATACAATAATTTAATTTGTGTTTATTAAGTACTTGGTTAGGTTAGTTATAATATATGTCAGAAAAAAGGGGGAAAAAAAAGGAACCGTTAAGGGAACCGGAACCGTTAAAATCCTAACAAATCCAAACCTAGTCACAAGGCGACTCACTGTGTTAACCCTAGTAACATTCATTGGCAGCCACTCAAAGTGGGAAAAATAGATACAGACTAAACTAAATGGTGGGAAAAGAGATGTATTAGTCCGACAGCCTACAGGCTTCTTTTGTTTATAGTGGGAAATTTGCTATATAGTCTTTTTTTATTGGCCTAAAATATTGTCTATATACAGAAATTCATGAATCCACTTGCTGACCAGCTGTCGGTATTGGGCAGTTTTTTATAGGGGTTTCTTGTGACCCTACCATTAACATCCTATATAAGGTTAATATGTGACCTTACCGTTAACATCCTATATAAGGTTAATATGTGACCCTACCATTAACATCCTATATAAGGTTAATATGTGACCCTACCATTAACATCCTTAACATCCTATATAAGGTTAATATGTGACCTTACCGTTAACATCCTATATAAGGTTAATATGTGACCTTACCATTAACATCCTTAACATCCTATATAAGGTTAATATGTGACCTTACCATTAACATCCTATATAAGGTTAATATGTGACCTTACCGTTAACATCCTATATAAGGTTAATATGTGACCTTACCATTAACATCCTATATAAGGTTAATATGTGACCTTACCATTAACATCCTTAACATCCTATATAAGGTTAATATGTGACCTTACCGTTAACATCCTATATAAGGTTAATATGTGACCTTACCATTAACATCCTTAACATCCTATATAAGGTTAATATGTGACCTTACCATTAACATCCTATATAAGGTTAATATGTGACCCTACCATTAACATCCTATATAAGGTTAATATGTGACCCTACCATTAACATCCTTAACATCCTATATAAGGTTAATATGTGACCTTACCATTAACATCCTATATAAGGTTAATATGTGACCTTACCGTTAACATCCTATATAAGGTTAATATGTGACCTTACCGTTAACATCCTATATAAGGTTAATATGTGACCCTAACATTAACATCCTTAACATCCTATATAAGGTTAATATGTGACCTTACCATTAACATCCTATATAAGGTTAATATGTGACCCTACCATTAACATCCTATATAAGGTTAATATGTGACCTTACCGTTAACATCCTATATAAGGTTAATATGTGACCCTACCATTAACATCCTATATAAGGTTAATATGTGACCCTACCATTAACATCCTTAACATCCTATATAAGGTTAATATGTGACCTTACCGTTAACATCCTATATAAGGTTAATATGTGACCTTACCGTTAACATCCTATATAAGGTTAATATGTGACCCTACCATTAACATCCTATATAAGGTTAATATGTGACCCTACCATTAACATCCTATATAAGGTTAATATGTGACCCTACCATTAACATCCTTAACATCCTATATAAGGTTAATATGTGACCTTACCGTTAACATCCTATATAAGGTTAATATGTGACCTTACCGTTAACATCCTATATAAGGTTAATATGTGACCTTACCATTAACATCCTATATAAGGTTAATATGTGACCCTACCATTAACATCCTTAACATCCTATATAAGGTTAATATGTGACCTTACCGTTAACATCCTATATAAGGTTAATATGTGACCTTACCGTTAACATCCTTAACATCCTATATAAGGTTAATATGTGACCTTACCGTTAACATCCTATATAAGGTTAATATGTGACCCTACCATTAACATCCTATATAAGGTTAATATGTGACCCTACCATTAACATCCTTAACATCCTATATAAGGTTAATATGTGACCTTACCGTTAACATCCTATATAAGGTTAATATGTGACCCTACCGTTAACATCCTATATAAGGTTAATATGTGACCTTACCATTAACATCCTTAACATCCTATATAAGGTTAATATGTGACCTTACCGTTAACATCCTATATAAGGTTAATATGTGACCTTACCATTAACATCCTATATAAGGTTAATATGTGACCTTACCGTTAACATCCTATATAAGGTTAATATGTGACCTTACCATTAACATCCTTAACATCCTATATAAGGTTAATATGTGACCCTACCATTAACATCCTTAACATCCTATATAAGGTTAATATGTGACCTTACCGTTAACATCCTATATAAGGTTAATATGTGACCTTACCGTTAACATCCTATATAAGGTTAATATGTGACCCTACCGTTAACATCCTATATAAGGTTAATATGTGACCTTACCATTAACATCCTTAACATCCTATATAAGGTTAATATGTGACCCTACCATTAACATCCTTAACATCCTATATAAGGTTAATATGTGACCTTACCGTTAACATCCTATATAAGGTTAATATGTGACCTTACCGTTAACATCCTATATAAGGTTAATATGTGACCCTACCGTTAACATCCTATATAAGGTTAATATGTGACCTTACCGTTAACATCCTATATAAGGTTAATATGTGACCCTACCATTAACATCCTATATAAGGTTAATATGTGACCCTACCATTAACATCCTTAACATCCTATATAAGGTTAATATGTGACCTTACCGTTAACATCCTATATAAGGTTAATATGTGACCTTACCGTTAACATCCTATATAAGGTTAATATGTGACCCTACCATTAACATCCTTAACATCCTATATAAGGTTAATATGTGACCTTACCGTTAACATCCTATATAAGGTTAATATGTGACCTTACCATTAACATCCTATATAAGGTTAATATGTGACCTTACCGTTAACATCCTATATAAGGTTAATATGTGACCTTACCATTAACATCCTTAACATCCTATATAAGGTTAATATGTGACCCTACCATTAACATCCTTAACATCCTATATAAGGTTAATATGTGACCTTACCGTTAACATCCTATATAAGGTTAATATGTGACCCTACCGTTAACATCCTATATAAGGTTAATATGTGACCCTACCATTAACATCCTATATAAGGTTAATATGTGACCCTACCATTAACATCCTATATAAGGTTAATATGTGACCCTACCATTAACATCCTATATAAGGTTAATATGTGACCCTACCATTAACATCCTTAACATCCTATATAAGGTTAATATGTGACCCTACCATTAACATCCTATATAAGGTTAATATGTGACCCTACCATTAACATCCTTAACATCCTATATAAGGTTAATATGTGACCCTACCATTAACATCCTATATAAGGTTAATATGTGACCCTACCATTAACATCCTTAACATCCTATATAAGGTTAATATGTGACCTTACCGTTAACATCCTATATAAGGTTAATATGTGACCTTACCGTTAACATCCTATATAAGGTTAATATGTGACCTTACCATTAACATCCTTAACATCCTATATAAGGTTAATATGTGACCTTACCGTTAACATCCTATATAAGGTTAATATGTGACCTTACCGTTAACATCCTATATAAGGTTAATATGTGACCTTACCGTTAACATCCTATATAAGGTTAATATGTGACCCTACCATTAACATCCTTAACATCCTATATAAGGTTAATATGTGACCTTACCGTTAACATCCTATATAAGGTTAATATGTGACCCTACCATTAACATCCTATATAAGGTTAATATGTGACCTTACCGTTAACATCCTATATAAGGTTAATATGTGACCTTACCGTTAACATCCTATATAAGGTTAATATGTGACCTTACCATTAACATCCTTAACATCCTATATAAGGTTAATATGTGACCTTACCATTAACATCCTATATAAGGTTAATATGTGACCCTACCATTAACATCCTATATAAGGTTAATATGTGACCTTACCGTTAACATCCTATATAAGGTTAATATGTGACCTTACCGTTAACATCCTATATAAGGTTAATATGTGACCCTACCATTAACATCCTATATAAGGTTAATATGTGACCCTACCATTAACATCCTATATAAGGTTAATATGTGACCTTACCGTTAACATCCTATATAAGGTTAATATGTGACCTTACCATTAACATCCTATATAAGGTTAATATGTGACCTTACCGTTAACATCCTATATAAGGTTAATATGTGACCTTACCGTTAACATCCTATATAAGGTTAATATGTGACCCTACCATTAACATCCTATATAAGGTTAATATGTGACCCTACCATTAACATCCTTAACATCCTATATAAGGTTAATATGTGACCCTACCATTAACATCCTTAACATCCTATATAAGGTTAATATGTGACCTTACCGTTAACATCCTATATAAGGTTAATATGTGACCTTACCATTAACATCCTTAACATCCTATATAAGGTTAATATGTGACCTTACCGTTAACATCCTATATAAGGTTAATATGTGACCTTACCATTAACATCCTTAACATCCTATATAAGGTTAATATGTGACCTTACCGTTAACATCCTATATAAGGTTAATATGTGACCTTACCGTTAACATCCTATATAAGGTTAATATGTGACCCTACCATTAACATCCTTAACATCCTATATAAGGTTAATATGTGACCTTACCGTTAACATCCTATATAAGGTTAATATGTGACCTTACCGTTAACATCCTATATAAGGTTAATATGTGACCTTACCATTAACATCCTATATAAGGTTAATATGTGACCCTACCATTAACATCCTTAACATCCTATATAAGGTTAATATGTGACCTTACCGTTAACATCCTATATAAGGTTAATATGTGACCTTACCGTTAACATCCTATATAAGGTTAATATGTGACCCTACCATTAACATCCTATATAAGGTTAATATGTGACCCTACCATTAACATCCTATATAAGGTTAATATGTGACCCTACCATTAACATCCTATATAAGGTTAATATGTGACCCTACCATTAACATCCTTAACATCCTATATAAGGTTAATATGTGACCTTACCGTTAACATCCTATATAAGGTTAATATGTGACCTTACCGTTAACATCCTATATAAGGTTAATATGTGACCCTACCATTAACATCCTTAACATCCTATATAAGGTTAATATGTGACCTTACCGTTAACATCCTATATAAGGTTAATATGTGACCTTACCATTAACATCCTTAACATCCTATATAAGGTTAATATGTGACCTTACCATTAACATCCTATATAAGGTTAATATGTGACCCTACCATTAACATCCTATATAAGGTTAATATGTGACCTTACCGTTAACATCCTATATAAGGTTAATATGTGACCTTACCGTTAACATCCTATATAAGGTTAATATGTGACCTTACCATTAACATCCTATATAAGGTTAATATGTGACCTTACCGTTAACATCCTATATAAGGTTAATATGTGACCTTACCATTAACATCCTATATAAGGTTAATATGTGACCTTACCGTTAACATCCTATATAAGGTTAATATGTGACCTTACCGTTAACATCCTATATAAGGTTAATATGTGACCCTACCATTAACATCCTTAACATCCTATATAAGGTTAATATGTGACCTTACCGTTAACATCCTATATAAGGTTAATATGTGACCTTACCGTTAACATCCTATATAAGGTTAATATGTGACCTTACCATTAACATCCTATATAAGGTTAATATGTGACCCTACCATTAACATCCTTAACATCCTATATAAGGTTAATATGTGACCTTACCGTTAACATCCTATATAAGGTTAATATGTGACCTTACCGTTAACATCCTATATAAGGTTAATATGTGACCCTACCATTAACATCCTATATAAGGTTAATATGTGACCCTACCATTAACATCCTATATAAGGTTAATATGTGACCCTACCATTAACATCCTATATAAGGTTAATATGTGACCCTACCATTAACATCCTTAACATCCTATATAAGGTTAATATGTGACCTTACCGTTAACATCCTATATAAGGTTAATATGTGACCTTACCGTTAACATCCTATATAAGGTTAATATGTGACCCTACCATTAACATCCTTAACATCCTATATAAGGTTAATATGTGACCCTACCATTAACATCCTATATAAGGTTAATATGTGACCCTACCATTAACATCCTATATAAGGTTAATATGTGACCCTACCATTAACATCCTTAACATCCTATATAAGGTTAATATGTGACCTTACCGTTAACATCCTATATAAGGTTAATATGTGACCTTACCGTTAACATCCTATATAAGGTTAATATGTGACCCTACCATTAACATCCTATATAAGGTTAATATGTGACCCTACCATTAACATCCTTAACATCCTATATAAGGTTAATATGTGACCCTACCGTTAACATCCTATATAAGGTTAATATGTGACCCTACCATTAACATCCTTAACATCCTATATAAGGTTAATATGTGACCTTACCGTTAACATCCTATATAAGGTTAATATGTGACCCTACCATTAACATCCTATATAAGGTTAATATGTGACCTTACCGTTAACATCCTATATAAGGTTAATATGTGACCTTACCATTAACATCCTATATAAGGTTAATATGTGACCTTACCGTTAACATCCTATATAAGGTTAATATGTGACCCTACCATTAACATCCTTAACATCCTATATAAGGTTAATATGTGACCTTACCGTTAACATCCTATATAAGGTTAATATGTGACCTTACCGTTAACATCCTATATAAGGTTAATATGTGACCCTACCATTAACATCCTATATAAGGTTAATATGTGACCCTACCATTAACATCCTTAACATCCTATATAAGGTTAATATGTGACCTTACCGTTAACATCCTATATAAGGTTAATATGTGACCCTACCATTAACATCCTATATAAGGTTAATATGTGACCCTACCATTAACATCCTTAACATCCTATATAAGTGAACAGATCTAATGAACAGATTTAAGACTTCCGGTGGACGATCTCTTCAAAATAAGAGTACCCTCTAGAGTATGAAAAAAAAGTTTCATTTGCACATTAAAACTACAAATTAAGCATTTAAATGATGCTATATGATGCTAGAAGACACACATTATGTTTCTGTGTAAAAATAAGTAATTCAATAATAATAATAGTAATAATAAAGTTATCTAAATGCATAAATGCTCATCACTGGAGTGCATGGACTTTATAAAGTGGACACTGGACAAAAGACGGCTCCGCGAGGCAACTATCTGGACATACCCACGCGTTCGGGGAGATGTCCTCTACCACACCCCAGTCTCCGCTAAGCGGGAGAGGTGTAAAATTCACAGCTGGAGCCCTTCTACTGGGGTCAATGCAAAAAAAAATACCGTTTCCGGACCCAGAATGGACACTGGACATAAGACGGCTCCGCGAGGCAACTATCTGGACATACCCACGCGTCCGGGGAGATGTCCTCTACCACCCCACAGTCTCCGCTAAGCGGGAGAGGTGTAAAATTCAGAGCAGCAGACCTTCTATTGGGGTCAACACTCAAAAAATTACCGTTTCCGGACCCAGACTGGACACTGGACAAAAGACGGCTCCGCGAGGCAACTATCTGGACATACCCACGCGTCCGGGGAGATGTCCTCTACCACACCCCACTCTCCGCTAAGCGGGTGAGGTGTAAAATTCACAGCAGCAGAGCTTCTACTGGGGTCAATGCAAAGAAATGTACCGTTTCCGGACCCAGAATGGACACTGGACAAAAGACGGCTCCGCGAGGCAACTATCTGGACATACCCACGCGTCCGGGGAGATGTCCTCTACCACCCCACAGTCTCCGCTAAGCGGGAGAGGTGTAAAATTCACAGCTGGAGCCCTTCTACTGGGGTCAATGCAAAGAAATGTACCGTTTCCGGACCCAGAATGGACACTGGACAAAAGACGGCTCCGCGAGGCAACTATCTGGACATACCCAAGTGTTCAGGGAGATGTCCTGTACCACACCCCAGTCTTCGCTAAGCGGGAGAGGTGTAAAATTCACAGCTGGAGCCCTTCTACTGGGGTCAATGCAAAGAAATGTACCGTTTCCGGACCCAGAATGGACACTGGACAAAAGACGGCTCCGCGAGGCAACTATCTGGACATACCCACGCGTTCGGGGAGATGTCCTCTACCACCCCACAGTCTCCGCTAAGCGGGAGAGGTGTAAAATTCACAGCTGGAGCCCTTCTACTGGGGTCAATGCAAAGAAATGTACCGTTTCCGGACCCAGAATGGACACTGGACAAAAGACGGCTCCGCGAGGCAACTATCTGGACATACCCAAGTGTTCAGGGAGATGTCCTGTACCACACCCCAGTCTTCGCTAAGCGGGAGAGGTGTAAAATTCACAGCTGGAGCCCTTCTACTGGGGTCAATGCAAAGAAATGTACCGTTTCCGGACCCAGAATGGACACTGGACAAAAGACGGCTCCGCGAGGCAACTATCTGGACATACCCACGCGTTCGGGGAGATGTCCTCTACCACCCCACAGTCTCCGCTAAGCGGGAGAGGTGTAAAATTCACAGCTGGAGCCCTTCTACTGGGGTCAATGCAAAAAAGATGACCGTTTCCGGACCCAGAATGGACACTGGACAAAAGACGGCTCCGCGAGGCAACTATCTGGACATACCCACGTGTTCGGGGAGATGTCCTGTACCACACCCCAGTCTCCGCTAAGCGGGAGAGGTGTAAAATTCACAGCTGGAGCCCTTCTACTGGGGTCACTGCAAAAGAATGTACCGTTTCCGGACCCAGAATGGACACTGGACAAAAGACGGCTCCGCGAGGCAACTATCTGGACATACCCACGCGTCCGGGGAGATGTCCTCTACCACCCCACAGTCTCCGCTAAGCGGGAGAGGTGTAAAATTCACAGCAGCAGAGCTTCTACTGGGGTCAATGCAAAAAAATGTACCGTTTCCGGACCCAGACTGGACACTGGACAAAAGACGGCTCCGCGAGGCAACTATCTGGACATACCCACGCGTCCGGGGAGATGTCCTCTACCACCCCACAGTCTCCGCTAAGCGGGAGAGGTGTAAAATTCAGAGCAGCAGACCTTCTATTGGGGTCAACACTCAAAAAATTACCGTTTCCGGACCCAGACTGGACACTGGACAAAAGACGGCTCCGCGAGGCAACTATCTGGACATACCCACGCGTCCGGGGAGATGTCCTCTACCACACCCCACTCTCCGCTAAGCGGGAGAGGTGTAAAATTCACAGCAGCAGAGCTTCTACTGGGGTCAATGCAAAGAAATGTACCGTTTCCGGACCCAGAATGGACACTGGACAAAAGACGGCTCCGCGAGGCAACTATCTGGACATACCCACGCGTTCGGGGGGATGTCCTCTACCACCCCACAGTCTCCGCTAAGCGGGAGAGGTGTAAAATTCACAGCTGGAGCCCTTCTACTGGGGTCAATGCAAAGAAATGTACCGTTTCCGGACCCAGAATGGACACTGGACAAAAGACGGCTCCGCGAGGCAACTATCTGGACATACCCAAGTGTTCAGGGAGATGTCCTGTACCACACCCCAGTCTTCGCTAAGCAGGAGAGGTGTAAAATTCACAGCTGGAGCCCTTCTACTGGGGTCAATGCAAAGAAATGTACCGTTTCCGGACCCAGAATGGACACTGGACAAAAGACGGCTCCGCGAGGCAACTATCTGGACATACCCACGCGTTCGGGGAGATGTCCTCTACCACCCCACAGTCTCCGCTAAGCGGGAGAGGTGTAAAATTCACAGCTGGAGCCCTTCTACTGGGGTCAATGCAAAGAAATGTACCGTTTCCGGACCCAGAATGGACACTGGACAAAAGACGGCTCCGCGAGGCAACTATCTGGACATACCCAAGTGTTCAGGGAGATGTCCTGTACCACACCCCAGTCTTCGCTAAGCGGGAGAGGTGTAAAATTCACAGCTGGAGCCCTTCTACTGGGGTCAATGCAAAGAAATGTACCGTTTCCGGACCCAGAATGGACACTGGACAAAAGACGGCTCCGCGAGGCAACTATCTGGACATACCCACGCGTTCGGGGAGATGTCCTCTACCACCCCACAGTCTCCGCTAAGCGGGAGAGGTGTAAAATTCACAGCTGGAGCCCTTCTACTGGGGTCAATGCAAAAAAGATGACCGTTTCCGGACCCAGAATGGACACTGGACAAAAGACGGCTCCGCGAGGCAACTATCTGGACATACCCACGTGTTCGGGGAGATGTCCTGTACCACACCCCAGTCTCCGCTAAGCGGGAGAGGTGTAAAATTCACAGCTGGAGCCCTTCTACTGGGGTCACTGCAAAAGAATGTCTCCGCTAAGCGGGGCCTGTGGGGTGGTAGAGGACATCTTCCCGAACGCGTGGGTATGTCCAGATAGTTGCCTCGCGGAGGCCTCTTTGTCCAGTGTCCATTCTTGGTCCGGAAACGGTAATTTTTTTTGCATTGACCCCAGTAGAAGCTCTGCTGCTGTGAATTTTACACCTCTCCCGCTTAGCGGAGCCTGTGGGGTGGTAGAGGACATCTTCCCGAACGCGTGGGTATGTCCAGATAGTTGCCTCGCGGAGCCGTCTTTTGTCCAGTGTCCATTCTGGGTCCGGAAACGGTAATTTTTTTTGCATTGACCCCAGTAGAAGCTCTGCTGCTCTGAATTTTACACCTCTCCCGCTTAGCGGAGACTGTGGGGTGGTAGAGGACATCTCCCCGGACGCGTGGGTATGTCCAGATAGTTGCCTCGCGGAGGCCTCTTTGTCCAGTGTCCAGTCTGGGTCCGGAAACGGTAATTTTTTTTGCATTGACCCCAGTAGAAGCTCTGCTGCTCTGAATTTTACACCTCTCCCGCTTAGCGGAGACTGTGGGGTGGTAGAGGACATCTCCCCGGACGCGTGGGTATGTCCAGATAGTTGCCTCGCGGAGGCCTCTTTGTCCAGTGTCCATTCTGGGTCTGGAAACGGCACTTTTTTGAGTGTTGACCCCAATAGAAGGTCTGCTGCTCTGAATTTTACACCTCTCCCGCTTAGCGGAGACTGTGGGGTGGTAGAGGACATCTCCCCGGACGCGTGGGTATGTCCAGATAGTTGCCTCGCGGAGGCCTCTTTGTCCAGTGTCCAGTCTGGGTCCGGAAACGGTAATTTTTTTTGCATTGACCCCAGTAGAAGCTCTGCTGCTCTGAATTTTACACCTCTCCCGCTTAGCGGAGACTGTGGGGTGGTAGAGGACATCTCCCTGGACGCGTGGGTATGTCCAGATAGTTGCCTCGCGGAGGCCTCTTTGTCCAGTGTCCAGTCTGGGTCCGGAAACGGTAATTTTTTTTGCATTGACCCCAGTAGAAGCTCTGCTGCTCTGAATTTTACACCTCTCCCGCTTAGCGGAGACTGTGGGGTGGTAGAGGACATCTCCCCGGACGCGTGGGTATGTCCAGATAGTTGCCTCGCGGAGGCCTCTTTGTCCAGTGTCCAGTCTGGGTCCGGAAACGGTAATTTTTTTTGCATTGACCCCAGTAGAAGCTCTGCTGCTCTGAATTTTACACCTCTCCCGCTTAGCGGAGACTGTGGGGTGGTAGAGGACATCTCCCCGGACGCGTGGGTATGTCCAGATTGTTGCCTCGCGGAGGCCTCTTTGTCCAGTGTCCATTCTGGGTCTGGAAACGGCACTTTTTTGAGTGTTGACCCCAATAGAAGGTCTGCTGCTCTGAATTTTACACCTCTCCCGCTTAGCGGAGACTGTGGGGTGGTAGAGGACATCTCCCCGGACGCGTGGGTATGTCCAGATAGTTGCCTCGCGGAGGCCTCTTTGTCCAGTGTCCAGTCTGGGTCCGGAAACGGTAATTTTTTTTGCATTGACCCCAGTAGAAGCTCTGCTGCTCTGAATTTTACACCTCTCCCGCTTAGCGGAGACTGTGGGGTGGTAGAGGACATCTCCCCGGACGCGTGGGTATGTCCAGATAGTTGCCTCGCGGAGGCCTCTTTGTCCAGTGTCCATTCTGGGTCTGGAAACGGCACTTTTTTGAGTGTTGACCCCAATAGAAGGTCTGCTGCTCTGAATTTTACACCTCTCCCGCTTAGCGGAGACTGTGGGGTGGTAGAGGACATCTCCCCGGACGCGTGGGTATGTCCAGATAGTTGTCTCGCGGAGGCCTCTTTGTCCAGTGTCCATTCTGGGTCCGGAAACGGTACATTTTTTTGCATTGACCCCAGTAGAAGCTCTGCTGCTGTGAATTTTACACCTCTCCCGCTTAGCGGAGACTGTGGGGTGGTAGAGGACATCTCCCCGGACGCGTGGGTATGTCCAGATAGTTGCCTCGCGGAGCCGTCTTTTGTCCAGTGTCCACTTTATAAAGTCCATGCACTCCAGTGAATAGCATTTATCCATTTAGATAACTTTTTTATGTTATTTAATTACTTATTTTTACACAGAAACATAATGTGTGTCTTTACAATAACTGTAATGTAATAATAATACTAATAATGTAATGTAAAAATTATTTAATTAACGAATTAAATAACCTTATTTTATTCTGAAAGCAACCGGATGTCTTAAATCTGCTAGCTCTCAGACCGGAAGTTCTAAATCTGCTCATAAGACGGAGCCGTTAATATGTGACCTTACCGTTAACATCCTATATAAGGTTAATATGTGACCTTACCGTTAACATCCTATATAAGGTTAATATGTGACCTTACCATTAACATCCTTAACATCCTATATAAGGTTAATATGTGACCTTACCATTAACATCCTATATAAGGTTAATATGTGACCTTACCATTAACATCCTATATAAGGTTAATATGTGACCTTACCATTAACATCCTTAACATCCTATATAAGGTTAATATGTGACCTTACCATTAACATCCTATATAAGGTTAATATGTGACCCTACCATTAACATCCTATATAAGGTTAATATGTGACCTTACCGTTAACATCCTATATAAGGTTAATATGTGACCTTACCGTTAACATCCTATATAAGGTTAATATGTGACCCTACCATTAACATCCTATATAAGGTTAATATGTGACCCTACCATTAACATCCTTAACATCCTATATAAGGTTAATATGTGACCTTACCGTTAACATCCTATATAAGGTTAATATGTGACCTTACCATTAACATCCTATATAAGGTTAATATGTGACCCTACCATTAACATCCTATATAAGGTTAATATGTGACCTTACCATTAACATCCTATATAAGGTTAATATGTGACCCTACCATTAACATCCTATATAAGGTTAATATGTGACCCTACCATTAACATCCTTAACATCCTATATAAGGTTAATATGTGACCTTACCGTTAACATCCTATATAAGGTTAATATGTGACCCTACCATTATGGTAGCGTCACATATTAACCTTTTATATAGGATGTTAATGGTAAGGTCACAAGAAAGACCTATAAAACAAATTGCTCAATACTGACAGCTGGTCAGCAAGTGGATTCATGAATGTATGTAGACAATATTTTAGGCCAATACAAAAAAGACTATATACCAAATTTCCCACCTGTCCACCGGACTACATTAGAGGTGAGAGAGGATGGCAGATCTTACCTGTAGCAAACTGATTTGTAGTGACCCCAAAAGGCTGGACTTGCAGTCGGAAGGTGTTGAGAGAGAATGCGGCGGCCACAGCCAGAGTCTGCTCTGCGCTGCACATGTAGGAACGGCCCAACGCGCTCGCCATGTAGTCCAGACTGTTGTTACTGGCTAGGAGTGGAGCTGGGAAAAGGGGAGGAGGGAGAGTGATCAGGGGTCAGGACTCGTTGTTGTTGTAATGCAGTCCAATAAGACACCATGTAGCTCAGGTTTATATTATAGACACATGATGGTAGATTACCAGTCATATCAGGCCAACCAGCAACCAGAGCGATGCCACTCAGGTGGTACCGTTTGGCTGTGGTGTTCTGAAGATGAAACGCCATGAGGAAGGAAGGGGGACATCAAAACACTGATTAACCCATTCTGACCTGAGATCAGATTCTAAAAATGTCTTCTACATCCTGACAGTTTTCTGAAAAAGCTATGTTTCTATGTCAGTCGTTCTTCGATTTAAAAAAAATAGCAGACCTACAAGCTCGTAGCGCGCCACTCGGTGGCGCGCTATGAGCTTGTAGATCTGCTATTTTTCAATGGCTAAAGCATAACATAATGCTAACACCAAAAGGGGTTCCCACACACACACACACACACACACACACACACACAGCTAACCTTACCAGAGTGAAGGTAAGCGTAAGGTTAGTGGCCGTGTCCTGCATTAGCACTAAGGCTGCACTGCTGGGACCACATGATCCTGTAGTAGTTGTCAGATTAGGATGCAGGTTCACAATCTCCTGCACAGTCTGGCGATGGAGAGAGAGAGAGAGAACTATTACAATCTGGGAATCCATTGGCAAAACAAAGGAAAAACAGCACCCTCTTTTTCTGTCTTAGAGCTTACTGTAGTCTGTACACCACTCTACACTGCCCACTTGTGGTCAAGCTACAAAAAAGCAAGTATTCAGAATCTTCAAGTAGCTATAATGATGCCATGATTATTGTACTCAAAAAGCCTAGATGGTGCAGTGACCCTAACCCTAGTATTCATGATTCATGTGTCGCTTGGATGAGTCTGAATAGCATCACCGTCAGTATTAATAACCCTGTCAAAAGCTGCACTAGATACTCACTCCTCTAGCCTTAGAAGACATTGGCTTAAAAGCCTTATTTATAACTGTCACAAATGCCTGTCTAACATGTATTTTGTATGTTTCTCTATGGACCCTGAGTCTGCAATAAAGGCATTCATTCCTTCTTAAGGCTCATACATAGTCTGGATTTTCGGTGGTGAGGTGACCACCGAACTACAACATGACGTCACGAGCCGCGGTGAAGAGAAAACCACCGCCACCGCTCCAGCCCTTCTCTCTGTTTTTACTCACCACCGCTCAACGTTATTTCAGCTCCGGTGGTCAGCTCACCACCGGAGCGGTGGTCAGCTCACCACCGGAGCGGTGGTCACCTCACCACCGGAGCGGTGGTCACCTCACCACCGGAGCGGTGGTCACCTCACCACCGAAAAACGAGACTATGAATAGGCCTTTAGAGACAAAGATACAACCAGGTGCTCACTGGAGAGTCAATACTGTTAATAGTAGAAAGATGCTACTGGATTAGTCTGGATAAAACATCAGATAAAAAAAATGTTTATATAATTATAATACTTTTGGGGTATTACCTTATTCTGAGATATGGAGAAAAAAGACACATTAAACTGCAGTCCCATTTGGGCCAGGAGACATACTGTGCCATTGCTATTAGCTAATGTATATGTGCCCCGCTCAGGCTGTCCGGGAGGGGTAGGAACTGGGGCTGGCGCCGGGGTGGTTGTCACTGGAGGAGGAGGGGGTACCGTTGTACTGGTCTCATCCGCAGAGCAGACACTTTCTGAGGGACACAAAATGCAAATAATTACAAATCAGGCTGACTTAGGGCCGATTCATACGGCTATATTACCGCTGTTTCGGCGCTGTAGTGCCGAAATGATTTCGGCTCGTCAGAAATTTTCAGTAGCACCGAAGAGACGACTTTAGGACGGTACCCCCCTCCCCCCCCCCCCCCCCCCCTCCCCCCCCCCCCCCCCCCTCCCGAACCTCAAATGACGTCACATTATTCGGCTCTAAAATAGGAGTATGAATCGGCCAACTAAAAAAGCACCAACAGAGACACACACACTAGGACATTCACTTCTAGTCATTTTTACTAGTTGCCTAGTTTACTATTCGACTGGTCGACTAATTGTTTAACTACCTATTATGTAAAAAGAAAAATGTTTTGTTTTGGATATAAATATTTGTACATTTAAAAAAACAACATTCAGAAACTGTGTACATTGGTGACTATAACTATAATCTACCATAAATAAGATCAAAGTGTGTGTCAGTCATACCATTAGGACTCCAATCCTCCCCCAGCATGTACGCCTCCATGGTCATATCAGAGAAGGTGACGGTGGTGGCAGTGCCCACTTGGACACTGGCAGAGCTTAGGCAGCGGTAGGTGGTGTTGACCCTCGCCCAAATCCCTACGGACGTCGACACCACCGTAACCACACCTAAGACGGGTCATAATTATAGCGGCATTGGTTACAAACCCATAATGCGGTGGCGCGGAACATGAGCTTACAGATATTGGATTTTTTATAAAGCCAGCTTAGCCCATTTAGGCCTGACGTCGAAATAAATAAAAAGGTCTTCTGAAAGAATATATGTTAAGTTTTCAAAGATTTGTGCCGCATTTTCACAATTATCTCGTATGAGCTTGTAGATCTGCTATTTTTCAATAGCTAAAGTATAACGTAATGCTTAAAACACCAAAAGGGGTTAGAGAAGCAGGTGGGTGTCTTTATAACATAATAATAATAATCATAATAATAATAATAATAATTACAGACTTACGGATACAAGTATATGGCACATCCATGTTTCTATTTTTTATCAATTTCAAAAACCTTGCGAGTACAAGAATACGTAAAACATGTACTACTCATTTAATTGCGTGTGACTTTGATGTCCTCACCAGAGTTGTTGGCCTGAGGGAAGATAGAAGAATCACTGAGGTTGTACTGGACTGTCAGGTTGGCCACAGTGTAGAGGCTCCCATTGGTGGAGAAGCCGAGCCCCAGAGAGTGACCTGCTCCGAACACGCCCACTAGCCATGGCGAACTGCCGTCGCTACCGCACGAGCTGCTCTCCGTGTCCACCGTGGTGGAGGCGGGGAGTGACACCGGTACAGTACTCTGAGAAGAGGTGGGAAAACTTTGTTGGTTCTGAAAGTCGGACATGATAGTGATGCACACTCGCTGTTGATGATATTGCATTTCACTTCTAAAAGTAGGCAATAGCACAGTGGTTTTCAAAGTGGGGGCCACCAGGGGTCGCCTTTGATTGATTGATTGATTGATAATTTTATTAGACAATTTTGATGCAAACAGTACAGGGTACAGTCAAGCACAGCATTGGTCCAAAAGGATGGCCTCTGGCCACTTTCACAGTCTTACATTTGTAATGGGGAATCAGAGAATAAGTTGTAGGATGGATGATATCATATGAAGTCACTGTTCGAAGGAAACCCGACTTTGTCCATTTCTGACGTAACCAAAGGCCTACTTCTTATATAGGCCTACTTTGTCCCCACACGTCTCAATATTTGCCATTGACAATGAACAGAGAAATTAGGTCAGCAAATCAGCTAACCAATCACAGGCAACAGGCATTCTAACCCCAGATAGATTAGCTGTTGTTATGCATCAGCTAATGGGGATGCTAATAAACTCTATAAACTGTAAACACACATGTTGTGATCGATGCACTGAGAGCTTATATTGGCTATTTTCTGGCAAAAAAACCCATTTTGCAATATGGGAGCCACAGCCATGACTGAGGCTATGGATGTTTGTTGAGGCCTTTGCATGAAAGGTTTGGAAACCCCTGCACTAAGACAGGGCACAACAAGAACTTTTAAAATACCGTGCCACTGGTGGAGTCATATGTGATGGAGAGGACAGCAGAAAGATCTGCTTTGATGCAGGTGGAGTTTCCATCCTTCACTTCTAGTGTAACAGCCTGGACGCAGCCTGCAGAAACATACAACATGTTGTGCACAAAATTACTTAACAGCCTCCATGACTGGATGCCAGGACATTTAATATAACACTGGGTAATAATATTAATATTACTATTATTAACCACACTGTCATTTATACTATTGACCAGCAGAGAGCCGTACAGAGCAACAAATTGAGACCAAAGACAAACAGAAACCCAACTCCTAGAAACTCAACCCCAAACTCATGCCTGTGTTTAAAGGTCTTCAAACAAGCAGCACCCTATAGCGTATGAATAGAGGAAGTCCTGCTATGTAGGCAGTAGGCCTAGACTTATGTCAGAGGTTCTAGAACTTTACCTGAGTAATGAAGAAGAATCATGGTTGTCAAATAAGTCAATAAAGTATCTTCCTCCCATCTCACCCCTCCTTTTCAAGCAAGGGTCAGACTGACATGATTACAAAACATTATTTACAACCTCGGCTTACTTTCCCTGGCACCACTACACTCCTAATGGCTATTAATACACCCCTGGAAGATGCCAAGTCACTCCTATGTTTGTGACTGTGTGTGAGAGAAAAACACCTTTACTTCATTACATGTGTACAATGGTCAAGGATGGTAAAGGGATTTATTTCAGCATTTCCAAAAGATCTACAAAGATGTTCAAGCAACCATTTTTATGCAATATGATTTACTATTTGTTATTAATATTCAGTCCCCTGGTCTGTTGTATCAGATGTTTCAGTAGCCCATAGGGGTTTACTGTATGAACCAGGCCAATTATACCCAGATGTTTACTGTATGAACCAGGCCAATTATACCCAGATGTTTACTGTATGAACCAGGCCAATTATACCCAGATGTTTACTGTATGAACCAGGCCAATTATACCCAGATGTTTACTGTATGAACCAGGCCAATTATACCCAGATGTTTACTGTATGAACCAGGCCAATTATACCCAGATGTTTACTGTATGAACCAGGCCAATTATACCCAGATGTTTACTGTATGAACCAGGCCAATTATACCCAGTGGTCTGGTTTACTGTATGAACCAGGCCAATTATACCCAGTGGTTCTCAAATATTCTCTTGTCAAGGACCCCCAAGGACTCCTGGAAGAACCGAGGTGGTCCATTCTGTGTCTCTTTTAAGCAGTAGTAGCCTAGCCCTAAGAAGAAGGCTATAGTCATCAGTAGCACCGCCAACTATACAGTAATCGGCACATGACAGCCTGCACAGCATAGCAGATGTAGCTTACTGATAACATTCAAATGGGGCAGTGCAGTGTGCATATTAGTCCACATGAAGCAATAAGTTGCAAACCTCACAACATTAGGCTAGTAATTGTAGGCTATTATGTTGTGGCTGATAATAATTTCCATTAAATTACTCAACCGGCAGGCTAAACATGGGAGCTAAAAACAATCTGTAATGACGTTTTAAAGTTTAAAATGTTTATATAGTTCAGTGCACCAAATATTACAATACAATATATATATATGCAATAAATATGTGCAAAGACTCTAACAAATAACAATCAAACAGTGAGCAAACAAAACGTGAATGAATCAGACGCTTCTCTGTTGGAAGCCGCAAGCATAAAGCATAAAGTCAAAAATATCCAAAACAATTGCAATACTATATAAACTAAAACCCTTTGTCAACAATAACTCTCTGCTCCCTCATACTCCAATACTTAACATATTGTGTGGAAGTATGGGGGATGCATATAAAACCAACATCAACTCCATCTTCCTGTTACAAAAAAGAAAGCCATAAGAATTGCTAATAAATCAGAATACCTAGCATCAACCAATCCACTCTTTATTAATAATAACACCCTAAAATTAGAAGATCTATATGAACACAGCGGTCATAATGTACAAGGCACACCATCATTTAGTTCCACCCTGCATGCAGGAGCTTTTCAAAGCTTTTGAGTCCAGATATGAACTCAGAGGGACAGGTGTGTTTATAAGAGCCAACACAAGGACCAACACAAAGGACAGGTGTGTTTATAAGGGCCAATAAAGGCCAACACAAAGGACAGGTGTGTTTATAAGGGCCAATAAAGACCAACACAAAGGACAGGTGTGTTTATGAGAGCCAACACAAGGACCAACACTATTTAAAAAATAACGTTTTTGCTACTCACCAAAACAAAGGCGGGTTGTGTCATTAGAACGCCTACTTTCCTTAGTGGGCGCACTCTGAGCCCCCCACCACACGTATATATAAACGGTACTTTTTGGCCAAAAGGGGATTTTGTTTCCACCGGGGAAAAGAATACTTTTAGTTACTCCAATGCGCCCTCTACCGATATTGCCCAGAGAACTGCCTCATAGAGCATATTTTTCCTCCGGTGAAAAAAAATCCCTTTCTGCCCAAAAAAATACCCATTTATACGTGTGTGGTGGGGGGACGGGGCCTCCGAGTGTGTACACTAAGGAAAGTAGGCTTTCTAATGACACAACCCGCCTTTGTTTTGGTGAGTAGCAAAAACGTTCTTTTTAAATACACTAAAGAGGAGAGGCTGGAGTTCCATGTGAGAGTAAAAAGCGAAAGTATAGCATAGCCAATGCACTAGGGCAGAATCATAGAAGCATTGGCTATGGACCAGAGCTAGCGTTGTGTATGGATAGATACACCACAATAGAGCCCCTCCCGTCCCGTCCCGTCCCAACATGCTGTGTCAGAGCCATGGGTCAGAGCCGAGGCTCACAGGGTGTTGATCTGGGCACAAAGCGACGCTGCGGTCACGTGAATGAAGCGCTCTTTGGGACAACAATGCGCGTCTCTGCCTGTCTGTCAGACAGACAGCAGTATGGCAGTGCCTCTCTTACAATAACACACAAAACAATTGGCCGACAGTTTTAATCCTTTCACTTAATTCGTGTTTACTGTCGAAAAAGAACATACAATTATTGCCTAAAACTTAAATTTAGGAAGAAGTATATCTCTTCCGTCTAGCTCGATCTCACCTGTCATATAGACTATACCTGCAACAAAGCCGCCACAATACACATACACTATAGGCTTTTCTGTAACGTCAAATGACATCGTGACGTGTAGGCCCTCGTCAAGGCCACCCTAGGGAATATAAGCTACATTGTGACGTCGTTTTGAAACATTAGCCCTACTACAATGACGTAACAGACACACACACACACACACACACACACACACACACAGTACACACAACACTCTTACACTCACCTAGAATCGGAAACCAGGCGATGAGTGCGAACAAAGAAAAGGAGCCCGTCATGTTTCAAATCCTTAATGTATTATTATTGATACAAAATAAAATATGGTAACAACGCAGGTAGACCAGCACAGAGTCAGAGTAGACGCACTTGACGCGTCGTTTCTCCCTCTGCCTGGGCCGTTATAAAATCTCAGTCGAATATGACAAAGTAAATATAACGGTTCTTCTCGCTTTGTTTGTTTTTATTCCGTCCCCCGCGGCCGCAGTTGTGGCTTGATTTAATTGAATTCTGGTCGTCTTCGTGGTCTCCGGCTGTGGAAGTGCATGCTGTCTAGTAGCAGATATATGATGGTTCATGTCCCGGATAGAAAGAATGTCCGAAGTCATGTGAACCAGTGGCTTTAGAAACACCCAGCACGGTCACGTGAGATCTGAACAGTGCTGTACTGTCAAAAAGCACAATGCTTTTATACAGACAAGATACCATGAAATGTTTGTATAAGTAGACACTCGTCAAACTGGTTAATGTACTGTGTAAACGTCTTTAATCTAATAATATAGCTAGCCAAGCCTTCTCTAAATGTATAATTGACTTGTTGTAAGCTTCGAACAGCCTTGTAGCCCACGTATAACAGATACCAACATACAAACATATGGGCAAAGTAAAAAACACCCGACATATTAAGATGATTAGTAAGTTGAAATCCGAGACGATCGAGACGTATCCCTGCAGTTCATATTTTTGCAGGCCACATCGAGCAGCATGTGAGCCGTCCTATGATGAACAGGTCTGTGCAATGGTGGGGATTGGGGAAGTCAGCTGATGGCTTGCATCAATTCACGAGGGCGTGCAGAAACCCCCGAGGGAACGCTGTGAATGTCCAACAACACTTATCGGGACCCTGTAACATTCTTTCCGCTTGCGTATTTGTTTGCTTTTAACAGAGAAGAACATGCCACTTTTATGCTGTAAAAAAAAACATGTATACACTGAGAACACATTACTGCCAAGCTGTCCTTTACTCTTTTCTGAGTCTCTTGTCATTGTTGAGACTTATTATCGGAGGCTTTTACTTTATTTAAATAAATAAAAAGTACCATTTCATTTCAATTCATTTTATAAGCCTCATTGTGATTTGTGACGTTTGTAATATAATTTATCCAGGCCAATACTGTAGGGCTGTAGGCCTACCTACCAGATGTCAACAGGTTATCTCACATCTCATTTGAGGCAACGATCAAAGCATTTAATTCCCAGTTCCCACTATATCTGCAATGCATAACCTACTGTATCACTTGTGTGACAGTTGTAGGGCCATTGGCTTAACATGAGAGTGTATGCTTTATTAGTCTTACCATTTTTTTTTTTAAACTAATCAGCACCAATGTGTTTTGTAATCTATATTGTGCATTATACTGCAGCTGCTGGAGTCTTCTATATAATCTATATTGTGCATTACACTGCAGCTGCTGGAGTCTTCTATATAATCTATATTGTGCATTACACTGCAGCTGCTGGAGTCTTCTATATAATCTATATTGTGCATTACACTGCAGCTGCTGGAGTCTTACTATATAATCTATATTGTGCATTACACTGCAGCTGCTGGAGTCTTACTATATAATCTATATTGTGCATTACACTGCAGCTGCTGGAGTCTTACATCAAGCTGTAGAATTACACTGCAGCTGCTGGAGTCTTACTATCAAGCTGTAGAGAGAGTAGCACAAACAACACAAGGTCTCCCTTTGTTACATAACCGTTTGAGCTGCTGTCCTAGGAATAATTTGTTGTCCTAAATAATTACTCCCAATTCATGAGACAAAATCCAATTAGGCTGCAAAGGATAGGAGACATTCATTGCACTGTCAGCGAAAATAATTAATCGCCCACAGTGGTGTGATTCTTTGTGGTAGCGTAGGCATACTCGCATAGATATTTGCCTGATGAAGACCTTGTAGGTCGAAACGCAATTTGTTGCCTCTAAATAAAGTAAGTCTCGGAGCTCTAGAAAGTAGTGTGCAGATGTTCTTTCTCTTCCTTGATGTTTGCCTTGATGCCTGACTTCCAGCACCTGACCTGAATATAATAGGCATTGAGATGTGCACACAATCTTCTCTGTGAACACAGGCATACTCGCATAGAAATAAATTCAAACCAGTCTGACTCACTGATCTTCACCCATCCATTCATTGATTCATTAAATATCCATTTATTCATGTTCACTTTTCTCACTCTTACAAAGAATACAATCTCATCTACAAAAATTCAGCTCACGACACTGGACATTTTTGGTCAAAATATTAGATCGCTAAAAGGAATACCCAAGTGGCTTGACCTCTTTTTTTTAAGCTGTTGCATCCCAACCCGCCCCCCTCCCCCCCCCCCCCCAACCAAAGAACTCCTGCCTCCACCCCCCAACCCTCTGCCATAGTTCATTACATTGTAGCCACACTCTTGTTTTCCTTGCCTTTGAGTCCTGGTCTCCAAACACTGTTTCTGTCCAAATCAGATTATGATTGCCAGACACAGCTTAAAAAAAAAAAAAAAAGAGGGAAGAAGAAAAAGCAAGTGGCCATAAGAACTACAAATGCTGGCCATAAGAACTACGAATAAAACAAGAAGACAAACCAATACAGCAGGAAAATAACTGATTAAACCAAGGTGGATGGAGCTAAAAAAATAAAATAAAAAAAAGTAAAGGAAAAAGAACATAAAATGGGAAAGTGCTAGTTATTTTTTTAGTTGAGTTTAACGATTATTGAACTGTGCAAGTCACATCAACTGACCATCAACCCGGACCATTCCTCCAAACCCATCTCGGACCAGTTCTAGTCAGTCAGGGGTGATGCTGGGTGGAAACAGTGCAGCCGAGTCTGGCCTCTCTGAGGCACTCTCTGATCCAGACATTAGGTCCAGGATCCCGGACAGGTGAAAAGATGGGCACCGGAGGAGAGTCGGGTGGCTGAAGGGCTGTATGCTGTTTCAGAGGGGCAGCTCAACGCTCGCCATGAGGAAAGCATGACAAGTGGTGCCCCCTCAGGCAACGTAGTGGTATTGGTTAGGAGTCTCCTTATCACGTTCCATGTAGTCTCTGTCTATAAGTGACTCGATCCTCTTCTTTAGATCGCCCGGCTGTGGAGAAAACATGCGAGACATTAATGGACTGCATGCATGTTTAGCAACCTCTTGGTCTGTACAACGTGTTGGGTCAATGCTAGCTTATCGATGTGCTTTATGAATACATTTTTACTTCGACTTAAGAAGTGCAATATTAGGAGATGAGGGACAGAAGACTCAGAGATGCTTGAAGAGGTCACCTTGACAGGGAACTTCAGCTGGTTGTAGAGCTCTGACACCAGGAGGTTGTGGCTGAGGGTCTTCCTCATCTTCATGATGCGTACCACAGCCGCATCGATTTGATACTGTCTGTCCTGGAAGACTCGTTCTGTGGTGCTCACCTGCTCCTCCACCTGGTGGGTGGACCAACACATCACACACACAACAGCATGAACAGAGTTTAGAAGGTTCCCTTCAAATACTAAGTACTCTTGACACAGATCATGAATTCTAGGGGTGAAACAGTACAGTGAATTAATTAATTTAATTGATTAGAAGAAAAAAAAATCCGTAATTGATTTGACTAGAAATCTATTTTGAAATTCAGCTATTTAAATATAAAAATGGAGAGAAACATGGTTTGGTACCGTTTCCTTCATCTGGATCTGGTTGATCTTGATGCGAAACAGTTTGTGTTTGAAGTCTTGGTTGAAAACGAAACGGTCTCCGTCCTCCACATCCTTCCCCCGGGGGTTCTTATTGAGGACGCGCGCTTTGCCACAAGCGAGAGACTGCAGGGTACGCTTGAGCTCTCCTTCCTCTGCAGAACACAGGACATGGCAACATGCAATAGAATCAACTCCCAGGCATGCAATAGGCCTATCTCACAGCCATTCCCCGCCCCCACCCCATAGCCTTACTCATGGACCAGAGCTACATCCCTACCTGCTTTCTTTAAGTTTCATTTTAAGTTTCCAAATGTTACTTAAAATGTAAAAGACCAATATTATTATGAAGAAAACAAGATGGTAAAACAAGCTAAAACAAATAAAATAAAGTTTACCTTCAGAAAAAGCGTTGTTTATGGCTTCTGAATGTAGGTATTTTAACATGTAATGTCTAAGGTCAACACCATTAGCTCAGAAAAGGCAGCGGGGAAGGGCTGTGAGAACGGCCTATTGGCATCAAATGGGAAGTACAAATTAGAACACATAGTATAAAGGAAACACACCTATGCCAGTAGCAGACAGGATCTCCTCCACGCTGAAATCCTCTCCCTCGTTGAACATTAGCAGCACAAGCGTCTGGAACAGTGACACCTGCAGCTCCTTCTTGCCCTGGAGAAGAATGGTATGAAACGAGTAGGATCCAAGTATTCCTAAATACTGCGTTCAAAATGAACAAGAAACTTGTGCATGTTACATTTGGGAGCGTACCTATGTTCCCCAGGTTCTATGTTCCCCACCATGCAAAAAAAGGTTCTTTGTTCCCCACTTAGAATAAACCTAAACCACAGAAACCTAACCTAGTCATTTTAGTAATTCTAGTAAGACTAAAAGTATTTGAGAAACTTAGTCTTAGTGTTACTTTTAGTAGCAGATTCTGATTTAAGCTCAGTCTTTGAACAATCCATTGAACTTTAGGCCTGCTCGGTAGACAGAGAGCTTTGCCTTCTGGCTCAACTCTCTTTTCGTCACAACAGTCCGGTACAGCGACTGCAATACCGCCCCTGCCTCTAAACCAGAAACCTAACGCTATAAACCCTAAGGTAAGTGGGGAACATAGAACCTGGGGAACATAGGGATGACCCCTTAAATTTCACACCATGCAATACCATGGCATTTGATGTGTTATGACATCACACACACCTCTTTGAACTCTGTTTTGACTACTGCATGGCCCAGTGTGGGCTGCCACTGGAGTTTCCTCCCGCTGTGCTTCCCCAGATAGAACAGCTTAAAAACCTCCTGGAGCTTCACCATCTAAAAAACAGAGACGGGGGAGAGTTTGGGAACAAATTAAAACAATAGTGCTTGTAATGGACTTCTGTGCAGTTGACGCTAGGTTTGGGACTTAAGATGCTTAGGTGTACAAACCAACATGTATAGACAAAAGCTTACCTCTGGGGGCAAGTGGACCTCCATGGGCAAGTATGAGGGCCAGTAGCCCATAGTGAGGATGTTGACCGTGAGCTCTATGTTGCTGGGCTCACTCTGGTTCTGAGTATACTGGGAGAGAAAGGAATGCCAGGCTGAGTCTTGGCTACTGAGTCTAGTAAATCAATTATGCACGCTAAGATTAATACAATAGTGTTAATACATTTTCAATTATAATGAAAATGGAAGGATACCAAAACATCAGATAGAAGTCAGGTGCGTATGTGTCCGCACACCTGTACCGATTGTTACCTGCTTGAACTGGATCATTATGTCTTTTGACAGTTCCATGTCTTTAAACATCCCCTCTAGCTTGCTCGTAAATGCTGCTCCACACTCTAGAGAAACACCACATATATCACAGCTCATGTTATCACACAGCCCCAGTGTTAATATCTTGCTTTTCAGTTGTTTAATGCTTAATTTAAAGCGTACAAAAATAGGTCATGACTATTTTCAAGTGACACCGTCTTAAGTACAAAGTATAATTAGGTCAGGCATGAGCTTTTAACTTACAGCAGAATGTTATGCATATATTTGAGAACAGGAACAAATATCTCTGCCTTGTTTTAAGCAAAATGTATAGGATTTGTATTTTATTCTACTAAGTGTCTTTACGCTGATAAGTAGTAAACATATTCATTAATGTATAAGAAGAATAAATGCCTCTTTTTTGCCAGGTTTATTCTGAAAAATGTGGAACTGAATATTCACCATGTTTGAGCTTGGAAAGCATTGACTTCTCAGCATCAACTGAGGCACTCTTGCCAACCAGGAGTCGCTTGGCCAAATCCTTCTTGTAAAAAGCCTCAAACACGTCCTTTCCTAGATGGATAGAAATAAAGAGAAATCAAAATGTAGAAAAATGCCACATGCATGTTTGTTTAGCACTACTGTAACAGGGAAACAAACATCCTCACCTCACACACAAGGTCTGCATTTATTTAGAACCATTCTTGCTAAATGCTTTAAAATCAAATATTACAACATTTTGGACCAAATACCCCAATACCCATAATGTGACAATATTATTTCACGAAATGAAATTACACAATGAGATTTATTCATGAATTATCCTCAGAAATGCCTATAATAACTGTGCATAAAGGCAAATAATAGTAGACGAATAATAGAAGAGCTAAGTAAGTATGCAAGTTCAGAAAAGTAAATTTAATCATCAGTATTCTTGTATCCAAAATCCCAGAAGAAATGTAGTCTCATATCCCGGGTTTCAATAATGATATATAAAGCGGCCAAACAGCACCATCCTCCTCATCAGGGCAGGGAGCAGAAAGCTTTAGATGGTGCTCTCCAAAAGTTGAACCTTTTCCAACACTTCTTTACCATAACAATGAAAGGCACTGCCAACTCAAACAACTATTTCTGTTGACAGGGCTTCTTAAAGTTAATAAATAAAGATTTGTGCCGTATAACTGCTCCACACCGACAGGACTATGAACTAATCAAATGTTACAGCCGTGGATAGAAATGCTTGTGTAATAATTTTGTGCATTCCAGCTTCCTTTTGGAACGTTGCACTTAACCCATTCTGGGCGGGAACCCCTTTTGGTGTTTTAAGCGTTACGTTAAACTATAGCTATTGGAAAAAATAGCAGCTCGACTTGTAGGTCTGCTATTTTTGAAAATTCGTTAAAATGTGCCTCAAATCTTTCAGAAAATTGTCATGATTTAGAAAACTTTTTTTTTTAAATACCAAATGATGACTGACCATGTATGAAGCGGAAAATAATCATGATCTTGTCCAGGATTCTCTCCAGCTCTTCCTCCGTCGCCTCCTTGTTTCCTGCACGCAGCTTCGAGTCCACATACTTAGCTGAATGAGGAATGATAGGCCAGAGAACGTGTTTATTATATTGTTTCTTTTCATACTAAACAAACATCATATCATAACCTATTAACCACATGACAAACACCCGTTATATGCTAATGCTAACAAGAAACGGAAATCCTATTGAATGAATTCGGATCAATTTAAGACAGATGGATTGTAATTAAAAATCGATTGTTATATGATCGATTATTTTCAGACTGAGAAACTATCTATTTTGACTAATTGTCAAATGTGCAGAGATGCATTTGCATTTTATGCTGTGCAAGAGTAGGACATTTAAAATCAGGTTAGTCCATCCAGGACTACTGTTGCACAAAACACACACTGCATAGATGTAGCTGGGAAAAATATGACATGTACAGTATATACAAATACAATTATAATACCACCTTTCCCATTTCACACTGGGTTTTAGAATAGGACATCTGGTCTAAGCTGGCATCTACTCTCTTTTAACTTTTAATGCCAAATACTAGATTGTCCAAGTAGTGCACAGATGAAAATCAAACTCTTCAAACTCCCTTTATCATTTCTCTCTCTCTTTACCTACCAATGAGTTCTGCAGGTTTGTTGGGCCTCTTGTTGATGAAGGTCTCGAATGCCTCCTTCATGGCATTGATGAAGCTCTCGTTGCGTGTGAAGCAGCCGTGACAGACGTTGTCCATCTTGTCCTTGAAGTCCAGAAGGTCCTGCACCATGTCCTTGTCCTTTTCTGGTGAACTTACAATGTCTCCTCCGAAGGTCTGAATGCAGACAAATGATGGGTATTTTGAAGATGATAGATTAGGGAATAGTGGCGTGTGTGTGCGGCTGTGGCTGTGTGTGTGTTGAGGTACAGTGTGTGGCTGTGTGTGTGTTGAGGTACAGTGTGTGGCTGTGTGTGTGTGTGTGTGTTGAGGTACAGTGTGTGGCTGTGTGTGTGTGTGTGTTGAGGTACAGTGTGTGGCTGTGTGTGTGTTGAGGTACAGTGTGTGGCTGTGTGTGTGTGTGTGTGTTGAGGTACAGTGTGTGGCTGTGTGTGTGTTGAGGTACAGTGTGTGGCTGTGTGTGTGTTGAGGTACAGTGTGTGGCTGTGTGTGTGTTGAGGTACAGTGTGTGGCTGTGTGTGTGTGTTGTGTGGCTGTGTGTGTTGAGGTACAGTGTGTGGCTGTGTGTTGAGGTACAGTGTGTGGCTGTGTGTGTGTGTTGAGGTACCTTGATGTAGTCTCTCCAGAACTGCAGCAGTGCGTGGAGTCCTCCCTTGACCTTACTGAAGAGCTGATACAGGAGGGCCAACTCAGTCACACGATTCTCGTCCAACAAAATGGTCAGACCTGATGAAAAAAACAAACATAATAAAAGTTACATATTCTTTAGCCCCCCCTTATATTCAGCTACAGTGTAGATTTTCGTCTTACACAATGAATGGAGAATTTACGTCATATGTAGACGAGTAAATCTCTCTCTCTCTCTCTCATTAGCAGTGAACAGTGCAGCACTATCTCTCTCTCTCTCTCTCTGTGTTTCTGGCACAACAGTGCCACTTTCGCCCCTACTGGTACTCATAGTCACATAGGTTAACACGGACATTGCTGTTCCTTGGAGTGGTTGCACCACTCAAAAGGTTCATGAAACAGGATTTACTTTTTTTTTTGTAAGCTTGCCGTAAACTGTGTGTTCCAAATCACACAGTACAGCCCCTCTTGATGTAGTCTTCCTGGCTTAACAACATGCATGCAACCTAAAAAGGAATCATGGAAGTCAAAGTCACTTCACCATCCTTACCCTTTTGCAGTATGGCCGTCATGTGTTCCCCTAACAACTGTTTCTCAACACAGGAGATTAGTGGTTTTCTGTGAAGAGACAATTAAACGGTATCAAAACGCAAAGTAATGCAAAGCAAGTATCAAAGCAAGGCTGTAAATGTTTCATCTTATATTTATGCACGTTTTTGTACTTTTATCTCAATCGTCCTCAGCAGGTGGACTTACTGTGTGCTCTGGTCAAGGTAGCTGATGACACGGTCATTCTCCTCCTCTAAACGACGGGACACATGATGCAGGTACTCAGGCACCTGGATGCACACGCAGACACATGAATGCACACGCAGACACATGAATGCACACACAGACACAGTATGCATACAGAGTTGAGCAACCGATTCATACAACCAGCAGCTGTATGAATGCATACGGTAAACAATGTGTATGAAAACAATCAGTGCAGTAAAATAAAAAATAAATATAGGCCTCACATCTCTTTCCTGCATCAACCTCTGTCCCTCTGCTGCGTACAGGCGGTTGGTCTCTATCAGAAATCTCTCCTCAAAGGACTCTTTATAAACCTGGATAGGAATGCATTTGTGTATGTAAAAAAAAAAAACAATGGTACAGATTGGATCCTCTCTAAAGTGACGTTATATGGTACATAATATACATGCAGATATGTGTGGTTACCTGCAGGTCTGACAGCATGCCGAGCAGGCTTCTGACCAGACTGCGGTCCACCGTCTCTCCGTTGCGCTCTAGTTCTATCTGCTCCAGAATGCCATCCACTGTGCGCTTCTGAACAGCACTGTCACTTATAATATGGGTACGAAACAGCTCTAAACCAGTGTCCCTGCAAAACACACACACACACACACACACACACACACACACTGAAATCACAAAACACTGAAATCACAAAGGTTTGGCCCACACTATAATTGGACTTGGGGTCTTACCAAATGGATGGGAGTAGAGAATTCTGAAGAACATAGGTACGATCCAAAAAGAGAAAGATGCTTCGGATCATGATCTGATACAGGAGGAAAAAAAAAAACATGCTATTTGTTTTGCAGTTAGCCGTTAACCGAAGCTGAGAAAGTATGTAGTTTTAATTTGAACAGTGTTAAGTAGCTGATGAAATAAATATTGTGGTCTTAACTGTTTGCCTGCAGTGGTCCTGCCAACAGCGATTCATGCGCTTCAGGAAGGAGAGGCTGTCCAAAGACTCTGTGGACTCCATGTTAAGGAAAGGTCAGTCTGCTCTACAGTCTCATGTGGACGGAGAAATTGATGCAAGTTCATGTCAATCTATTATGTTAATTTAGTTAAACATTACATAACCCATTTTGGGGCGGGAACTCCTTTTGGTGTTCCAAGCATTAGGTTACACTTTAGCTATTAAAAAATAGATCTACAGGCTCGTAGCGCGGCACCGAGCTTCCGGGGGGGCGGGGGGGGGGAGGGGGGTCCCTGGAACAACATTTTTCAAATGAAAATACATGTTATTAGCAAGCATAAGCAATCCATGACAAGACTACACTGTGATTTTCATTAGCATTCATGTTTTAAAATCTTTGCAAAGTTGGCTTTTATCGGCCTCTTGTGAAAAAGCTACTGAAGAACTACTGTAAATTGCAATTAGTGGAACCTAGTTGCAAATCAGACATACAGTAAATACATTTCACATGTTATGTGACTTGGCAAACAATTCCACACACACACACACACACACACACACACACACACACACACACACACACACACACACACACACACACACACAAGGATATTCTCTGAACTGGTGGATCTGGGCCTGCACATGGTCTTCACAGACCTGACGGAGCTGTTTGTACAGTGTAGGGGAGACCTTATAGGAACACAGGTTCTCCACCGCCTTGGGAGGGTTTCCAAAGGAGACAGATTAGAGGTCATGGGGGACAAGACAAACACATAAAAACATTGAACAAAGATAAAGAGTGAGTACTTCAAACTGTCATATATACGTGCAGCTAGGGCTGGGCAATTAATGGGAAATATATTAAAACTGACATTTTGAACCAGTAAATGACTTAATCTTGCTTAGAGAGATGCTCCGATCAGGGTTTTTGGGACCAATCCCGATCACAGATTGTTTTTCTCATGATTGGCCGATAGCAAGGGGATAATTTTAATATTTCTGAAATTATTATATGTCAAAACCCACGTCAAAACTGTTTCCGTTTGTGTGGGGGGAGGACTTTTTTCCACCCTCATCGGGAGGAAAAGGTGTGTCAACGCGATACTCGGACACCCTCCCCAAACCCTAACCTCACAGGAAGCCACAGTGAATTTTAACCCGCAACACGGTTTAGTTCTAAGTTAACCCACCACGTCATGTCAACGGCAGTAAATGAGTCAAAGAATATCAAATCATTGTTCATTCAAGGCAAAATTTTGAAATAATTTTATTATAAAAACATTGATTTAGTCCTATCGGCCACTGCGCCCAGCCCTATATGTTCAGCATTTATGGCATTCAAAGATGAAGGGCTGCTGCCACCACATCCAGCCTAAAAATGACATTCACAAAATGCATACCGGCAGTAACAGAGAGGTTTCAGGATGTATTGTGTTAACAATGTTTCATGTCCTTGACCTTGAGGAGAAACAACCGTACCTGGTAGAGCTCCTCCAAGTTGTACTTGATGGAGGTACTGTTCTGAATGGCGCCCACCGCATCTCGCAGCTTCAGCCAAGTGTCCTCAGTGTAGTTTTCAGCTAGTTTTGGCCTGTCTGTTACATGAGACCGACAATGGTTTATTAGTTTATTAGTTAAACAAAAAAAATGTTCTTAATATGTTAAAGTGCTATATTCCGCTAGTAATACTAATCATTACTATATAGCGTTCTTTTTTAGTTAAAGATGTTCACTGTGAAAGTATATATATTCAAAGATTTACACGCACATTTTCACGATTTTTCAAAAACAGCAAGACCTACAAGCTCGTAGCACGCCACTCTGTGGCGCGCTATGAACTTGTGGATCTGCTATTTTTCAATAGCTAAATTATAACAATGTTTAAAACACCAAAAGGGGAACTTCCTGCCACAAATGGGTTAACACCAATTCTAGACTATGCAGGCACTCGTCACAGTGCTATTATTGCCAGGAACATATACTACATTTTATAGCTTGGATTACAACATTTAACTAATATTTACTGATATCATTGATAGTTAGAGTAAATCACATAAAATCTCTATACTTCCATAATTATTTGATCTCTTCCAGAACCTACAAATACCTCAAGACTTCTTGTACTGTCTTAACAGAAATTTCACTTCACCTTTGTGGAAAGGAAAAAAATCTAGAATAAAATACCTGAATTTCCCTCCTGGAATTAATAATATTATTTTATCCTGGCCTCCTGGTCTTGGCCATGTTACACAATCTATCCCTGTAAGCGCCATTTGAGTCTCCTAATTGTGGCCAATGATGTCCACTGAGGGGTGTGGTCAATGTGAAGGTTGGAAGGGTATTTAATCAGATCTCAATCAAGCAGCAGGTGTTGCTGACAATACAGGGATTTAGGCGCTACAATCCCTATTTAGACATGGCAAGTGAACCCTCCTTCTTAGATTCAGCATTGCTGTATAAAAAACCTGCTTGTTGGATATGGTTCAATATTAGAATCAATAATCTTTTATTTACATTTACGTCCTTAGTATGTCCATAGTAATCCTGCATTAGCAGATGTGGCGCGGGATGGAATTACTCACATGTTTTATAACAAATATAATTGGAAATTGTATAAATATGGGATCATTTCGTTTTCAGTTTAAAGAGGAATTCCACACCTAACTGTTATCTGTTATATCGGTTCTGTTCTTTGACTATATAGAAGTGTCTATTTGTACGTCTCTAAATGTTTTGATGAATTGAACAAGGTGGACCCTCTTGTAAACAACTGTAATGCTTAATTGGATCGTCCACTCAGTTAACAGTCTTTGTATTGAGTTTGTGCTTGAAATGTTCTGTAATTCTGCAAACTGTTAATAAATATTTCAATCAATAACATGGTTAATAACACTTGAGCATCATACATTGGATAAAATTATATTTATAAGACAGATATAATTGGCTTTGCGTCCTTTTTGTATGGAACAATAATGGAAATCGTCTGTTTAATAACAGAAATAAGCTGCACGTTAGCCTTCAAGGTATAGTCAAGGTGAGCACTTCTTTGGCACCAATTTAGAACTTTGGCACATCACTGATGATCACTGATATGATCAATACACTGACACAGCAAGTTTAGGAGACCAGTCATTCTCTGTAAAAGAGTAATGTAGGCCAAATGTGTCGTCCACACAATTATTGTATTACTAATATATTCTGCATGAATTGGCCATATGGGTCCATTTCCGAAACCTATCGAGATACCGCTTTGTCTTGTAGTTAGGTAAGACTCAGTGAAGAATGACATGTCACATATAGTAATAGCAGGCTTTGTACGGTGTAGCCTAAGATTTAGACTCATGTATTCATCGATTCTGAGTGATGACGTCAGAATCGATAACGAGCGTAAGGTGCATTTAACCACATCAACCATATTTTATAGTTGGACTATTAGAAAATAGGCGATCTAATAGCAATTGTAGGGGGGAAATTTGTGCAAATGTCTACACATTATTGACATGCCCAAAATAGGGACGCCAGGGTTAATGTGGCTAAAAGCTGTAAAGGCATCCTGTTGGTTGCAAGCCGTTAGCTCATTGGGTAATGTTACTAAACAATACCTTTGAAGTTTTTGATCACTAGTTTCTTGGAGGCGCCCGTCTTCCCAGAGGCCACAACAGACGTCCTGGTCACCCCGTTGCTGTTGTGCTCCGTCAAAGCCTTCTTGTCCTGTCGTGTGTCTGCATCCATCATGTATGTTGGGTTAGCCGGCTCGCAATAAACGCCACTGTTCCAAACGTTCTGCGATAGCTTGTCAATAACTCGCCTGTCCCTCCTTGCCAGTTGCCACCAACAGCTTCACCGTACTGTTGAGTGAGCTCTTTGACTGACAGACAGGTACAAATAAGCAAGTCAACTGAACAACAACACAACAAGCAACTGGCTAACAAGCTCGCGCTAACGTTAACGGCAGATTTTTTTGTGCTAACAAGTTAGCCTAATAAGTTAGCCCCCTTCCACAGCGCTTAAAGGGAGGATTTCAGAATTACGTTTCCATTTTATGTTGCTACTAGCTAAACATCAGCTAGTTCAATGTTATTTTTGACAGTAGCAATCCAAAAAAGTAAAATCGACATATTGTTTATTATAACATCATGGCACTCCATCAGAGGCTTTTAGCCATATAGCCAGCTAGCATAACAAAATGGCTTGTCTCGAGACCGTTGAGTTGGTCAAGTGCATGCTGGGGGAATCGTATTTGAGTTGCGTTCACAACAAACCGTGTTCATTTTTATGAATAAATAGTAACTAACGACGAGTGTCAGTAAGATGTTTTTACAATAATATTATCAAATTTGAATAATAACTGTATTTGGACCCTTTTCACCGTAGCCAAAAATCATAAATGTATAGGTGTGTTTCATGTGTATTGTATTGTATCCGTGTGTGCGGTGTGGCAGCCATGCAGCAGCATGAAGTTAATGAGATAAGATAAGATCTTATCCTCATGATCCTCCACTACTCTATGCATCCTCCCTATAACCACCTCCAGACCAGAGCCAAGTAAGACAGAGTTACTAACTGTCAGTGGACTACTTTCCACAAGCCTGTTCTTGTTCTGTCTGTGTTACAAAATTGCATGTGAACCGGTCTGGAGCGGATGATATCGGAGCGGATGATATCGTTATGTCATGTTGTAGTCATTGTTTGAATTTGTAGTCATCAGGCAGGATCCATCATCTGGAATTTCCTTTCCCTCAAACCGGAAGAATAACAATAAAAGCTCTCGTAGCCTGCAGCTTTTATTGAGAAAAATCGGCATGAGGGGAAAGGAAGTTCCAGATTGATGGTTCCTGCGTGTCGTGATGACTACAAAACAATGACGTAGTGATATCATCCGCATAAACTGGAAAAGGAATGCTGCCCGTGCCCAGGCTACTGGCCCCATGAAGTGAACGGAGTTGTCGTAACTCTCTTATACTCTATGGCTCTGATTGATAGTGACAAACGAGTTACATGAACCATGTACGTGACCGGGCTGTTTTCTCAATGTCGTAACACTTACACTTACAATGTCTTAAGGCCTATTCATAGTCTGGATTTTCAGTGGTGAAAAACAGAGAGAAGGGCTGGAGCGGTGGCGGTGGTTTGCTCTTCACCGCGGCTCAGTGACGTCATGTTGTAGTTCGGTGGTCACCCCACCACCGAAATTCCAGACTATGTATGAGCCTTTACTCTATATGGCTCTTCTTAATAAACACTGTAGGTGTACTGTCTGTCCACCATCTCGACCTCCTCCCCCAGACAGTGATGAGAGTTGAGGACGGCAGGGCTCGACTGGTCCAACACCAGCTTTCTGCACCAGCTGTCTGTCCACTCCTTAATGCTACTGTAACACTTTTCTTTTTACACACTGTGACACCGTGCATGGTACACATTTCCATGCTACGTTTTCATGCCATTTCCTCTGCCTGAACTGTTTAGTTGCGAACGCAATGAGCACTAACTATGAGACCTAGCAGATCATGTCTGTCTGTCTGTCTGTCTGTCTGTCTGTCCCGCTGTATCCAAATATGGAGTGTGTTGCATCAATCACAAACAAATCACTCAGCTCCATATATGGGCAGAAAAGGGGCCAGGTCCACATACAGTAACATTTTGTGTGTGTGTCAGACTGCCACAATAGCTGCGTTCGCTTCCCGCGTTAACGCGTCTTACTGGTAATTTTAGTAGTAGACTAGTAGTAGTACTAGTACTGCCATACTATAACTCTAATTATGACTTTTCACACTATCCATTTTGATGATAAACACAGCTGAAGGTAACCAGTAAGACGCCCTGAGGGCACGCATCCGCCTGGGTGGTCTTCATATATGGAGATGGCCATATATGGTGACGTGATGTGTCACAAGGCATGATGTCATGAGGCGTGACCATATACGGAGGCGTTAAGGGTCTCCATATTGTCACGTAATGTCACAATGAAGGCATGATGGATTGGCAACCATAATATGGTGGTGTGACGGACGTGCAATACACAGGATTTCATAGTAAATGCGACAGGTCAGAGCCAGCATGGACAGTTCCTCTGTTCCTGTACAGAACCCAGCACCAGTACCTGACACCTGTAGGCCATTTGCTCTGACACCAGATTCGGCTCAAACAAGGGATTACATTCATTTCGCTCCTATGCCACTAAAATGTGGAATGCCCTAACAACAGCCATTAAGACATGTGAATCCCTTGACTCCTTCAAAACAGCTCTCAAAGAGCACCTAACGAACGGCTGCAATTCGAAACTGGCCCCTATAAATTGTCTCTCCTCCCCCATCCCTTTCTCCCCATACTGTACATGTTTTTCCCTTTTTTGCTTTCTTTATATATGATTTCCTTTTTTAATAGAAGTGTAGGCCTATATTATATATCTCTAAATGTTCTGAGTTTTTGTATTGACTTTCGTTTGAAATGAACCCATTCTGCATACTGTGAAATCAATCAATCAATCAATCAATCAATCAATCAAAATCACAATCACATTCACATTCACATTCACATTCACATTCACATTCACATTCACATTCACATATCATCATCATAAAGTTATTTGAGAGACTGGTCCTTAAGTCCCCTCCCTTGACCCCCTGCAGTTTGCCTAAGACCTGAGGTCCCACCTATCCTAAAATTAAACTCCTTGAACCACTTCAAGGATAGTGGTTCCTTCCAAGGGGTTCCCCTGCTGAAATATTGATAATTAGGATTCAAGAACCAAATGGATCCTTACGAGGTCTGTAAACTCTGAGAGGTCTGACTGTAAACTCGGGACCGTGGCCCGTGGGGTCCTTGTTGAAATTAAAATGTTTGAGAATGAGAACCACTGCTCTTGAACTAGCCATGGTGCACAATGACGCTTGTCATGATTATTCACGATGACGGTCATATTTCATGGCTACTCTTGAACATACCCCCAACTGCACCTGCAGCCAGCGAGCGCCAATGAGGTGGTGTTTTACACAAGCAGAGCATGCAAGAGAGAACTCACTAAATTAGCAGAATTTGTCAGTCTTCCCAAAGTGTGATTTTTGGCCCGTGCATCATGTTTATTAGGTGATGTATTTTCCTCCGAGGTGGGAAGCGACGCAGAATGTGTGCAGACTGCAGAGTGCGAGTGTAGAAACAAGACACGCCCATTTGTGGTGATTTTTTTTGTTGGCCTGCAGTGCTGTGTTCTGTTGCCTGGGTGGGTTAGCGGCATCAGCTGAGGGTAACGGGTAACCCCACCACAGCCAGGAAGAGAGGAATCTACTGTGCAGAGCATCTTCCCTGAGAAGGGAAGGGAGGCAACCATTCGGAATTTAATGAATTATACCCACTGTTTGTCAATGGACGGTGTAATGTTTTGACAGCTTCCTCAATCAAATGATCTGCTAACCTCCCCGTTAGCCACAGCTGAGCTCTCACTGGGTAGGTAACACACTGGAACACAGGCTGACTCTGCTAATGTTAGCCGAACTAGCAAGCTTGCTGAAGCTAGCAAGGCAGTGTTGAGTTGACTACATTGTTCTATACCTGAAACATGGATTTATTTGTTAGTGGAAATTGACATTTAACCTGACTAGATAATATTACAACAATGTTTAGTTAACTTTAGTTCATGCCTCATGCGGAAGGCAAACGTTGATGCTAACTTCAGTGGAGCCTCTGCTAATTGAACTAGCACCCAGAGAAGAGTTGTTAGCTTGCCAAAATAGGTTAGTCACCCTTAGCTGGGCAAAGCATACTTGTTGTTTTTACATGTCAAACAAGTCCAGTAGAAGAAAATGTGATACCAGGTTGAGCAATTGGCAAATATACGACCAGGTAAACTTGCTGTTTTAAATGGACTCAAATTAGAAGGCAGATTGAATGCATAGGCTACTATACTTACTTCCCACTGGGGCAGAGTGAGCGATTGAGAAATAGTTGTGGGTGAAAGGTAGCCAGACAAGATGTGAAAATCTGCATGGGCAGGTAAAAGACAAATGCTTTGCCCTTCCTCAACAACTATTGCTGAGCTACCCTTGAGTTAGCTCTGGTCCATAGCCTTACTGCTCTCGGCATTAGAGCTATGCACTAGCCCCTTTCGGGACCCTAGTTTACCTTTTCTGAAGTTTGGACGAAGTAACCCTAGGGTCCCTGATCGGTTATTCCACTGTCCATGGGATGCAGATGTACATACTCTCTGTTCACGGAGAGCCGCACCGCCGCTTGAGTGTTGGTGAGATGTTTCAAAGATGCATAACACGGCTATAGGAGACAACGGAAACGTGTACGAAATCGCATTAACCGCTGATGCTGTGAAATATATTTAATCTTTTTTGTTTTGGCTTCTCTGAAATTCTCTCTTCCTCACTTCCTTATTGACTTTCCATTGTACCGCCTCCCGCACCGAGACTGGCTAGCTGCGCGTCCTAGTTACTGCCTCTGATTGGCCGACCGCATACATGCAGGATGTTTATCATAGATATTATAAAAAATAGATGCCTCACACAAAGCAACAGTTCTGCGCAGCTTTCTTATTTAGAAGTGCTGAAGGCATTTGCTCTGAAGGCACACTGTCACTCATGCGACTCCTCCATGTCTCTCGCTGTCACTCAAGTGACTACTGGCCAATCACAGCGCGTCTTTTCCGGGACTTATGTTACGCACGCGGAAGCTGCTCATTGAAGGCAAATGCTTTGCAAGGAATCTCGGGAAAATTGTGCCTTCAATTGTGACACGCGCCTCAGAGCCGGAAAGGGCGTCTACGTTTATATGTCTATGATGTTTATAATGCTGTTGTGTTGTGGGAGGCGGGACATGAGAAGTGACAACGTTTCCGTTGTCTCCTATAGCCGTGTTATGCATCTTTGAAACATCTCACCAACACTCAAGCTCTCCGTGAACACAGAGTATGTACATCTGCATCCCATGGAGAGTGGAATAACCGATCAGGGACCCAAGGGTTACCTTCGTCCAAACTTCAGAAAAGGTAAACTAGAGGTCCGAAAGGGGCTAAGCTATGGACCAGCGCTACCCTTGAGGCTTCTCCATTCAGACAAGAAATATAGAAAAAGGTTTTAATAAGAGCCATAGTGGTTTGGATTTTCCTTAACTTCTTTAATAACTTTTCAGTGGTGTTATTTTGTACGTTGTTCTCTACAGTGTTGTAGATGCCTTGGTGGAGATGAGTGTGAAGGCCTTTGAGCTGGTCCCCGCGGTGGAGCGAGACCTCCTGATGGGTGACAAGGCTCGCATCAATATCGAGTGTATCGAGTGCTGTGGCAAGCACCTGTACGTGGGCACAAATGACTGCTTCATCCACCACTTCCTCCTAGACGAGGTCACCTCCTCAAAAGGGACACTGGCGTATGCCGCTCAGAAGCTGCTGCACAAGTATCTGGGCCTGAAGAAACCCGTCGCCGAGTTGCGGGCCGCCTCGGCTCTGGAGCGTCTCATAGTCCTCTGTGACGGAGTGGTGTTCCTCGTCGACATGTTGACGTTGGAGATGGTGCCCTCCGCGGCGGGGGGCGGGGCAAAGATCAAAGGCGTGGCGACGTTCTGCATGAACGAGAACCCGGTGAACGGAGACCCGTTCTGCGTGGAGATGGGCGTGATCTCGTCACGGCGGCGGACGGTGCAGATCTACATGGTTTACGAGGACAGGGTTCAGCTGGTGAAGGAGCTGACCACACCCGAACAGCCCTGTGCCGTCAGTCTGGATGGCTACTTCCTGTGCCTGGCCCTGGCGACGCAATACATGATCCTGAACTACAGCACGGGAGCCTCGCAAGATCTCTTCCCTTATAACAGCGAGGAAAGGAGGCCGATTGTCAAACGGATTGGCAGGGAGGAGTTCCTCTTGGCTGCACCTGGTGGTCTTGGTGAGTTTTACTTTTTAAAAATATGTTGGGGTTGTTACTTGTTTAGATGTATTAGCTGGGATTTAACCCATTTAGGCCTGGGAAACGATTCTACAAATGTCTTCTAAATCCTGACAGTTTTCTAAAAAACACCAAAAGGCGTTCGCGCCGCAAAATGGGTTAATCATATATACAGATGGGCACTAACAGACAGGTGACAAATGCAAATATCAAAGCAAATATCGGTAAGAGGTGAGGGCCGGCTACCACAAGCTGCCAGAACAGCACATCATTTGGCATACATTGTACACGTCTCTGGTACTCTACTGAAGGGATGGAACACCATCATGCTAACAAAGGATATTCCCTCATTTGGTGTTTTGACGATGATGGTGGAGAATGCCAACACGGTGAACTATCTCCCAGCACCACATTAACATGTTGACTGCGTTATAAATGAATCTCTTAATTCCCGTTCCCTGCCTGTGTTTTCACTAACCTTTGAAGCCAATTTAATGCAACCATTAAATTGCAACACCGTTGCAATTTAATGAAATCTGTTTGCTAGCTACACTGGGGCAGTAGGGAGGCAGGTTGACAGTGGCTAGCTACACTGGAACAGCAATATGTACTTGATTTTAATTGATCTACTGTATATATCATTTATGTTCCCTTTCATTTTCCTCTTTTCCAAATTGGCCCCTGGGGCGGTCCAAAAGAACCCATTCTGAACGGGAACCCCTTTTCGTGTTTTAACTAAGCATTATGTTATGCTTTAGCTATTGAAAAATACCAGATCTACAAGCTCATAGCTTGTAGGTCTGCTATTTTTGAAAAATCGTGAAAATGCGGCACAAATCTTTGAATATATATTCTTTCAGAGCGATTTTTTCTTTCTTCAACGTCAGGCCAAAATGGGTTATTTTTCCTCTTTTCCAAATTGGCCCCTGGGGGCGGCCCCCAGATTGAAAATCTGTGGGCTAGTGAATATTTGTCTTCCAAAATAACTCCCAAACTCCCTCTTCCGCATACCATCAGGAATGTTTGCCAACGCAGAAGGCGTGTCCCAGCGCGCCCCTGTGAACTGGGCAGAGAGTGTGATTGGTGCAGCCGTGTGCTTTCCTTACGTGGTGGCGCTGGACGAAGGCTTCATCACCGTGCACAGCATGCTGGACCAGCAGCTGAAACAGACCCTCTCGTTCAGGGACGGACACATTCTACAAGACTTTGAAGGTATCCTTAAACACACGTTTTGACCTGAGGTCAGATTCTAAAAATGTCTTCTGCATCCTGACAGTTTTCTGAAAAAGCTATGTTTCTATGTCAGTCGTTCTTCGATTAAAAAAATAAATAGCAGACCTACAAGCTCATAGCGCCACCGAGTAGTGCGCTATGAGCTTGTAGATCTGCTATTTTTCAATAGCTAAAGCATAGCATAATGCTAACACCAAAAGGGGTTTCCTGCCCAAAATGGGTTAACACACGTTTTGTTCTTCCTATTTCATAATTACTTTACATGTGACCATTTGAAATGTTCAAATTTGGTCAGAATAACACCAGTTTGGTGTGTTTCCCCTGTACACCACTGTGGTCTTGATGATTTTCACAGACACATTTATCTTAAATGTGAAACCATAAATAATGGTGCTTCCTGTCGTAGGCCTTCCATTAGTAGTAGAATTTACCGTATAATCCCGAGCCACAAAACAAGAGATTACATTTCCCATTTGTGTCCCAGGCTGAAAATAAACCACCCTGGCTGGCCATACATAATTTACTTGTACCTGATCTGTTCATCAGCACATTGATCTCTTTCGGCCCTTTTTTGTCCATCCCACAGAAAAGCCTAGGGCTCCGTTAGGGCTTAGGAACATGGTCTAGGGCTCCGTTAGGGCTTAGGAACATGGTCTAGGGCTTGGTTAGGGCTTAGGAACATGGTCTAGGGCGTGGTTAGGGCTTAGGAACATGGTCTAGGGCTTGGTTAGGGCTTAGGAACATGGTCTAGGGCGTGGTCTGACCTGTGCAGAATACCAAACGACTCGCCCCTTTAACAAACTCGCCCCCGCCATTTTTTTTAAATGTAGTTAACAGTTCATTTAGTATTTCCCTCCATCTCTGAAATCTGAAATTATCTTGTATACAGATTTATTTGATTGTAGAGTAGTCGATCTCTATACTCTCTATACAATTGAGAAAGAACAACATGTCACAGAGACGGTGACAGCTTAATTAAGTTAATTTAGGACCTTCTAGCAGTTAATTTCGTTTTATTAAACATGTAGCCCATGTTTTGTAATGGCATCATCATGCTATTATGCCCGTGACTATACAGAGTGAACTTAACAATGATAAATTATGATAATGATAATACCTTTTAACATGAATTATGTTTGTTATTTACAGCTAGGTAGAGTAGTGGGGCCAGGTGGAAAAGGGGCGACCGTACCTGTTATTTACAGTTGGGTAGAGTTGTGGGGCCAGGTGGAAAAGGGGCGACCGTACCTGTTATTTACAGTTGGGTAGAGTTGTGGGGCCAGGTGGAAAAGGGGCGACTGTACACTGTTACCGTCTGACCTGCCCATTGTATTGTGTGTTCTAGGGAAGGTGATTCTGGCGTCCACTAAGGCGGTGTACATCCTAGTGCCTCTGCCTCTGGAGAGACAGATCCAGGACCTGCTGGCCAGTCACAGAGTGGAGGAAGCACTGACCCTCACCGAGGGAGCCCAGAGAAACATTCCCAAAGACAAGTTCCAGGTATGCATTTGCATAATATGTGCTACTGTATGCACACTTCTTTTTTTTTAATACTGTTTTTATTAGGCATTTTTTGTGTGACAATTTCAGAATATTAGACAATGATAATAAGTAATTCAGTTAAATAAAAAAAATAACAGGCAATGTAAATGTTCCACATACAGTATAATAAAAAAGACATAAGTGTTGTATGCACACTTCTTAACCCATTTTGGGGCGGGAACAACCCCTTTTGGTGTTTAAGCATATGTTGTACTTTAGCTATTGAAAAATAGCAGATCTACAAGCTCATAGCGCGGCACCGAGTGCCGCCATACGAGCGTGTAGGTTTGCTATTTTTGAAAAATCGTTAAAATGTGGCGCAAATCATTGAATATATATTTCAGAGCGAACATTTTTAACTAAAATATTTGCTTCTGGGGGGTCCCTGGAACTACTTATTTTGAGATGGGGGTCCATGGCCCGATAGAGATAATTCTGGGGGTCCTTGACATGAAAAAGGTTGAGATGACATAGAAACATAGGTTTTTCTGAATTCTTTTAGGATTTAGAAGCCTTTTCTTCGACCTCATGGGTTAAAACACAGACAATATTTTTTTGTAATATAAATACATTCATATAAATAAATAATTTTCTTTCTTGTGTATACTATATATAATTATAATATAACATAAAAAATAGGCAATTTGTTATTTACTTTGTCAATTTCCTTTTACAGATTTTGCACAAAAGAATCCTCCAGCAGGCTGGCTTCATACAGTTTGGACAACTTCAATTTTTAGAAGCAAAAGAACACTTTAGGTAAGGCTTTGAGTCGTCCCTTATATGGTTATTTCTTTTTAGCTTTTTCTGAGACTTGTCTGTTGTTTTCTATTTTATTCCGTTCTGTGATTAAGATCTTCATTATCACTCAGGCCTTAAAGGGACACTTCACCCTTTTTGCAAAAAGATATATGTTAATGACGTTTAGAAGCTTTAGATCACTTTCCTGGGGGTATTTATGTGTGTAATATGTGGTTTTAGATATTTTAGATTGTAGCAGTGAGCCTGTTTTCTCTGATGTCATGGACACTGGTCTCACTACCTTCCTGGACTACAATTCCCATAATTCTTTGGTGCACTGCTCCTCCTTGTTGATAGGGGGGGAGAGCTGTCTTACTGAGACAACATGTAGTCCAGGAAGGAAGTGAGCCCAGTGTCCATGACATCAGAGACAACAGGCTCACTGCTACAATCTAAAATATCTAAAACCACATATTACATACATAAAGACCCCCAGGAAAGTGTTCTAAAGCTCCTAAACGTCATTAACATATATTTTTTAGCAAAAAGGGTGAAGTGTCCCTTTAATGCCTTAATTACCTCAACTATAAACCGTTTGAGTATAATTTCCCTCAGCTGATCGGATCTTGGATAGCGCAATTTGAAATGGCCTGTAACCATAGAGTATTATAGGATAGAGACTGAACTGGCGCGAAGCCCCCCCCCCCCCCCCCCCGCACCCCCCCCCCCCCTCCCCCCCCCCCCCCCCCCCCCCCCCCCCCCCCCCCCCCCCCCCCTCCGCTATTCATGTCAGTGGAAGTTGCTTAGTGGCGTTTTGAAGCACCCGGAAGGACCGTCTATTTCCGCATTTCCGTATTTGGCCACCAAATGTTGGTGCCCAAATGCGGAAGTGCAACCGAGCGCTCAATGTTAAAGCCCAGCTGCTGCACGGGGTGTCCTCGTCATGAATCCACGGCTCCGCCTGCAGTCCTTCCTCTTACCGCTAGGGGCCCAGTGCTTCAACGTTGGAAAGCCTCACTGGCCCCTTGGCCTATAAGTAACACACTGAGGTTCTGTCCAGACGAGGACGTATTTCGCCCACGTTACCCTCATAAGTACTTTGCCGATCTGCCCTTTCTGCCACACGGAGACGGCGGTTTGGGGGAACCGCTCCCAGAGTGACAAACTTCGGAGAGACGCTACTTTGTCGTCTCCGTGTGTACAGTGAATGCCGCCTATTTGCTGAAAAGGTGACGCCATAGTCCCCTCGCCCCCTCCAAACTAACCTCACGTCACCAGGCTTTCCACAACGGATGGCTGCGTCCATGATCAGCCGGCTTTTTACAGCAACACGATACGTTTTTTTTTACTTAAAATTATGCAGGTTTATGACGGGCCTTTCATAACTAAAACCTAGGAAGTATTTCTTATTTTCAGGAAGGGTCAGTTGGATGTGCGGGAGCTCATCTCTCTCTACCCATTGTTGCTGCCAGCCTCGTCCTCTTTCACACGCTGTCACCCTCCCCTTCACGAGTTTGCCGACCTCAACCATTTGGCTCAGGGGGATCCGGAAAAGGTGCTGCGATGCAAAAGGTTCCTCATCACGTACTTGGGAGAGGTAAACCAAATTGAAAATACACGGACTTCCGATGTAACAGCCTTTTATAGAGCGTCGCAGTCCCGCCCCCTACCAGGGCCCAGGAAATGATTCTCCGTTAATTTTCCTCATAGACTTTTCAAAAAGTATTTATTTAAAGACTTTTTAAGCGTCGTACAAAGCCAACCCTTGTCGTGACAAATCATGACAACAAACACCATTTTTTGGGCCGACAAAAAAAACGGCAGGTTACAACACTTTTTTTTGTTGTTTTTCTTCTTTGTAATTATTTGTTTGGTCCAAAATATTGTGTTTATTGTCATGATTTGTCATGACTCGAGTTGGCTTTGTCCGCGGCGTAACAGTCTTTAAATAAATACTTTTTGAAATGTCTATGGGGAAAAATGCATTGGGAATCATTTCCTGGGCCTGGCGTTGTCATGACAGGGGGCGGGACTGCGACGCTCTATAGAACACGCATCCTGTAAGTATAAATGTTGCTGTCGCTGCATACGTGTGAATCTGCAGCGTTCTGTCCATCTCTGCATTCCCAGGTTCGGAGCACAGAGGTGGCCAACGGCTGTCTAGAGGACGTTGACACTGCACTGCTGAAGCTCTATGCTGAGCAGGACCACGAGAGCCTACTGGACCTGTTGGCTTCCGACAACGCCTGTCTGCTTGCAGATAGCGCCCCCTGGCTAGAGAAATATCACAAGTGGGTATTGCAACTGCTACTTTGGGGCTAAAAGATGAATACTGGACAACTCACCCCCGTGCGTGCCCGTTTTTCCTCCCGGAATTTTCACCAGTGAGGGGGATAACTTTGTAATAATGCTATTGGGTGTTGGTATTCTTTTTGGAAAAATATAAAAAGATACTCCTGTATTTTACTTATATTGACCCTATAAACGATTTAGTATATGTAAGGTTTTGCACACTCAAATGGTACCTCGTCAGATAATACCCACATATCCTACAACAACTTCTGTGAACAGACTTCAATGTAGTAGCTTTTCATAAATTATATTTGTACTTGGGTTGTCTGCTGTCATGAAAGTTTATAGTTAGAGAAATTCAAAGTCCAGCCGTCTCTCCCACCCCTCACTGGGGAAAAGTCCTTGGAGGAAAACAGAGTTGTCTTGTTACCTAAAAGATCAGGCCATTCATTGTTGTCTCCACCAGGTCGGACTGCCAAAGGCTCGAGATTATGTCTACTTTTTCACTGACTTCCAAAGATTCATTGTGTTGGCACCTGGGTTGGCAACCCGGCCTTGTGGAGTCCTGTTTCTGTGTTCTGTTCACTTTAATCAGGTGTTGAGTAAATCACACCCGTGTGAAGTGAGGGGCGCTCTTGTCATCATCGTACATCATCATGACACTGACGTAAAATTCTCCATTCATTGTCAATCGGAGTTTAATGTTTGTCTAAGACAACGTTTGTGGACGCTAACCAAAAGCTGTATGTAGGAGATAATGAGAGATTGTATTTTTTTTCTTTCTTGCTCCATTCTAGATATTTTGCACTTGGACTCCTCTATCGTTATAACGGGCAGGATTCAGCAGCACTACAGGTATAGAAGGAACAGGTTTTAACCCATTCTGAACGGGAACCCGTTTTGGTGTTAGCATCATGTCATGCTTTAACTATTGAAAAATAGCAGATCTACAAGCTCATAGCGCGCCACCGAGTGGCGCGCTACGAGCTTGTAGGTCTGCTATTTTAGAAAAATCGAAGAACGACTGACATTTTTTAGAATCTGATCTCAGGTCAGAATGGGTTAATCAGACCAGTGTGTGTCCAGTGGAAACCTCGTATGAATCTGATCTCAGGTCAGAATGGGTTAACAGGTCTCCTATGGAACTTGCGGTACCGAATATAAATGTGACAGTCCGTTATGACTTCTCCCTCTAGATGTGGATACGTGTGGTCGACGGGGAACTGCAGGACGCCACCAGATCAGACTTATACGAGTATGTCGTGGACTTCCTGAGCTTCTGCACGGACCTGGATTCAGTCTGGAAGTACGCAGACTGGGCCCTGCACAAAGATCCCACGGTATGTAAACTCACACCTAAATGCATCTAAATAAATACATAAAATAGACTTTTCCTAACTGTTCCTCTTCTTATTTATTTTTCTTCTAATATTACTATTAGTAACTGTAACTTGTCTGCTTTTTATATTTTTTGTTTTGTTTTCTAAAATATGACTCATGCAAGTCAGTTGCACTGACTATTCAGACCTTTTATTTAAAAGACAAAACAAAAAAAGAAAAAAACACATTATTGTTACGGTAGAATATATTTCTATAATTATTCAACTGGTATTAAATAAATTGCTCCTAACGAAGGAACAGTTGCCTTACTTATCATTGATCTCTTCCCTGTGAATACGAAGGAACAGTTGCCTTAGTTATCATTGATCTCTTCCCTGTGAATCGTTAAATGAACTGTCAAGTTGCCTCAAAACTAAGCTTAATTTGGGGTTCAGATTAACTGGATATAAAACCCCCACTCTTGTTTAAGGATCATTGGTCAGGCTGTCTGAAGGAAAGGTATGAAAGACAAAAGACCATGTGGAAGTTAGAGATTATGTAATACAGATCCATACATTCTGATAATGGTACAACAATACCTAGAGAGCTGTTCCAAAAACTGGCTTGTATGGGAGGGTGGCCAGAAAGAAGCGTCAAAAAGAAAATGACTCATGGGATAAGATTTCAAAGCACTGTTTGTGGTGCAAACAGTACTTCATGAAATGCCAAACATACAGTGTAGTATGTCGGGAGGCGTTTCATAACTTGGCATCTTGTTCAAATTAAATCAAGAATGGGTGGAGCAAAATACTTGGCAATAAATCTAGAGAACCTGCTTCAGGAACAGTCAGCTAAAAACCTAATGCTTGGGATAGCGTTCACCCTTCAGCAGGACACAACAAGCACATCATCATCATTTTTCGACTGCGGTCGAGATTGTGGATTTCACAATATCACGCCAGACTTCCCGGTCCTTCATTGCCACCCCCAGTTCCTGCTTACTGATGCATGTGTCCCTATAGTGATGACATGCAGGGAACGACAGTTTTCTACCTCTGGTCTGCTTTGAGGCAGGACTCCAGAGAAGAAGGGAAGATATAACCTCATGGTCAGCTCTGTAGCAGAGGCTGGCAAACTGTGTTCTTCTGGATCGGACTAGTGAAGAAACACGGGGAAGGTTGCCGTATATTAGATCAGTCGATGGGTGGCTCTTCCAAGACAGATTTCCTACAGTGGCCCACCCCAGTCAAAGTCTTTATTGCAATCCCATTGAGAATCTGTGGCACTCTTTGAAAACTGCAGTCCACAAACGGTCATCCAACTAAACTGAGCATCTTGTAGCTAATCTCCAAGTATGCAAGCAGGATATTTAAATGTTCTTTAAAATATCTGATGTTAAACTACAAGTGTATTTTATTTCAACATTTGTTTTGAAAATGTACAGTTGGAGCAAGCGTTTGCATTAAATGAAAATACCAATTGGATGGCGGTACCTGGTGGCTCAGCACAGATCATATGCCCCTTGAGAGCACAAGGATCCGGGTTCGACACTGACCATAGTCTTGTCTCTCTGCCCTTGGCATTCTGAAATTAGCAAAGAATGCCAGCAACAAAAAAGTACCACTTGTAAGACAATGTTTAACTTTCAAGATGACTGAATACTTTTGACTCTTTATTTCTCATGAAATGGAAAAACAAGAGTGTTTTTTATTGTGTTCTCAGATAGGTGTCCAGATCTTCACCAAGAGACCTGCCAGTAAGAACCAGTCAGGTGAGCTGAACCCTGACGACGTCATCACATACCTGGGGAAGCACAGCCAGGCGCTGCTGGTCTACTTGGAATACCTGGTGCTGGAAAGACGGTTACAGGTAATAATAAACTTCACAGGTATAAGATATATTTATTATATATATATTTAAGGTATAAGACGGTTACAGGTATAGGAAACGGATATACTTAACACTGCTAAGAAGAAGCACATGCATCTGAGAGGCAGTTAGTCAGAATTGTGCTGGAACTTTCTGAATGTTAACAAAAACCTTCTCTCCATCTTTCTGGCTGTAGAAGGAGAAGTTCCACACACGCCTGGCCCTGCTGTACCTGGACAGGGTCTTGTCACTCATGTCCCGGTCTCCATCACCCCCCGAGGAGCAGGTGACTAGAGCCAGGGAGCAACTGCAGGCTCTGCTCAGGGAGTCAAATCTGTACAGTGTACAGTTGCTCTTGGGTGAGACGACTGTCATATAAATGACTAAAGATCTAAAGACAAATGCTAACACTTTGGTCCCATCTTAGTGCAGGTTTAAACCCTTTGATTGTTTCCCTTGTTCCCTCTGTTCTGTTTCTAGGTAAGCTGGAGAACTCTGAGCAGCTGCTGCTAGAGCGTGCAACGCTACATGGGAAACGGGAAGAGCACGATAAGGCGTTGCAGATCTTGGTGCATCAGCTCAAAGACTTTATCTCGGCTGAGGCTTACTGTATATGGGCCGCTACTTCTAAAGGCTCCAATTACCGACAACACTTGTTCCACCTCCTGTTGGCGGTTTATCTAGACAGAAACCTTGATGGAACTTACAGGATAGCTGGTGGTGGTGGTGGAGAGCTGGAGATGGCTGCAGTGGATCTGCTGAACCGCCATGGGGAGGTGTTCGATGCGTGTCGGGTACTGGGCATGCTTCCTGAGGGTTGGTCACTGCAGCTTTTGAAGCCCTTTTTGGGTCGTGCTGTTCGGTCCAGTATGCACGCCTGCCGGACCTCCCAGATTGCTTTGGGGCTGGCACGCTCCGAAAACCTTCAGCTGCAACATGATAGGGTGAGCAAAACTAACATGACGAATTGAAATGGATGAAAGTCTGCACATCAGCGTTGTTCACAAGTGTTTAGTTTAACTTTAAAATACAGAAGAAATGATGATGGTACATCATGTCGGTGGATGGAATGGATTATTACCTTTTTATTACCTTTTTTCTTAGGATGTTTATTAATCAGTCGGTCACTTCACTGATCATTTTCTCTGTTCATTTTTATGTGAATGAAAATAAATATATTTATTAACGAGCTCCTTCACTCGCTGTCCTGTAGCAATTAAGCAATAATACACAAGACCATGGTACGGTATGCATGTAATCATGACTCATTCATTCATTCATTCATTTCCCATCGAGATTTCCAAAAATATTTATAGCAATTATTTCTAAACCTAGAATCAAGCCACCCAGGATCGTGGTGATTCAATCATGACCATAAAGCATTTGATTCTGTGAAAAGAATGAATATTATTTACAGTTTATGATACTATATTTAACTAGAAAAAGTGCTCCTCGGGTCTCTGTAGGTCCGTAGGTCAGGTAGGTCACATTTTGCCAAACATCACACACACTCCTATCCTCCTGGTGGACACCTGTGCCCAGAAGGGCACTTTTTCTAGTTGCTTTTAGAAGACAAATGTTACTAACTCCATCTAGAGTAGCAGTAGCCACATTATCTTAATTACACAACAGAGAACTTCAAGGTGTTCTAGAGTGTGGAATTCCAGATCATCCAGAATTAGCCTATTAGCCTAAAAATAAAAACTTCAAAGATTGTCATGTTTTAGGTGAAATTTATATTTAGTCATTTAACTGATAATATTATGAATCAACTGAATATAATGTTTTCTAATATGCCATCTCTCCCAGCTGAAAGAGCGGAGAGATCCAGTGATTGTGTCAGAAACGAAGGGATGTCACCTGTGCCACAACACCTTCAGTGGACCTGACGTGGTATGTCTGCCAGGTGGCGTGCCTGTCCATACACACTGTGCTGCCCAAAGAGTGAGAGACACTCCCACCAAGAGACTGTTAACCAATAGCAGTAACCATACATGAGACTCATCACCGAGTGAGGTTTGGCTGTGATTGAAAGTGCAACACACAACAAGTCTGATACGTTAACGTTTGTGGTGGTTGAGGATTATGGAGCTCACAAAAAGCACAGAACACCCGTTACCCTGACGAATAGAAGCAACCGTGTGCGTGCGTGCGTGTGTGAATGTGTCTGTTGAATTAAGATATTTATTCCAGTGCCGCTCTCATACAGCCCTTTCACACTGTGACGTAACAAACAAATAATTGACTGCCCCCTAATCTACAGTACATTCATATAGAAAAGTCTGAAATAAGGCTTTGCTAAAGCTGTCCTTTTCTGTGCTGATATTTTCATAATTTGATAATGGATGTTCTGTTTATGTATTCTGTCCCAAGGACATTGATAATAAGATATTTCTTTTTAAACAAAGCTAAACTATATATGTTTTCTGTCGAGGTGACATTGTCTTGTTGTGCCCAGTACATAAAACAAATCTGGATTTATGATGAAATGCATCAAAGACTCAAGTTAACATCATTGTTAGGGTTAGTCACTCTTCAGCCTAAATTTTACTTTGTCATGCAACTTGTTGCTTGCTGGAATTAACTGATTCACAATCTCAATGCATCATTTAGGCTTTATTACACAGTCCATTGCTGTTTCTATACTCGGTCTACAACAATGCTTAAAGAATTTATAAGCCCCGTTTTTAGTAGACCTCTGCCAATGCCTCAAATAAAAATCTCACTTTGAAAGTTTGGCGTGATGGTGGAAGAAAAGGTCATGGGGTTACAAAAACTACAGTATGTGTCCTTGTGCAAAGATGAAGTTAATTGCAATTACTTTTTGAGATTTGCTTGTCAAACACTAATGGATAGGGATGAACAGGTTTAAATGAGTACTGCTATTTATGGTGGAAGTTAACCATATGTCAACAATAATTGGAAATCTTATAGTAGATGAAATGCGTTGCCTCAAAACTAAGCTTAATTTGGGGTTCAGATTAAGACCGGGAGGTTAGGATGGACAGAAAAGGAAATAATCTCAACATGTAAACTCGGAAAACAAAGACGGAACTTTATGGTTTGATGTTCTTTTAATGACAATGTGAAACCTGATATGACATTTCATACAAAGTTTACATGTCTGGAAAAGTTGAAAGTGACCTGTTTTCAACCATATTAGAAAGAAATTATCCCAACATAAATGTGCACGCAAAAACATTGTTTTATCTTCTTTGTTCTGCATATCTGGTTGGCTTGAACTTGTATGGTCAATGTAATGAATGTTACTCGGGATGAATAAAGAGGGATCAATAAGTGATGCACCTCTGGAAGGTTTCACACCAATGTTCTGGTTTGAAGTAGTGATGCACCGAATATCCGGCCGCAGAAAATATTCGGCAGAAAATATTCGGCAGAAAATGGCTAAAAATGCTTTTTCGGCCTATTCGGTTTCGGCCCGAATAGGCAGAGAATATATCACTGAATAGTGTATGCAATTAATGCATTCAAAAGAGCTGAATAAATGTTTCATAGGCCCATAAGTGATTATTTAAGTTAACTTTTGCCATAAGCATTTATTTTGTCATAAATCGGGAAGCTTTTAAGGTACGGCCGGGCCATGACAACAATGTTAGGAAAAAAGATATATAATATTAATTCTATTCGGATTTCGGCCAACGGTTCCCTATATTCGGTATTCGGTTTCGGCCAAGAATTTCCCTTTCGGTGCATCCTTAGTTTGAAGTGTGGCTGCCAAGTGCCAACCTCACCTGTGTGGCACATTTGTGCCTCTTTCTAACAAGCTTTTCTCTCACTCTTGACTATGCTGTCCCCTAAGCAAAAATGCTCTAAATGTAGTCACTGTATGCCAACAAGTATACATTTGTTTAGGTTTCATAATATTTCAATAGCAAAAGTAACAACATTCAGACTGTAAAAATGATGCAGTCATTGTTGCATTTGTTTTACTGTGATTGGGTATGGATATACCGTATCCATACTTGGGGGGGGGAAATGGTACGTAATTAGAATATATGAAATATCCTACTGTAACATGGATACACATTTAACATAATAGCTGAAATCATCTTTCATTAATAGCCTAAAACATGATCAGCCTGGCTGATCCACAAAGCAAAAACCAAGGTCAGATAAACTAATCAAAATGAAAAATACTGTCTTGTTTTGGGGTAGTGTATGCCCTCTAAACTAATTCATAGAAATGAGTTAATCTAATATTTGTTCTAAAAGCACAGTTCTATAAACAAGATAGTTATCAACAGTTACCTTTCCTCTATAGACTTGAAAGGGTGTGTGATTTATCTCTTTTGCATGATTTTCTTGCACAATGGTATGTCATCAGCTGTTTCCAGTCTCAGTTGTGGCAATATCTTGCACAATGGCACTCCATACAGACTTGAGTCGAGTCATGGAAGATTGGAAATCAATTGTGTTGAAAATGATGTTTTGCAGCTGCATGGTGAGGTGGGAAATTGAGTTTGACTTTTGCTTTCCAACACTGTGCCAATCATCCATCCCAAACTCCCCCGAAAATCAGCTGTCATTCCAATCTTGAAAGTCTACAGGGATGGTCATGTCAAGCTTAAAAGTTGTCTTATCGTCCTAATTTTTAAGGAATGTCTGGTGTGTAAACAAAATCTGAAAAACAATGGGGAGAAAACTGTTTGGGCCCCATCTTGCCTTACCCCTAAACTTATTACCTATATTTTACTGTTTTGAGAAACATCTAAAAATGGTTCAACTAGCCAATCTACATTGACACGTGAGCTTGGAGATATTTGAACTATTACAATGTTTTTGAAAAGGGTAAAAATGGCAAGATAGTGCCCATTGTCTGCTTTATTGTTTGTCATTCAAACCAATCTTAATCTCTGTTTAACAACAAAGCCTTTGCAGGGTTCTGGAGTGCCCCTGCTATTGCCTTTTGTAAATTGTACCCATTTATAGATGGAAGTCTGCCTACATCTGGGTATATTTCTTGGAAGATGATTGTTGTAGATAGGTTCATTAATAATAATATAGGTTTATTGAACATGGCAAATTCACAGCATATGCACAACATGTCTGAACATTCTAAATGTAGCTTGCTGAACAATCCCTCCAATAACAGCCTATCATGACTTTAAATACTTTTTAAATTAATTAATGTGGACAAATCTAAATGTATTTTATAAATAATATATATATATCTATACTAGTATGTATATACTGTATTTATACCCGTTTGTTGCTTTGTAAATCAATGCCAATGTGGTTGGAATGTACAAACTGTAAAGCTGTCCCATTTTAATAAACATGAACTGTATGGTAACAAGTTAACCCATAGTGTATTCATTATTTTACATTTTATGGTAAAAGTGCTGTGCAGAATCTATCTCTAATCAAGATAATTTCATGACGGGAGAGGTGCAGTCAGACGGTTCATCACAGAAGCTACCATCATGCACCACCTGTTAGGAGCCATGTTGCAAGGGGGCGGGAGTCCAGGGGCCCAGGGGGGGGCGGGAGTCCAGGGGCCCCCAGCTAAATTGTTGTAGCATCAAAGTCAGTTTAACCCATTTAGACCGGACAACGATTTTACAAATGCCTTCTAAATCCTGACAGTTTTCTGAAAAACCCTCATGTTTCTATATCAGTGGTGCTCAATATTTCATGTCAAGGACACCAAAAATTATCTGTAATTGGCCTCCGACCCCCATCTGAAAATATCAGAAGCAAAGATTTGAGTTAAAAACGTTCGTTCTGAAAAAATATATATTCCAAAAATTGCAGACCAGATCTGCTATTTTTCAATAGCTAAATTATAACAATGTTTAAAACACCAAAAGGGGTTCCCGCCCAAAACGGGTTTTAACTTAACCACCATATTTGATACATTTGCTATTTAGACATTGTGACAAATCTTGAAAGATTTGGAAGAATCTTAAAACATCTAAACACAAAAATCTTGCCAAGGACCCTGTGAAATTCATTTAGATTTAGTTGTGGATGTGATATGGCACATAGACAAAGGGTAATATTCAAAGCTACTCTAGCAGTCCTCTAATATGTTCTGTATTTGTAAGTGGTCCTCGATTGATGAAAGAATGGGTGGTCTCGATGGGTGTGTTTATTTACTCCAACACTGTGAAAACTATAGAATAAATACGGTTACAATCATCAAATAATTTCATAATTTCACTAATAAAATCTGTGCATTAAACTTGTCACTTCAGTAGTAGCCTGTACAATCAATAAAAAAAATGTTAATTTATGGTCAATTATAAATACAGTGATACAAAACGCAAGTCATTTCAATTATAAGACGAGTAACAAAGGAAAATCACAATTTGCCACATTGTATGACGATAAGAGCGCCCCTCACTTCACATTCACACGAGTGTGATTTTTTTTATCCAAGCGTCGCCTGGCTGGTCACGTGACACATCTGTCAGGCAAAACAGCATGGCGGACATGCATGTGCAACCTGAAAACAAACCGCAACAACGATTCTTCAGTTAACCATCTTTCGGAGACGCGGAATTATTAATCACAAGAACCGTGTATTAAAAAAAGAGATATACATATATATACACCGTAACATGGAAGAGGAGAACAAGCTTCAGTTCCCGTCTCTGCCTGCGTCCAAGGAGGAGCTCCTGGTGCGTTCGCTAACACTTTGCATGGCTTAGGTTGTGATTGTCATGTGTGAGCGTTTCACTACTTTATCATTCGACACGAATGGCGTGTTATTGGGTTATGAGAGCTTTGTCGACACGCGTCACGTCGCCACATTTGTTGGTTGAAACTCATGTCATTTTTGTCCCAGCACGCAAACGCTGTTTACTAGCCTAGCCTGGTTGCTAACGTTAGCCACGTATTCAAGTCTGCAGCGGTATCCGCCTCAGGGTGTCGCTTCACTTGCCTTAAAAAAAATCGACTCTATAGACTATATTATAAGCTTAGGCCTACAACGCATTGTTGGCTTGTATTCTATTCTATTGATAAGCAAGTGACACATACAAAGATAGCCTCAAATGTCTGCAATCTGCTAACTGTTTGCTTTGCTCTCTTCCTCAGGACTGGGCTTACCCAATGAGACGAGACATGCAGGTACTGTAGAATGTAGATGATGATTTTATTTTGTCCATTTTCTTCCCAACGATCTGAAAAAGGAAAAAAAGGGGTGGAAAACGGATGCATAGATGGATAACCATAACGTTTCTCAGGCCAAGGACAACTTAATAATAATACACCTTTCATCACATGAAATGCAGCCCAACATGCTTTACAGGGCAATAAAGAAAAAAGAAAAGCATGAGTAACAAAGATAATTAAAAATCAACTAAAAGCTAGAGAGAAGAAATAATGATTTGACTAGCACCGTCCCCATTACACCAGCAGAATTCTGCTTCACTGTGTTTATTTTTTATTATTATATGCCAGCATGACTGGTCAGCGCTAGTATTGGTGGTGTATCGAATCTTGTGGACCAGACCCATTGCAAGATGCTGTACTCTGTCTTCGACCCTAAGCCTAAAGGCCTATTCATAGTCTGGATTTTAGGTGGTGAGGTGACCACCGCTCTGGTGTTAAACTGACCACCGGAGCTGAAATAACGTTAAGCGGTGGTGAGTAAAAGCAGAGAGAAGGGCTGGAGCGGTGGCGGTGGTTTGCTCTTCACCACGGCTCGCGACTTCATGTTGTAGTTCGGTGGTCACCCCACCACCGTAAATCCAGACTATGTATGAGCCTTTAGCCACCTAAGGGGTGAGGTGGGTTCGGGGGGTGAGGCCAAGTAGGAGCCTGACAAGTTTGTTTTGGGAAGTCTGGAGCCTAGTTTTAAAATGAAGGGCCTTTGAGGTGCTGTGGTACCAAGAGGTGCATGCATAGTCAAAGAAACCTTGTATGAGGGCTCCTGTTAAGGTCTTCAAGGTGTTTTTGTTGACCAGTGAGGAGATCCTCTAAAGGAATCTTGTTCTTTGGTTGACTTTTTTGATTACGTTGGTGCTTGGTGGCCATTTTAGCACCGGACAGATTAGCCTCCAGGATGGATCCTAGGTAGGTAATTTCATCTTTACGTGTGATAATATTGTCACCCACTCTAACTAGGAAGCCATCTGCCTTGCTGAGATTACTTATTATTATATTATTATTGGATCCAAAGAGAATTGATTCAGTTTTTCCCAGGTGTAAAGATAGTTTATCAGCGAGCCAGGTGCAGATTCTACCGAGTTCAGAGCTGAGGGCCTTTTCAACCTGCAGTTTGTTCCTGTCCGAGACCAGCAGTGCTGAGTCATCTGAGAACTGATGTCGTCCGCGTAGTCCAGGTCTGTCAGGACTACTGTTGGGTGTCGTCTTTGTTGTTATGGTGAGGCCAAGATCCTGCTCTCGTCCATTGATGGCCTTCCTTAATGCGTAGTCCAGGACTATGACGAAGAGGAAGGGGGCTCTTTGCAGTACCCCAGCCAAGATGTCAAACTCCTCACTGTTGCCACCCTGGACCTTGTTCCTGCATACGTGCTCTCTATTGCCCGGAGTAAGTTGGGTGGGACACCGTAGGCTTTAACCCATTTTGGGCGGGAACCCCTTTTGGTGTTAGGCATCATGTAATGCTTTAGCTATTGAAAAATAGCAGATCTACAAGCTCATGGAACGCACATACAAAGATGCCATTGCCTGGCCCTGTATCGTCAATGTTCGAATAAATATTTGATTAAAGAATATAATATGCCTTTTGTATTATTTCAGCAAAATGTCGATTTTTATGTTAGACATTGAGCGAAATTAAGATTATATTATCAGATTTCTTAATACAAGAACGCAGCTTATCAACTAACCGGTTAATCGATTGAAAAGATTATCAAAACATATCAATTATTAATTAATGAATTGATCATTCCCTCTCCCTACGCTCATTCTGTAGCTCCGAGATGAGGTCACACCCTGGGCCCCTCCCACCGCCGTTCAAAACGGCGCAAGTTTCCGCAATACACGCTTCTTACCCTTTTTTGCACAATTTCTTTGCAGGAGATTTTGCCCGGACTATTTTTAGGCCCCTACTCTGCTGCAATGAAGAGCAAGGTAATTTGAACACTATTTCAAAACGTAGACATGTAGGGATGGGTATGAAGAGCACCCGTTTTGTGAGACTTCATTTTGTCTGTTATGTCTTTGTATAACTCATATCACATACACGCTTTTCTCTTTGTCTAGCTGCCAATCCTTGAAAGACAGGGCATAACTCATGTTGTTTGTGTCCGCCAAGATATTGAAGCCAATTTTATCAAGCCTAATTTCCCGCATACATTTAGGTAAGCAATCAACTGAGATCTGTCAGTTGACTAGTATAGACCTGACTAGACCTGACTAGACTAGACCTGACTAGACTAGTCCTGACTAGACTAGACCTGACTAGACTACACTTGAACATTTTTTGTCATCATTGATGAAGTGAAGCTGCACACAAAGCTTGGTTGGATTGATCAAAATGCAAACACTAAATGTTGTTGTATGCTTGCAGATACCTTGTGTTAGATATTGCTGACAATCCAGTGGAAAATATAATACGATTTTTCCCTATGGTAAGTAACAACGTCGACTGTTGGCTAATGGCTACTTGGGCTTGCATGTTTATAAGGTATTTGTTCAATTGAATTGTCATTTCTCCCTCAACAGACTAAAGAATTTATTGATAACTGCTTAGCAACTGAAGGTAAATAAAATAATATGCATCAGTTTTCATTTGCTTGCGTTTGCAGAAACACTGTTCTGTATAGCTTTTAAACTACAATGTTATACATTTACTTTCTAATAAATATTCCTATTCGAGGCTACCAGTGTGTGCTTACTTAAATATGTTTTATTTAAACTTTGAAATTGCACTATAAATCAAGTGTAGGGTCACTGAAACATTTCCTGGTATACTGTATGTAAATATGTTTGAGAACCCCTGGTGTACATTATCATCGCACATTTAGTTTTTAGCATTGCTCTGAACATACTTTTTTTTTGTTCCCCAAGGAAAGGTACTTATTCATGGTAATGCAGGGATATCAAGAAGGTAAGGGTTCTAGTTTTAGGCTGTGTATGTGTACTATATACTGGGTGGTACTTTGAGATCACTCATAAATTAAATATCACGTTGTTTAGTTTACAGGAATTCCAGTCTTGCATAAAAAGTGATTTTACTGATCACATTATTACATTGGAACATTTTAAAGGCAAATAAAATGATTAAAACAGATAATGCATAATGCACATCTCAAAGCCAAATCAGATGGGTGCTGGATCTCAAGAACACCACATCACTATATAAAAAATAGTGATGTTTCTCAGGCTTGGTATAAACGGAAATAAAAACCTATATTACCTTTAGTCCCCACACTCCCACTTCATAAGAAGAATATATTATATTACATATTGACATCAGCCAAAATGTAGTAAACAATTAATTTAATTTTCGCATACTGTTTACACAGATGTTGAATGGCGTTATAATACGCCAATTAACTAATTATGTGGGCTAAATGTACAGTATACACACTTCTTTTCGTAAAGGGCCCAGCAGGCTAAATAGCTATGATGATGAGGCTGTCTTATTTACAGTTACAGTAACAGGTTACATGTTAATATACTGTTTAATAAACGTAATTCCTTATTTCAGTGCTGCCTCAGTCTGTGTTATTGCATCAGAGATTATAGTTGAGGGACGCAAAACAACCTCTGCATCCACGGGATGCACTACTGCTGTACTGTTTTTTTAATTCTAGTTTATTTTGCTAGCTTTAGTTATAATAATAATCATTTCTTCTTCTGTTTTCTACATGAATATAATAACCACATTATAACCATATAAAATGAAATGGGAGTTAAATGCTGCAATTTGTAAAATGGTATACAGTTTACTGTATTGCATTTATGAAGATATTCTATTCACACAGTAATACAGGTTCATATAAACGTCATACTTTATTCCTTCCAGTGCTGCCTTAGTGATTGCATACCTTATGGAGACATTTGGGATGAAGTACAGGTGAGTTACAGATCTACACTTAATTTAATTGACTTTGATTAACTGATCATTCTATCAGGATAAATCTAGTTTTATTCTCCTGTGCTATTTATTTGGCACAATGCTCTGTAGCTAACCCTGTATCTTCATTCAACAGGGATGCTTTCAGCCACGTCCAAGAGAGGAGATTCTGCATCAACCCCAATGTGGGCTTCGTGCATCAGTTACAGGTCAGATTCTCTGCTGTCGGGGAGAAACCACCTAACTCCAAATGTTCATTTTTCAGGAAATTGATATATTATTTTTATATAAAGGTTTTTTTTATATATATTTTTTTCAGGAAATGAAGAAAACATATTTTAAAAACAATGCTTTACTGCCCCAACAAAGTTGATATTGTGACTTTATATATTGTCAATTACTTGGTGGTGGAGTTTTAGCAGACAGTTGAGAGTCCAATGGAGTAAAGAGGTTTTGTGCTGTATTTCTTTTTAACCAACACACAGGCGTAAAGGGTGTTCAAAAATCAATAGCATTGATTTATAAAAAATAAATAAAATCAAAAACCTCAAACATTGAGTTGGAGGTGGTTTCCCCCTGACGTGACGATATGGAAAAAGCAGTACGATATGCACGTTCTCAGTTTCTCACAGCAGCACACGGTGCTGGACCCCAAAAAATAGTTCGACTTCCCTGAATGGGCAAAACATTGTTTGTTTGGTTAAAATATTAAAGAAAAGACCAGAGAGCAACCTATTGTGTGCAGACATTTCTTTTATCTATTTATTTATTTATTTTTTCAAAATGCAGGACACAAAAGGAACAGTACAAAACGTAAACTAAGGACAAGACAGATTTACCCTCCCTGCAGCAAATGAAAAAGTATTAACACATCTTTTACTTTCTCTAATGACAACCTAAAACATGAACCTTGGTTGAAAACTAATGTTGCATACAATGCAGTACGTATAAGTGTTTCTCCTTTCACTATATGCTGGATTTCGGAAAACTAATGCAGCACAGCATTAAGCATAGCTAATATCTTAATGTTGATCTGTTCATTTCAGTCTCTCTGTGAGTGCAATGCTTCACACGTTAAAAACCCCCTAGTCTACTTCGGGGCTGCAACTATTGATAGAGATTATTCTATTATAACTTTTTGATGGATTGAATAATCAAGGAGGGTTCCTTTTAGTTTTTTCTATCTTCTTACATTTGTTATGAATCAAGGAATTGATTAACCACTTACGTTAACAGTTACAGTATGTCAACACAACAGTTGGTCATACATTATTAGTGAAAATAGCAGCCCTAAAACTTTTTAGACCAATTGCACTTTGGATATACATGAATAAATGGATAAGATCACATACAGTATTATAAAGTCCCAAAAGGTCCACCTTCAAGTTCAACACACTTCAGTCAGGTTTTGAGTTCCAGGGCTAACCGAGGACAATAATAAAACATTATTACCTACCTGGGCACTTCAAAATCAATCTGGGAACCAATCGGCAAAAAAAAAAAGAAACGGCACCCTCTGCTGTTTGTTTCCTTTGAATTTGCCTCTGGGGGCGTGGCCCCATGGGTACAGGCTTTAGTTCCGACATACTATTGATCCGAAACCTCAATCCCTAACCTAACCATAACCGCAAGCACGAGAGCACTGCATGTCGGACCGTCGCATTTTTCGCATCGCATCGTAATGTCCCCGCGCTTCGGACCTTTTGGTGTGTCAGAAAAGCGTGCACACCCCGGCCCCATTAGAATGTGTATAACAGGATGTTGTCCGATTTGGCCCCGGCCTCAGCCCTCCACTTCCTGTGGTGTGCCTGGGTTTTCATTCCCCCTATCAACAGTGTACACACATTCTGAATGGCCTTGCTGACAGATTCGGTAGCGCAGCACAGAATCCGTTCTTGAGAGATTACTTCAAAGTAGACATGACACTGAGTCGGTCGGGTCACCCCTGAAATACATCCTACGTCTTATGCTAGTGGCTGGTTTTCTTTTAGTCGTGATACTGATGTGGTTAATTTCCCAGGAGTATGAAGCGATCTACCTTGCCAAGCTGACCATCAAAATGATGTCGCCAATGCAGCTGGGCAGGTCCTTCTCCATGCAGGCTGGACTACCAGGTTAGTACATGCCCAGTCTCGCACCCACACTTTCTGTGTCCACAGAAAGCATTGTTCTTTAGCTGTCTTCACCTTTCTGTGGACCATGTCCACAGAAAGCATTGTTCTTTAGCTGTCTTCACCTTTCTGCCATGCACTTCTACGGTAAAGATGAGAGTACAAGGGCCGATTCATACTCCTGTTTTAGAGGCGAATAAAAGTGGGTTCGGCTCTGTAGAGCCTACAATGTGACGTCATTTGAGGTTCGGGGGGGGGGGGGGGTACCGTCCTAAAGTCGACTCTTCGGTGCTACTGGAAATTTCTGACGAGCCGAAATCATTTCGGCACTGCAGCGCCGAAACAGCGGTAAAATAGGAGTATGAATCGGCACAGAAAGTGTTTAAGTGCAGTAAAAAAAAAAGTAAGTAAAATAGCCTCACAGCTCTTCATCAGACGGTCTGATGAAACGTCATGTCCCTGTGGTGAGAAAATAAAACCTTAAGCTTCTGGAGCTCAGTCCAGTGGGCGGACCTTCCTTTCTTTTATGTTATTTACTTCAGCCCAGCACCTGGCGTTCAGTTAGTGGATGTGCGTGTTCTATTGTTTTTAACCAAAACTGATGGTGTTAAATAGCTTTGATTTATGAAAAGATAAATTATTTTATATATATATATATATATATATATATATATATATATATCTCAAACTGAATAATGGAGTTAGCTGGTTTCTGCCAGACAGCGACGAATTACGTTAATAGGATGATTCTGTGGATTGTACTGTACTGACTGTACTATAATCTTGTGCGCCTTGCGGCACGCTCGCGTCTTAATGCCACACGGTCCGTGGTGTTGTTTCACCGTGCCGCATGTGTTCGTCGCAGTGCAATCAGAGTGTGTGTGTGTGTGTGTGTGTGTGTTTGTGTGTGTGTGTGTGTGTGTGTGTCTGTGGCCACTGACCGTGTGTTTTCCGTGATGGGCAGGTTGTGTGTTGTTTCTCCGTGAATGTTGTGTGTCCGCTGTCCATGTATATTCTCGGACAGGGAAACCACAGAGCTGGGTTGAAAATGCAGGGTAGCGTCTGTGACATCATGTCGCGGCCACGGAGCATGGGCGTAGGCGGCGCTTCTGCATGCTCAGCATGTGTCACGGTCGGAACCTTGCCGAACTGAACTGTCGGCCGAAGTGTGCGTGCACAACTTGTTGCCGGCTCAAATGTATACTGATGTGGTATCTTAAAACCCATTTTGGGGCGGGAACCCCTTTTGGTGTTTTAAACATTATGTCATAATTCAGCTATTGAAAAATAGCAGATCTACAAGCTCATAGCACGAGCTTGTAGGTCTGCTATTTTTGACTGACGACTGACATGGAAACATAGCTTTTTCAGAAAACTGTCAGGATGCAGAAGACATTTTTTAGAATCGTCCTCAGGTCAAGATGGGTTAACTCATGCAATTGAAGGTTCAATGTCATGTTCATGTAATTACTATCTAATGCTCTGCTCCTGGGGTTTGTGATCTCAGATTCTGTATCATGCTTGCAACAGGTAATCTAACGTGTAGTATGCACCAAACTGAATGCAATAACATTAACGGTGGTATTTCTAAATGAAAGACTGAAACCATCCATGTGTGTCCGTCAGGAAGCCGTAAGCGCAGCCTGGAGGAAGACGAGGACTTCGGGGGCATGCAGGTCACAGCGACCCAGAATGGATGAGATTTTTTTGCTGTTAAGAGACGTGGCGCAGTGCACTCTTATTTTTTACATTTTTATTGGGATTAAAAATGTAAATATTTGAACTTTTTCTAAGGGGATGGGGATGGGGGTGGGTGGGAGGGAGGGGGAGAGCGCTCCGGCTGTCTGAGACATGCGGAGGCGATGGGGAACGGGATGATTTGATAACTGACATTTTTGTGTAATTCTTATTCTTTTTTTTTTTCTTCTTTTTTTCGGGCGCTGTATGCACTGATGGGAGATTTTTTGCAGTTTTATAGTATTTAAAGCATTTTTGCATTTGCAGCGGGACAGTATTGCAATTATGCACTTTCAATACTTGAATTAATACTGTGGTCAACCAGATGGGGGCAGTATGGAAAAGGGAAAGTGAACCCAGTGACTATGACAGAGGAATAGCTTAAAGCCTTGGCTTGGAAATTATGAATTCGAACTAATAATGAGGCTTACTGTGGAATAGTAAGGAATGAAAAATAACGACTCACTGCTTAATAAAAAAAAAAGATCTGACTTGAATCTGTGTGAATGTTGTTTGTACAACAATTTGGGGCACGTGACCATGAAATGAGGTGGGTTTTTATCAGCATTATATTCATAAGATGGGAGGCCACAAGACCTGTAAACATGTTAAAAGAACATGAGAACAGGGGTCAACTCAAGCGTCATCCTGGCATTAGGCAACCAGCAATGCATACCCTACGGTCATTTTTGAAACTAGCTCCTCGCCACTCGCCCTACACACTTGGTTTGAGTATAGCTATATAAATAATAGAGACGGCGCCAGGATTCCCCTCCCATCCAGTGCCATCTCTATATATCTATGCAGCTCAAACCAAGTGGAAGTGTGTAGGGAGAGTGGCAAGGAGCTAGTTTCAAAAAGGGGGTACTATAGTATAGTGCAGGGATACTCAAATAGATTTACCTGTGGGCCACATTACAAAAATGGCAAGGGGCCAGGGGCCAGTAGATAAAATTATGACATTAATGATACTTGATAACTTCTCTCTTTCAATTGCTTTATTTTCGCAAAATGTATCAAAGTACAATGTGCATGCACACAATATGTAAATAAATAAATGTGTTACATTTTCTTGCATAAACACAAATTAAGAGCTGTTTCCATAACTGCACAAATTATTGCACATAACATGAGTAGCTGTTATAATAACATAATAACATAACATGAGTAGCTCTTTGCCTGCCTGCCTGTCTGTCTGTCCATGAGTAGTTATTTGTCTGTCTGTCAATGAGTAGCTGTCTTACTGTCTGCCTGTCTATGAGTAGCTGTCTGCCTGCCTGTCTATGAGTAGCTGTCTGTCTGTCTGCCTGTCTGTCCAATTGTCCATGAGTAGCTGTCTGTCTGCCTGTCTGAGTAGCTGTCTGCCTGCCTGCCTAATTGTCCATGAGTAGCTGTCTGTCTGCCTGTCTATGAGTAGCTGTCTGCCTTCCTGCCTGTCCAATTGTCCATGAGTAGCTGTCTGTCTGTCTATGAGTAGCTGTCTGCCTGCCTGCCCAATTGTCTATGAGTAGCTGTCTGCCTTCCTGCCTGTCCAATTGTCCATGAGTAGCTGTCTGTCTGTCTATGAGTAGCTGTCTGCCTTCCTGCCTGTCCAATTGTCCATGAGTAGCTGTCTGCCTGCCTGTCCAATTGTCCATGAGTAGCTGTCTGACTGCCTGCCTGTCCAATTCTCCATGAGTAGCTGTCTGTCTGTCTGCCTGTCTATGAGTAGCTGTCTGCCTGCCTGCCAGCCAGCAAGTTGGTTAACAGAAAATAAATTGTTATGGCTGAGTAAAATAAAATACAATAAACACAATTTGCCTGAAAATAGATTACCCAGCTATGACCTTTTTCATGAAAAAAAATGAGTAGTGATATGGCTGACTGAGTAAAATAAAACAATCTACCTGAAAATAGATAGCTATAAGTGAAGAGCAATTTCCGCAATTACCATTTCCGCAATTTCCATTTGGACCATTTCCGCAATTTCCATTTCCAACTATTAATGGCAGCTGGGTTTCATCATTCAAATAAAATAGAATTCTGTCCGTTTAGCTATAAAATTATGTCAGGGAATAGGGATACACAGTATATGTCTTTCATTTGCATTGCATCTCCCCCCCAAGCTTTTATTTTCGTTCGAGTAATAGTACAACTCTAATAGTATTACTTATAATAATGTAATTAAAGATAACTTCATTCAGATTTATTTATTTTTATTTCATTTTCCAGATTTTTTTTTCTTCTTTTTTTTAGATTTTCATTGGTGGGCCAGTCATAATGGTCCCGTGGGCCTGATGTGGCCCGCGGGCCTGAGGTTGAGTATCACTGCTATAAGGTTAATATGTGACCCTACCATTAACATCCTATATTATATAAGGTTAATATGTGACCCTACCATTAATATCCTATATAAGGTTAATATGTGACCCTACCATTAACATCCTATGGCAGGCAGAACATTAAGAGTAACATTTGATCCTTAAACTTTTGTTGTAATAAACTAACTGCACAGCGTTGTAGTAATATATATTATGACAACTACTGAACCAAACAGCCCAATTCCACATATATATTTTATTTGACTATTACATGTTATCTTCGTACATAAATTACTTAAATATGTCCCCGTTCCCAGAAAAAAAAGAATGCATCAAACTAAGCAATAATACTATAAAACACATTAATTTGCTCCCGATGATTATTGCAATCAATTGCAATTCCTGATATTCACCAAATATAAAATGTTCATAGACAGTTTTATAAAATATTTTATGTTCAGAATAAATGCAGGTTCTTTAATGGACTATGGACTTGATAACATGTTTTCCAGTCTGCTGGCTGACTACCTGACCCAGCAGCTATTGCCAACAGGATTTGATTATTTGGAAAGCAGATATTTGTGGAATCGATAATTTGACAAACTACGGTTGCGTTCGGATATAGCGCACTCTCATAACGCCTCCCAAGATACAGCCTGAATTCAAACCCCACCCGATCAGTTTATTTATCATATTCAAATTGCCTTGTGGGTCGGCCGACAGTGGACGTCACAAACCTACATAACATGCCCATATTTGGAGATTGTCACGCAGCAAATCGGCCTGAAAATCTGTGTCACTGGGACATGCCATGTGGAGACTGGCGGACAGTGTTTGTCACAAACATAACAGTCCCATATATGGAGACTGGTGGACGGTGTTTGTCACAAACCAACGTGACATGCAGTGATGTCAGACACAACAGAAACTGTTGCCTAATAATGCCGATTTGCACATTTGTAATCTCATGAACAGAGTCCGAGCTGCACTACTGAATCTGTTGACAGGGGGCATTCAGAACATGTACTGTATACATTGTTGTTAGTGGGAATGAAAACATAGGCGCCCCACCAGAAGGAGGGCTGAGAGTGGCCCAAAATCTTGTTATCCACATTCTATTGGGCGGCCCAGATTGGCACATTTGTTGCGTAGCAGCCCGAAACTCTAGTCTACAGAATAATAAACAGCACTTAACGAGAGCATCTGACTCACTATATTAGATCCATCAGAGCACACGTCGTTTTTACACACTTCCTGAAAAGTAACAGTTTTTGTACATACAAAGGTATCCAGCAAAATAAAACTGTCACTAGATTTATACTTCCTTGAAACTATAACTTAAAATAAATACCATAACTGCTTACATGTATAAGACCTTGCCCAAAGTTTTTCCTATAAGTCATACATTATACAAGTCAACATATTTAAGTACCCCCCTGGGTACCAGGGTTCTACATTAGGCCCCCTCCTTTCCCCCCCCCCCCCCTACACCAAATGTCTTTGTAAAGAATCTACACGCTTACAACAGGCTAACCCGTTTATCTTTGTAAAGAATCTACACGCTTACAACAGGCTAACCCGTTTATCTTTGTAAAGAATCTACACGCTTAGAACAGGCTAACCCGTTTATCTTTGCCAAATGTTGGCCTGTCATGACATACCCAGAATAGGGACCCTAGTGTTAACCCATTCTGACCTGAGATCAGATTCATACGAGGTTTCCACTGGACACACACTGGTCTGATGAACCCATTCTGACCTGAGATCAGATTCTAAAAATGTCAGTCGTTCTTCGATTTTTCAAAAATAGCAGACCTACAAGCTCGTAGCGCGCCACTCGGTGGCGCGCTATGAGCTTGTAGATCTGCTATTTTTCAATAGCTAAAGCATAACATGATGCCAACACCAAAATGGGTTCCCGGTCAGAATGGGTTAATGTGGTTAAGAACTGTTACTGACATTCATTTGTTCATAGGGTGGGATCGGATCTACAACCTGGTGAGGTAGCCGTGGTTACCGAAGGGGTGGAGAGCAGTATTCATTCCACTCAAACAACAGATTTATTAAGTCTCTCAGAGCAAGAAAGTAAAGTCTCTCAAGCCCTTAAGGGCTGACGCATGCGACGAGCAGTTGGGAAACCCATCCGTTTCATTCACTCTTAAATCTAGGGGCAAGAAGTGTACTAGAGCGGCATTCCTACACTCAAAGACACTCATTAAATGCCAGTCCTCGTCTCAAAGGGGTCAATGATATTGGCATCACAGCCCCGAAATAGGGCTTTCCGAATCCATGTTTGACCATCAGTCGTAGAAGCGACACTGCATGTACGTCTCGTCTGAGGAGTTGTAGCCGAATTTCTGATAGAAAGCCACGTTGTTGGGGGCACATTCCAGTGTGATTTTGTAACAATCCAACTTCTGGCTGAGGAGAGTGAGGGTTGACACCAACCTACAGGAGAGAACAGAGGAGAGTGAGGGTTGACACCAACCTACAGGAGAGAACAGAGGAGAGTGAGGGTTGACACCAACCTACAGGAGAGAACAGAGGAGAGTGAGGGTTGACACCAACCTACAGGAGAGAACAGAGGAGAGTGAGGGTTGACACCAACCTACAGGAGAGAACAGAGGAGAGTGAGGGTTGACACCAACCTACAGGACAGAACAGAGGAGAGTGAGGGTTGACACCAACCTACAGGAGAGAACAGAGGAGAGTGAGGGTTGACACCAACCTAAAATATAAGTAGGAATGCAGAGCTATCTTACTCTACTCAGGAATATCTGGTTTATCCAACCACCTGCTTGTAAAGTATGTAGGCGTCGTAGGCCTATCTCACTCTGCTCATCTTATCTGGCATTCCACCCTTTTTCTCTATTGTTATTCCCTTTCCTGAAAACTACAAATGATGGAAGCTTTTATGAAAAAGAATTTCACCCACTTTTTTTTTTACACCTGTAAACCTGTGATGTAACAATGGCAGGAAGGGAATCAAATGGGAATGGAGCCAGTGACAATATACTATAATGTCACTTGTGTGTTCACTGTTCACGTGCATAATCAAGATATATTTTTTGTATATCAACCAATTGATGTACTGTACCACATGAGAATTAATGTATACACAATAATGAAAATAGTGCATCTACAGTACAAGCTTGTAGATTTGCTATTTTCACTATTTAGATTATTTTTTTTAACAAACTTTTAAGCAGTCCACAAAAAGAAGCATTTCCTTTTCTGAATAAATGTTTGGTCTCAACTCAACTCACAGTTTGCCCAGCTGCTTCCCTCTGCAGACATCACTGACCACCACCTCCTCCACGCGGCCTCTCTGTAAACCAAACACGGACAGTGAGGACACGTTGGGCTCCATTTTCGTCACCGCTAAACCTCTTATCCCTAAACTTCTTTGCCTTTTTTTTTTTTTACCATTTTGAAAAACATTTTTGAATAGTTCAATAGCCAATCTACATTGACACATTGTGAGCTTGTAGACTGGCCATTTTAACTATTCAAAAATGTTTTGCAAAATAGTAAAAAAAGAAAAAAGGCAAAGAAGTTTAGGGATAAGGGGTCTTCAAGTGATTGTGACTAAGAAACAACCTGGGGACCACTGTTGTGCCGGTGAGGATATGGATTAAGAGTTATTTTTCTTGAGTTGCACACAGTTTATTCTTGGTTATAATGGTGGACTACTGTACATGTCTTATAGCCTTGGTCAAGATGTGATGTCAGGTTAGAATGTACTGTACCTTAGCACAAGAATGGATGAATTTGTGTTCTGTGATCAGGGTGGCCGTGGCGACAATCTGTCCCACGTTGGAGTCTTCTACTACGATGACGTAGTAGTCACCAGTCTTCTTCATGTGCTCAAATTTATCTGTGAAAACAGCACACAGGAGCTTTATTATCTCTAATAATAATAACCACACCAAGGGGTCTAATAAAGTACCGTCGCCTCATAATCACATGAAAAACTGGAAGAAATACAAACATCACGGCACTCCGTCTTTAACATTCCATAAAGTGTTTATGTCAACTGTAATGATCATGATGCCGAATGAAAATTCAGATTAAAATAGACTTACTAATGAACTGCTCTGGTGTGATATCACCTGCCCGTGTGAGCTGGGATAAGACCTTAACGAATCCTGGAAGAAAAAGAGCTTGGGTTGGATCTTGGTATGGTACAATAGCTCTCTGATCTTGGTATGGTACAGTAGCTCTCTGATTATCACAATGTTTCGTGTCAAGTCATGGACATGAACAAGTCATGAATATGTATTTGGCCACGGAGCCCACAGCCCAATCAGATTTGTTTTTGTGCCAGGGACCTCCATACAAGATTAGTGTTATTAAACTTTCAGCAGCTGTCACAAAGTTTCCCAAGGGAGTTACACATTTATATGTGATAAGTAGACACCTTTATGAACAGATTCGTGAAGAAAGCTAGTGGTAAGCATTTGTTTTGCAGATTTGACACACATTTCCCTAATTTTCTCGAACTACTTGTAGATCGGCTAGTTTAGCCATTTAAAAAAGGAAATTGGAAGGACACGTTTTTCCCCCAAAATCGATAATCTTTATTACTATTGATACAACACTTGACTATTGATACAACACTTGACTATTGATATAACACTTGACTTAGTTGACTATTGATACTATTGAACACTAGTTCACCCAGGCAGTAAAGTGTGCGTGGTGTCTAACCCCTGTTGAAGTCTGCGGTGCAGAGGGGCCTCAGCACCAGGCCCGGGCCCGGGTCCGAAGGAGAGATGGCCGGAGAGAACGGGACGGAGTTGCTGCTCCAATCCAGATCCTGCAGCAGAGACGGCTCAAAGAGCGGAGTGTTGTCCAGCAGCATTCCACTAGCGCAGCTTAAGAAACACACTGATTGATGCACACACACGCACACGCACACACACACACACACACACACACACACGTCATTTAAACTGTCATTTTTGAGTGGTGCAACCACTCCTACAACCATGTCCGTGTACTGTACACCTATGTGTTCACCTATGTATGAGCACCAGTACGAGTACCAGTAGGGGCGCTGTTGTGCCATGCAGAAACAGAGAGAGAGAGAGACAGTGCTGACAGACTGTTGCCTGCTAATGAGAGAGAGAGAGAGGGAGAGAGAGAGGAGGGGAGGGGGGGGGGGAGAGAGGGGAGTTGCACCACTCGGTTCACACAGGTGAGATTTTTTAACAAAGACGCAGGTCTTGGAAATTGTTCTGTGTGCACTTTATATTGCTGTATTTTGGTGGTGTATTATGTTGTGGTTAATTGTTTTTTCTGAGGGTACATGGCAGGACCACGCATCTGTTTTTACTGTAATATTTATTTTGTTGAATGTTAGGCATCCTTGTTAACTTCTACATATTTACATTTATATTACTGGTTAATTGCCTAGTTCCAGTATACCATATGCTCTGCAACACACACACACACACACACAACACACCTACAGTAGTCTGGGAAACAGGATTTTGGTGACGACCACACCTCCTATCCAGGACATGCAATATGATCCAGGCCTATCCCACACTGATACCAAGGCCACTACTACCACTAGCATGTCTGAGAGGTCATTTTGAAGTTGATTATCTTTGACCCATGAAGCTTTCAGAAGGCTCCTCTTCCATGACCATCATCATCCATCACCATTCTATCATCTCAGAAATGTATAACATCTGAAACATTTTCCAGATATGAATTTAAGCACAGGCTACTTCTGTCTGATTTTACTTCAGAGATATAATGCTAGTGTTAATTAGTTAAGTAATTATTAGTCCAAATTTCTGACACTTTAAGTTGTAATTTAAAGTCAAATGCTTTGTATCTGCAACGTTTATTATGAAAGTGACAGATAATATATAATGTTCATTATTAAGTTAGATTAGATAATCAAGACAAGTTTGTTCATTTTACATTATACTTCCTGGTGAGCCACGCATACAATAACTTGTATCCAAACTCCAGAAAAAGAATCACTTGCACAGAATGTCTTGACAGAAAGTCTCATAACATGTCTACGGGGGATTTTTTATGAAAAACAAGCTCGGCAGATTGAAAGAGGATAATTCAAGCTTGGACTACAGCTGCAATGTTGGTGAGTTTAACGTCAGAGTTTAACAAGCAGATCGCAAACGCAAATTGGATGAGTGGGGAGTCAATGGAGGCAACTCTAGATTCATCACATTATAAATTATATAATAGATTATTGCAGCTAACAACAAGTCCCCTGAATAGTGTAATCAATATGTAATCAAATGCAGTAGTAAGAAGCTAGTGTAAATAATCAGACATTATTCACACATTTCAATTAATGTGTCCACCATGCCTGTGTGTGTGATAAAATGCTTAATTACCATAAATGAGTGACTATTAATTGTTAACTATGAGTGCAGAGCATATGTACCAAGATAGATTAAAACTTTGTGGGGATCTATAATAGTGCTTGTATGTGTCTGTCTGAAAATATCACGTAGATCTGCTTTTCAAACATTTCAAATATTTCGCCCTACTCGGCTAGCTTAAAAAGGGCTAAAGCTACCATATTACTTATAAAACACTTTACTCGCGTCCATAAATGTAACGTCAAACGTTGTCAAGTTAAAAAGAATGGTGCTACTTACCGGTGAAAAACTCGTCTAAACTCTAAAGTAAGGAGGTTGGGTTGCGGGTTGAATGGCGTTGTTGTAACAACGTGAGGCTGAATGAATGTGTTGTTAATTTGAAACTACATCATCATCAATGCCTACTGTAATACTGTATGTGAGCTTCCGGGCTGTACACTGGGGATATTCTCTTTGCGGTTTATATCCGGTGTAGGGCGGATACGGAAACGCACTATGTTGTGTACATGTTATGTGTAGGCTGTGAGATCTTAGAGTATAACTTAGAGAATAACTCTATGTGTGAGATAGGTTAGATACAGTAACAGTAGGCGGGCTCTGTAGCACTGAGAAGTAAACAGTAGCCGGGCATGAGGAGTACTTAGCCTACTTATGATATTTGTTTTCCCCTTAGTTTTTGTAAGACAGAACCGATATGGAAACAGCACATGTTACAGTAACTTAAAGCTAAAAGGATAACACAAAAAGTCCTGGGGAATTCAATGTGTCATCAATGTTATAATAATAATAATAATAATAATAATAATAATAATAATAATAATAATAATAACAACAACAACAAATATAACAATAATAATAATAATAATAATAATTATTATATAATGTTCTGGCGCATTTTAGGCTACACACTTCTGTTTTGTTACTATTATGAGGCAAAAACTGCTCTATGTGGCTCAAGCACTTTAGTATGACGTGGCAGAAATACCGAATGGAGGGGTGCGACCCAATGACGTCAGTTTATGACCGTCTCCAGCCGACTCATGTTGACTGCAATCATCTTTGGCGGTTGACTAACTTGACTCATCTTTTTTTCCCATGTGTGTGGGAATCTCGAATGAATAACCATGTTTGAATAAGGAGTAGGATATGATTTAAATTATTTACAATATTCCACTTCCCAGTTAATTGTGTTTCCAAAAAATCTAAAAAATTATATATGAAGGAAATGTTACAAAGCTGTAAATGTTAGCTCTATTTATTGGTTTTGATTGATTGATTGATTGATTGATTGATTGAAAATGTCCACATTAGTGGCAATCATTCATAAATTAATTTAATCAGAATCTGGGTTGTACGTGGTTTCTCGGTTTGTTGAACTCCCTCTGGTTACGTCTGGTACATGTTGTAAGTGTGGACTTCGTTGACATTAAGGAAGTATTTAGACAGGTGGTGGCAGTGCCGGTTCTAGGCCTTTTGAGGCCCTAGGCAACATATTATACAGAGCACCCCCCCCCCCCTCCTGCTTTGCCACGCCGGATAAAAATTGTAAATTTGCCATGAAAATGCTTCAATCTGGTGCACTTTGAGATCAAAATTAAGAAGCTAGGTGGGGGCCACATATGTTTATAAACAAATCACAAATGTTTATAAACAAATCCCAAAATGTTTATAAACAAATCACAAATGTTTATAAACAAATCACAAATGTTTATAAACAAATACCAAAATTTTATAGACAAATCCCAAATCCCTTGGTCCTACCCCCCCGACCATGAGACTTACTACAGGTCAACTGGTAGTGGTCCTACCCCCCCCATGAGACTTACAAATCCCAAATGTTTGTAAACAAATCCCAAATGTTTATAAACAAATCCCAAAATGTTTATAAATAAATCACAAATGTTTATAAACAAATCACAAATGTTTATAAACAAATACCAAAATGTTTATAAACAAATCCCAAATCCCTTGGTCCTACCCCCCCGACCATCAGTGCCGGTTCTAGGCCTTTTGAGGCCCTAGGCAACATATTATACAGAGGGCCCCCCCCTCCTGCTTTGCCACGCCGGATAAAAATTGTAAATTTGCCATGAAAATGCTTCAATCTGGTGCACTTTGAGATCAAAATTAAGAAGCTAGGTGGGGGCCACATGTGGCCAGTAGCCCATGTAAGGGATACATGAAAAAAAAAAATCTTCTCCCTGTGACGAGGCCCCCTCAGTGGTTGAGGCCCTAGGCGACCGCCTAGTTCGCCTATGCCTAGAACCGGCCCTGGGTGGTGGTGTTGTTGTAGCGAATCTTGTGGACCAGGCCCATTGCAAGATGCCGTACTCTGTCGTCAACCCTAAACCATTCCTTCCAGCCTATCAAAATGGGCAGGGCCGTGTGTGTGTGTGTGTGTGTGTGTGTGTGTGTGTGTGTGTGTGTGTGTGACCCGTGACTGTGACCCCTCCACTTGGACACCAAAAGTACAGGTAAAAATCTCAATGTAGCCTACAGGTAAAAATAAAGTACATCATTAAAAGGGCAGGTTTTGTTTCAGACAGAAAGAAAAATAAACACATTTTCAATTTGAAGGTCCTTTGTTAAACAAAAAGAAAAAATCACACCCGTGTGAAGTAAGTGGTGCGTGTGGGGGTCTCCGGGGGGTCCCCGAAACTTCCAGACCCACAGGAACGCGTGTGTGTGTGTGTGTGTGTGTGTGTGTGTGTGTGTGCGTGCGTACGTACGTGTGTGTGTGTGTGTGTGTGTGTGTGTGTGTCACTGTGTGACCCGTGGCTGTGACCCCTCCAGTTGGACACCGTTCCCAAAACAGCTATTATGGAAAGCTTAAATGGATAAATGTCACAGGAGGTTGTTGTTGTTGTTATGTCTCTCTCTCTCTGTTTAAAAGTACAGGTAAAAATATTTCTCTCTCTGTTACCTCGAGAGATTTCTCTCACCAACCGTTGCGTAGTGCTTATTGCGTCGATTACATTCCACTCTGCAAGGCACTTTAATCATAGCTCTATTCTCCTTTGGTCAGCTACACTTCAGTCAGCTTTGTTATCAGCTGAGAGTTTAACAACATGGCTGAAGTCCAACCCAAAGTTATACATTCTGAAACCGTTCCTGATGTCTTTCTTTCCTATGACGACTGGTGAAGACAGAACGAGCTACGGATTATCCATCAAAGGTAACATGGGCCTTATATGTATGGGGAGAGGTAATTGATGTAAACTTTGGTCATGCCCTGTGTGTGTGCTGCACAATTTTCATTGTGTGCCATTGTTGTATATAGATAATCTTACCACTTGTAGTGCACTTTCTATAACCAATTCCCTAGTTTATGTGCAACAGTGAAGTGTTATGTGCTTATTTGATTTATTAAGATTAGCGGTTTATTTCACACAGACAAATAGCATAGCAATGATTTTATTCAGATAAAATCATTGTTTGGTTAATAACAGGGGTCTCCACGTCTCTTCAGTTCTAAGTAAGCAGCCTTGGCCTATCTCCTGTTTCTGTAGCATGAGTTAATTAGCTTGAGGTAAAAGTACACCCCCTGGATATGACACTATATGTTGCATTGGAGGCATTGGGTCCCATTTCTGTAGTCTTGTATGACCCAGCCTTAAAAAAAATGTATTACTTACACCACATTTATTAAAAGTAATCTGTGTCCTTCATTGGCTTTTACAGTGAAGAAATGCATTTCCACCTGGCCTGGATCGCTGTCCTCTTCCTCTGTCCAGCCGTTGCTCATGGGGGTAAGGTTCTTGTTGTTCCTGTCGATGGCAGCCACTGGGTGAATATGAAGGTCATAGTTGAGGAGCTGCATGCAAGGGGCCACCAGGTTTCAGTAATGCGATCAAATGATAGCTGGTACATTAAGGAAAGCTCACCTTTCTACACTGCAATCACGATTGATGCTGCAAGTGGATTAGATGAGGCGTTTCTCGAGACATTTGTGTCTAGACTTCTGGAAATCCAGAGGCAAGGAAGGTCTGCCTGGGCTCGTTTCAAGCTAGAAATGGAAGTAGCGGAAAAGGCTTCAGAAATGCACCAGACCGTTAGTAACATGCTTGAAGACATTTTGGAAAACAAATATCTGATGCAGTCTCTACAGGATTCCAAATATGACCTGGTTCTCACTGATCCTGCTCTGCCAAGCGGCACTATTCTTGCCCACTATCTTAGTTTACCACTAGTCTTCAACGTGAGATGGACCACCTTTGGTGAAGGCCATTCCTCAATTGCACCGTCTCCACTTTCTTATGTTCCAAATCCAGTGATGGAGCTAACAGATAAAATGAACTTTCTGGAAAGAATAAAAAACATATTGGCATCTGCCTTTGTGAAATTCCAAGCAGATAATTATGTCACACCATATTATGTTGGTCTGTTAGAAAAGTACCTTGGTTCTGATGTAGACTTCATCTCCCTGTTTCAAGCAGCAGACCTGTGGCTGATGAGAGTTGACTTTGTGTTTGAGTTCCCTCGCCCCACCATGCCTAATGTTATCTATATGGCAGGGTTCCAGTGTAAACCTTCTAAACCTCTTCCGCAACACCTGGAAGAGTTTGTCCAGGGTTCTGGGGAACATGGAGTCATCATCATGTCTTTGGGGACTCTAGTTGGACAGCTTCCACAAGACTTAACAGAGGAGATAGCTGCAGCTTTTGCCCAGCTACCTCAGAAAGTAATCTGGAGGCATAAAGGTGATAGGCCTGCTACTCTAGGCAACAACACTTTACTGGTGGACTGGATGCCACAGAATGACCTGTTAGGTCATGCAAAGACCAAAGCATTTGTAGCGCATGGAGGAACGAATGGAGTTCAGGAAGCCATGTACCATGGAGTTCCTATAGTAGGACTCCCGTTGATTTTTGACCAACATGATAACTTATTTAAAATGGAGATACGAGGCGCAGCAAAGGTCATTGACATTTTTACTATGAACAAAGATATATTTCTGCAAGGCATTGAGGAGGTTCTCCATGAGCCTTCCTACAGGAACAACATGCAGAGACTCTCCAGGTTGCACAGAGACACGCCAATGAAGCCGCTGGACAGCGCCATGTTCTGGATAGAGTTTGTTATGAGACACAAAGGTGCTGCTCACCTCCGCACACAGGCCTACAAAATGCCCTGGTACTCTTACCACTCTGTAGATGTTATGTTGTTCTTAATAGTAGGATTCTTGGTTACACTGCTGACATTTGCTGCCTTTGTCAAATGTTTATGTTCCAGGGTGTTGCCTAGAAGGAAAACTAAATGTAACTAAATGTGGAACAAGCTTTGTTTAAATGCATTTAAAGACGACAATCCTGATGGGCTGTTTTGTATGTATTTTTACCACTCGGAAGATATGGGCCTTGGCTTTTCTACAAATTATACAAGAGACAGTGACACCTATACAGAGTGACATCCCCCTAATCAATCCTATTATTGAGGCGTTTATTAGTTTACCACTGCTTTGCCAGAAAGTGCTACTCATTCATTTCTACATCCTACATAATGCCGAATAAAACAGAAGAGCATGCGATCAGGTGCCATTCCCCTATGTGTCCCCATTTTCATAAAGAGGTGGTTAAAATGTATCGACAGGGCCATTGATGAAAGGAGTCTAGAGAATATATAATAGTCACTATTTTAAATGCTCAAATCCGTCCTTAAAAATAAATGAACACCAATGGCATAATTGTGCTAGCGCTCACAACAACATATACACATTTATTTTGTCCAGAATGTTGTACTTCATAATGTTATTATTCAGTGCAACACATGTATCAATGTGTTCAGTGTTTTACTAATTTGATGATGTCACTGTTTCTTACTTCTTCTTCTTAAGTAACCTTGGAACAAAAACATTCAGTTCAACAAAGAAGAAAATACTTGTAATGATATTATTTCTCTCTACTCTACTAGCTTTACTCTGAATAAAAGCTATTAAACTCTATTAAAGTAGTAGGCTATCTTTACTGCATCCTTTGATATTTGATTTTTGTCTCTCTTATAGGAAACAAAACAAAGTTATTGCATTTGAATGTGAAATACTGGTGTTTTACTGGTGTTACACCAAATTACATTTTGTTACTCTGGATCACGTATCACTTCAGCCTACAAATATTTATTATAGAGTAGGCTATAGACCAACTTCTAACCTACCGGTCTACTGTATCTGAATCAATATAAGTCAGTACTGTAGCCTACCACTAGAGGGAGCGATAAGCATGGGCACAGACCACCCATCATGATTAAAAGGGCAGGTGTTGTTTCAGACAGAGAAAGAAAAATAATACATTTTCAATTTGAAGGTCCTTTGTAAAACAAAAAGAAAAAATCACACCCGTGTGAAGTAAGTGGTGCGTGTGGGGGTCTCCGGGGGGTCCCCGAAACTTCCAGACCCGCTGGAACAAGCCCAGGGTGCCGGTCCGGTTCCGGCCAGCCTCCCCATGTCCAAAACGGTTGAGAAATGACAGTTACCGTGTGGGTCCCTCTACTGTACTGTACTGTACTGTACTGTAGCCTACTGATACACCATTAAATCATAATATGTATGCGTGTGTTAGGCTGCACAACAGTGACACAATTGGTTTTGAAAACCCAAATGTTTTTTTCGTGCTCAGACCCAGCCAGGCAGCCACACACAAAGCTACTTGATGTTTGTGTGTGTGTGTGTGTGTGTGTGTGTGTGTGTGTGTGTGTGCGCGCGTGTGTGTGCGTGCGTGTGTACGTGTGTGTGTGACCTGTGACCCCTTGACCCCTCTACTTGGACAACGTTCCCAAAAAAGCTTATATGGAAAAATGTCACTGGAGGTTGTTGTTGTTGTTATGATTCACTAAATAAAGCATGCATTGATGCAAGCATGCATGCTTTTTCATATAACACCTGGTATTACGTAAAATGTAGCCCCAGTATATGTATACGTTCCCTCAGCACTATACTAGTGCACTAGTATAGTGCTGAGGGAACATACTGGGGCTAAGTCAAATGTGACACCGCTGTAGCCTGTCTGTGCTACATGGGGTGGGCGTCGGGGTCCCTGGCAGAAAATATTGTAGGACTCTGACAGTACATTTTAACAGCGCCACAAAGGGCACCTATACGGACGGCTGCAATTCGAAACTATGGCCCCCGTAAAATCTGAACCTTTTCCCCTCACTGTAGGCTATATGTTTCTTTTCCCTTTTTACCTCCATTATGATGAATTCCTGTTCTGTTCTTTGACTATATAGAAGTGTCTATTTGTACGTCTCTAAATGTTTCGATGAATTGAACATGGTGGACCCTCTTGTAAACAAGTGTAATGGTTAATTGGGTCAGGTTAGGCCCACCGACCTAACCTGACTCCGCCAGGTGGGGCAGCAGAGAGTACACAGGGTGAGGGGGGAAGACCATAGACTTACCAGTACACCCACCGACCGGCCACCATGCTTTTACTGTGAAGTCCGCTAACCGGAAGTCACATTGTAATTTGGGAGTGATTGACGGACGGGCGTGTTTGGTTCGGTGCTCAGAATGGACCGAAGAACACTGGTGGACATGGAGGCTGTTATACAGACGAGAAAATGAACACATATCGATACAAAATATGCGTGTATGTATATATATATCGTGGTCTCTCTCGTCACAATGAATGAAGAAAGCTGAAGGTAAGTGAATGAATTGATTCGTTAGTTTACTGAGGTGTGTGTGTGTGTGTGTGTGTGTGTGTGTGTGTGTGTGTGTGTGTGTGTGTGTGTGTGTGTGTGTGTGTGTGTGTGTGTTGTAACAACAGTGTTTTTAGAAAGCTATATAGCGTCATGTTGTTTTTGGTTGGGAATGGGATTGACCGGGTTATAGCTGCGGATCGAATATATGCATGCATTGATTACTATGATTAATTAACACTGACACAAAATAACGTGTGTGTGTGTGTGTGTGTGTGTGTGTGTGTCTGAGAGTGATAGATGCTGTCGCACAGTTTCAGTCACGACATGCATTTTTTTTTTACATCAACTGTGAATTCACTTCAGTAACTAACATTACTGTGGTGGTGTGTATAAATTCAGCTCAGTTCCATCTGGAATACTTTGCTATACTCAGTAGGCCAGCTGCTGTGCTTCACACTGCCTTATAGTTAATTCACTTCAGTACTTCACATGTAACTTCACTATGAATTAAGTTCAGCATAGTGTGATCAATTTTGTGAGAGAGCAGCTGGTGTCATAATACACCATACAGTGCAACATTATTCTGCATTATTCAGTGCTATACCATTGCTTCAATAGTATGCTCGCGTTCTGTGTTGTTTATGTAAATGATGGGCAGTCGTTAATTCAGAATCAGAACTTTATTGTCACATTACAGGTTTGCAGGTGTAAAGAATGGGTTTCTATGTAGATTCCATCATTGTTTTTCAGGAAGAGAGAAAAGGAGGTGGGTGACAGGGAGAGCAAGGAGGGGGAAAAGAATCTAACCGTAAAGGGAAACATGTCAAGGTTAGGCAAATCTTAGAGACGATATACATTATATTCAGCATAATCTATGTACAGTAGACTGAGGTTAGACATGAGGTGCATAAGTTTAGGCACAAAGGTGATAGGTAGCACTTCGGTAGGTCCACAAAGCAGCAGCTATTAGTAGTAGTAGTTTATTGTTTATTGTTTATAAGGATCCCCATTAGCTTTTGCCTTGACAAAGGCTAGTCTTCCTGGGGTCCGACACAGACAAACATTTAACAAAGGCAATACTTACAATTGTTTACAAACACTAACTCAAAATAAGTAGTAATAATGAGGTGAACTAAGCAGCATAATGAGGTGTAAATTAGGCGGATGGGGTGAGATGGACGGGCGCTAGCCGCTAGAGATGGTCAGGAAATCCTCTTATCTTGGTCACTTGACAAGCTGTAATCCGTCTGTGGTTGTTTCAGCTTGTGGCCGGCCAGTAGTAAACAAAGTATTTGGCGCATGAAATAACTCCCATCATAACTTTCACATCCATGGTAAGCCTGGACTATATGACTTCAAATCAATCTCACAATTATTTAATGTCCAAGTATTATACAGACAAATGCAACCTTTGCTGAACTCACCTTTTCAGGATTATGTGAAACTTGTTCCTGAACCATAAAGCCTATGTCAGGAGATCAGCCTATCTCCTGTTTCCTTAGCGTGAGGCAGCTTGATGTACAAGTACACCCCCTGGAAATGATGCTAGTACTATGTTACAGGGACTTTCCTCAACTCCAACCCTTGATGCTGAGTGCCAGTGCCAAGCAGGGAGGCATTGGGTAATGGGTATACATTCTCATGGAGGACAGGAGGACACTAACCACATCATCCATTCCAGTCAGCTGGAATGGGAGAATAATGTTGGGCTGGGTGAATTCAAATCAGTATCATGATAATTTAAAACATTTGCCTTGATTATGATTATTACAAAAGAGAAAATATCATATTGTCCACAAGCCTATAACGTGTGAGCTTGTAGATTGGCTATTCACAATTCTTTCATTCTATATAAGGCAGGGCTTAAGTGGTTATTAACCAGACTACCGGTAATCTATTTTATTGTTGTTTTTGTGGTTGGTACATTTCACTGTCTACAAAGACGTGGAATCAATCAAGTACTCCTACTCTTTAGTCCATACATTGATATCATTAGACTCTGATGTAGCCAGTGGCCAGATATAATCCTACTACCACCACCTATATATTTTAAAACCAAGGGAAACCATTGATGAATAAGGCCACTTATTGGCAGTAACTGTTTGCAACATAGCAAGACGTGCTATACTATGAAATATGAATCGCCGTTGGGTGTTTGCCGGTCAAGATGTGGAAGTGAAAGAGAGCAGTTGCAACACATTGAATGAATACAGAGTTTAGTACAAGGCAGTGTACTACTCGACTACTAGTAAGAAGGGCTTGGCGATATAACTTGATATCAATATCACGATTCTTTTTGCACTTTTGCCTCAATCAAGATTAAATTATCGCACACGTGTGAAGTGAGGGGTGCTCTTATCATTATACATCATCATACATCACATTTCATGCTAAGCCAATCAAATTTGTTACACACTAGCCTTGGACGGACACAGGCTAGCCTATATGCTATGTTAGCATGTTGTTGTAATTGCCCAAATCCTAATACACAGTTTAGTACTGCACTTTCTAATTGTGTGCGACTGTGCTTGCGTGCGTGTTTCCAGTTATCCAGCTCCTATTGGTAGCCTACTCATGCTCTATATATCGCATGCCTTTATATCCAGCATTCACCATGTAGAGTCTACATGGTGAATGCTGGATATAAAGGCATGCGACTGTGAGGAGGGAACTATTTAGTTAAGTCAAATACAGACGGACGACAAGACTGTTTTTTTGTTGTAGTTTTTCCCTTTATTTCGAGTCCATGGCAGGCCAGCCATGTCAGAGCAGACTGGACCAGGCTGTCCATGTCAGAGCAGACTGGACCAGGCTGTATTCTAGTCCATGTCAGAGCAGACTGGACCAGGCTGTATTCTAGTCCATGTCAGAGCAGACTGGACCAGGCTGTATTCTAGTCCATGTCAGAGCAGACTGGACCAGGCTGTATTCTAGTCCATGTCAGAGCAGACTGGACCAGGCTGTATTCTAGTCCATGTCAGAGCAGACTGGACCAGGCTGTATTCTAGTCCATGTCAGAGCAGACTGGGCCAGGCTGTATTCTAGTCCATGTCAGAGCAGACTGGACCAGGCTGTATTCTAGTCCATGTCAGAGCAGACTGGACCAGGCTGTATTCTAGTCCATGTCAGAGCAGACTGGACCAGGCTGTATTCTAGTCCATGTCAGAGCAGACTGGACCAGGCTGTATTCTAGTCCATGCCAGCCATGTCAGAGCAGACTGGACCAGGCTGTATTCTAGTCCATGTCAGAGCAGACTGGACCAGGCTGTATTCAGCCATGTCAGAGCAGACTGGGCCAGGCTGTATTCTAGTCCATGTCAGAGCAGACTGGGCCAGGCTGTATTCTGTTTCCACACCGTAACACAACAGAAGAGCCAGTCATGCAACATTCCTTTTTCCCATGTTGGCACTCCCAAAAAGACGACTAGGATTGGTTCGGGTGTTCAGGAGAGGGTGTGGAATAATGACTTGCTTTAGAGTTATGTAGAGTGAAGATCAATTTATATGTATTTTTTACTTTTTCAATTAATTTAATAATTGTTATAAAAGTTAGTTTATATTTTTCAAATGTAATCGATTAAGCACTTATGCAGAAGTTTGTAGAACTGCTATTTTCACAATTAAAAAAAAAATGGATTTGACATTCTTTTAAACTTTTAACCTATCCTGATACTGACATGCCACATGGGGATGAATTGATAATAGATTTGAGTTATTAAATGATCTGCAATCACTTTTTCTTTATTGATTAAAGCGACTAGACCTGTATGTGCCCGTCGGGCCACCGGCCTACTTGGGAACGATGCAACTTGGGAACCTAATAATACCTATTGTCATGGCACCCGTTTTAACTATCTGTCTGTCCCTTTTGTGCCCATAGTGTATATGGAGATCTAGTATGCAATACCTGTTGTCACACCACCCATTTTAACTGTCCGTCTGTCCATGTCCCACATGGAGGTCTCTGTATCTGTCTGCCTGTGTCTGAAGAGTGCAAACTGACTGTGAAAAGTGGACTGGTTAACTAAGCAATTGGCAGGTGTGGGGTTGCCATGGCAATCAATTGGCTGAGGCAGAGGCTGGAAATTGCACAGGTGAGAGGAGTTGGCCTCATTTGGCCCACTGGCAGAGCCTGACCAGGTGAGAGGAGTTGGTCTCATTAGGCCCACTGGCAGAGCCTGGCCAGGTGAGGGGAGTTGGCCTCATTTGTCCCACTGGCAGAGCCTGGCCAGGTGAGGGGAGTTGGCCTCATTTGTCCCACTGGCAGAGCCTGGCCAGGTGAGAGGAGTTGGCCTCATTTGTCCCACTGGCAGAGCCTGGCCAGGTGAGGGGAGTTGGCCTCATTTGTCCCACTGGCAGAGCCTGGCCAGGTGAGGGGAGTTGGCCTCATTTGTCCCACTGGCAGAGCCTGGCCAGGTGAGGGGAGTTGGCCTCATTTGTCCCACTGGCAGAGCCTGGCCAGGTGAGGGGAGTTGGCCTCATTTGTCCCACTGGCAGAGCCTGGCCAGGTGAGGGGAGTTGGCCTCATTTGTCCCACTGGCAGAGCCTGGCCAGGTGAGAGGAGTTGGCCTCATTAGGCCCACTGGCAGAGCCTGACCAGGTGAGAGGAGTTGGTCTCATTAGGCCCACTGGCAGAGCCTGACCAGGTGAGAGGAGTTGGTCTCATTAGGCCCACTGGCAGAGCCTGGCCAGGTGAGAGGAGTTGGTCTCATTAGGCCCACTGGCAGAGCCTGGCCAGGTGAGAGGAGTTGGTCTCATTAGGCCCACTGGCAGAGCCTGGCCAGGTGAGAGGAGTTGGTCTCATTAGGCCCACTGGCAGAGCCTGACCAGGTGAGAGGAGTTGGTCTCATTAGGCCCACTGGCAGAGCCTGGCCAGGTGAGAGGAGTTGGTCTCATTAGGCCCACTGGCAGAGCCTGACCAGAGCCTTTTGTGGTGTTTCTGCCACCGACTCGAGGCCGGGCACTCCACTCCCTGCGGGTGTGTGGAACGTGTGCTATGCAGCAAATGTGTGCTGGAAGTAAACAAGAGTGAATGAAGACTAATCCGATATCCTGAAATAAATGAATAGATGCCGACCAAGAGACACCAGCAGGGGTTGTTAACCACTTTGAGCAACCTGGCAGACACTATTTTGGTCATTCCGTTAAAGCTAAACGTCATTAAAGCAAAAACAATGGCGATCTCCAAGCTCACAACACGTTGCATTGCGAGGCATTGTGAGCTTATAGAATTGCTACTTGTGTTATTCTCCGTACGACAAATATAAAGGGCTTAAAACCTTTTAAACCCCAGGGGGGTCCAGGAGGGAAAATCTAAAATATCGTACGTGTAGTTGGAACCTACCCCGCCGGCGGGGGATTGGGCAATTATGTTTTTGTTTTGGGCATGCTCATAGCCTCATACTAACAGTCCTTAAAGGCTAAATAAATCTCTTTATTTGGTTGCGGATCCCTTTACATAATGGATTTGCATGCAATATTAATGATATTAGAGAATCTATATTTTGTTGTATTGTGTTGCATCAGAAAATATAGGATTATAATATTATATTCACTTATGTCAGCATATCCAGTCAAGGGTAGATGTATTTACTGTATGTGCCTGTTGTTTTTTGGGAGAGGATGAAGTCACAGAGGAACTCAACCCATTAGGCGTACAGTAGAGGAACCCATTAGGGGTACAGTAGAGGAACCCATTAGGCTTACAGTAGAGTACACCTTTGGGCTCCACCATGGCACTGAAAAATAAACAAAGTCACTTAGCCAATCAATTCGAAACCCATTTCACTGGCCAGTATTTCCAGGCTGTGCTATCTTTCCCTCTAAACACTGTTAGACACCACCTCTGATCTAATCACTGTGGACGTTAGAGACACCACCACCTCTGATCTAATCACTGTGGACGTTGTGGTTTAAAAAAATCTGCCTAACGATGATGTCACTGGTGGACAGGTTTCTGAACTGCCCACAGCCCTCCTATGAGACACAGACAGAGTAGAGAGAAAGACATTTGTATTTTATCATGAACATTGGTGAGGAGAGGACCAATTATATGAAGATTGGTTGAAAAGCGGTCCTTTAAGGACTGGCCTGGCACCTAGTCAGCAATTGCTGAGAAACTGACCCAATAATGAACCACCTCCCTCGATCCCTCTCTACAGCTGTAACCCTAAGGTATACACAGGGGGATTGTTCCTTTAACTGTGTTGGCGGGCTGAGGCTCGGACGAGGAGTATTATGGGATATCTTGTGTTTACTTTCTGTTCTGGTGTGCAGGGAAGCGGTCGCGCTATTCAGAGGAAGAGATATATTATTTTGTTTGTTTTACTACGGAGATTCGATACATAATTAGAACCCTGGCTGATCATCGTTTGTCCTTTTGAATTATCATTTTGTTTATTTTAAATCACCAGTTCTGCAACACGGACTCCTTTTTCTTTACAGCATAGAAAGAAAGCATAAGGATTATTCCTGACAGGAGAGACTCTGTGGTCATACAGCTACAGCTACACGTGTGTTTTTATGTAATTTATCAAGCCTGCTTATACTTTCCAGTGTGCATTAAGGCGCACAATTCTGACCTGAGATCAGATTCATACGAGGTTTTCACCGGACACACACTGGTCTGATTAACCCATTCTGACCTGAGATCAGATTCTAAAAATGTCAATCGTTCTTCGATTTTTCAAAAAATAGCAGACCTACAAGCTCGTAGCGCGCCACTCGGTGGCGCGCTATGAGCTTGTAGATCTGCTATTTTTCAATAGCTAAAGCATAACATGATGCTGACACCAAAATGGGTTCCCGTTCAGAATGGGTTAAGTATACAACTTTTGTACATATTGCACACACATTAAACCTGGGAACTGCCCAGTACGTAGTACTACTGTTGACCACTGAACAGCTCCTCTTGTAGATGCCTTGCTCAGTGATTCCCAAACTTTTCAAGTCTAGATTCAAAAGAGAGATTAGACGTTTGCCCGGGACCCAAACAAGTGGGGAAATAGAAGATCTACAAGTACACAACGTGTCGTCGCTTCGTGCCCCGTCGTTGCAAGCTTGTAGATCGGCTAATGTCGCGAGTACTACTTCTTAATTATTATATATATATATTTTTTTTTATTCTTGGAATTTCTTAGATTGATTTATTTAACCCATTTTGGGTGGGAACCCCTTTTGGTGTTAGCTATTGAAAAATAGCAGATCTACAAGCTCGTAGCGCGCCACCGAGTGGCGCGCTACGAGCTTGTAGGTCTGCTATTTTTGAAGAATCGAAGAACGACTGACATAGAAACACAGCTTTTTTTTAAAGACATTTTTTTGTAGAAGACATTTTTAGAATCTGATCTCAGGTCAGAATGGGTTCAAACAAATCTTTTGAACATATATTTTTAAATGTTGGAAAAGAAAATGGGATTTTTACTCTAGTCGTCGTGACCCATAAAAATTGGTCCGTCACTCAAATGACAAAATGGGTCTCGGTCCCATGGGAACCAAACGGTGGCCTATAGCTTATTCATACATTACTAATCTCTGATATAAATTATAGCTTATTCATACATTACTAATCTCTGATATAAATTATAGTTTATTCATACATTACTAATCTCTGATATAAATTCCTGGCAGTATCAGGCCAGGTTTATATAGGTGTTATAATTGAACATGACCAAAGTACAGTATAGTGGACTCTCTTAACTGTATTTAATTTATTCCCCGTTCCCTTTAAATCTCTCCGTCCCCATAATTATGAAGGATGAAATGAGACGTTCAGAGAGCAGGGACCTCCCTGAGGCATCTGTCTGGACCGGTTCTGACTCTGCAGCTCTCTCCAGTCTGTCTCTTAGAGTATATATGAATAGAGACGGCCCCCAGAGGAAACCCTGAGGCGAAATGGTCACATGGTGGCCGAATTTGGACCCAAACACATGAACACGCTGGTCCGTTGACTATCATTGTGCACGTTCACGACGGCAGCACGTTTGTGCGCGTTTCGTGCACGTTCAACAGCAGCGCGTTCATGTGTTTTTTGGGCCCAGACGCTATTGCAATCCATCCCAGAATGCACTCTGTTCCTATCCCGGGAAGGAGGAGTGAAATCGCCTCATGCGCTTTTGAGCAACTTAATGCAAGTGGATGGAAGGAGAACTCGGATGCCATCTCTATTCATATATACTCTAAGGTCTGTCTGGACCGGTTCTGTCTCTGCAGCTCTCTCCAGTCTGTCTGGACCGGTTCTGACTCTGCAGCTCTCTCCAGTCTGTCTGGACTCAACTGGTTCTGACTCTGCAGCTCTCTCCAGTCTGTCTGGACTCAACTGGTTCTGACTCTGCAGCTCTCTCCAGTCTGTCTTCATTCAGCCCACTGTTGTCATTCTGCCATTTTCCTTCTCTCCCTACACAAACAAGCATTCCCACTACGCTGCCATTGATATGCAAACGTGCTGATTTTCCCCTTTTATTTGGATGTAAGCAGAAACCAACAGTAGAGTGGATTTGGATGGCAGCCTGGATGCATGGCTAGTGGCTACTGGCACAAAGACATGACACATTTTGCTCTTATCTAGGCAGCTCCGTTCTAGACTTCAAGTCACTTAAAACCCATCTTGACCTGAGATCAGATTCTAAAAATGTCTTCTGCATCCTGACAGTTTTCTGAAAAAGCTATGTTTCTATGTCAGTCGATTTTTCAAAAATAGCAGACCTACAAGCTCGTAGTGCGCCACTCAGTGGCGCGCTATGAGCTTGTAGATCTGCTATTTTTCAATAGCTAAAGCATAACATAATGCTAACTGTTTGTCTTCAATTCTGGGGCCTCGTGCACAAAACTGAGACGACAAGACAACAAAAATAGCTCTAGTGACACATTGTGATAGGTTTGTAGATCTGATATTGTTTTTAATGAAAAAACATAATGAATAACAAGCCAGGATGAAAACAGTTAGCCATACTGCAGGGCAGCTGGAATCCTCATACGCATGCTTAGCCTAATGCACATCAATAGTGCAAAGGGTTTTCTCTGGGACCTATCATTTGAAATCCTATGCGTCAAATCACTGCTGTCTGTCGGGCAGAAATCTCTTTTTTTTTCTCCGTAAAAGAATGCCTTACTTGGCGCCTGACAGCTTGTGAGCTTGTAGATCTGCTATTTTCACTGTTTAAAAAGGTTTTGAATGTAATAATTGAAAAGGAACGGTCTTTTGGACATGCAAGCTTTTCCCCAGTGATAGCATTATTTGTTACAGATGGAGCTGCCCTACAGCAACGATATGAAACGGGATGCTGACAAAATGATCTATGCTTAGTGATGGAGGAGAGCAGGGAGAACATGACCTGATGGGCAAGTCGTTTTGAGATCTGGACTATATTCTCAGTTGTTCTCCTGAACGCCATCCGGGGAGAACAAATGACCCTTCCTCTTGGCTAGCCGGGTCACAGATGTGATGTTTTGACGAGAGGTAATTTAATTTTAGTCTGCCATCAAGAATGGAATCTGCAGCTTTTTTTTAGACCTGCAATTGTTTGCTATTCGTCATACGGCAAAGTATAGGACTGTGGTTCATTAGAAAAGCAAGGTAAAGGGTCAAAGTATAGGACTGTGGTTCATTAGAAAAGCAAGGTAAAGGGTCAAAGTATAGGACTGTGGTTCATTAAAAAAGCAAGGTTGAGTCAACCTCAGGCTCAACTCTGCATGCCAGTACGAGGAGGCCCTTTTAGCTTTACTGTTGCTGTAACGTGAGTCAGTGCAATAAGCTTGTGCCTCCGTCGTCATCGTCATGTCAAGGACACCAGGGACCAACCTGAGACAAACTATGACCGTGCAGTTGAGGATGAATCGATGACCATTTAGGAAACTGATCCTGGATGTATATGTATATGTAACCGTCTTGGTAATAATATGCATGTCGATTTCACAGACTTTTGTAAAATATCTATTATATATATTTTTTTTTATCTAAATCTAAAATTCCCAAAATATCAGCTCACAACGACACATTTTGAGCCTGTGGATGAGTTATTGGTATTTTCACACGATACATTTGTACAACGAATATAAAATAAGGCCCAAGTGCTTAATCAAACTAATTGATTAAATTAATTATAAAGTTAAAAAGCACGCTTCGTGATTTTTATAATGGATAAGAAGATAATCAATAGTTATGGCCCTCGGGCGGGTTACCTTCAGTCTCTGCCAGCAGGGTGAAGTAAACCCAGCCAACCAAACACAGAAAGCTTCTGTCTTCAAACTTTTTCACGTCAAGGACTCCAAATGACAAAATGTATTTGTACTATTTGGCCACAGACCCTCATCTGAATTCTTTTCCCAGGGACCCTCGGAAGAGAAGATGTATGCACAAAATCTTTTAAAACAATTTTTCCAAAAAGTTTTGATATTATTCAAATATCTTTCGATATTTTTCAATGTACGAGCTTGTAGATCTACTATTTTTGAATAGCCCAACGTGTGAATGGATAAAGTGTTTAAAATGATTGTGATGCTATATCGTACACTTTCACCATCACCATGAATCTGAAATTGACGTTCCGTTCCCTATACCGAAGCTGACCACATCAATGCCAGGGTTATTAATCTACAGATACAGAAACAGGAGGGCTTATCAAGGCTTTCTTATGTTTCAAATGTAGCAAAAATTACCCTTCTAACCTGAGTCCTGACCCCCGTAGTTTATACCTTGGACTGACATCAGAGGACACAATGGGACATGAGGACTTATACCTGCTCAGAATAATTAATAGCAGCTAAGAAAGCAGACCCTCCTAGAGAGGAACACTGGATGGAAATTATGTAAGAAATAATATCTCATGGAGAAAATGACTCATAATCTGAGGACCAAGGCGGAGCTGTTTGAAAAACGTTGGGGAAAAATGGCATTTATACAACAGTGAATAGTGTGTATCCCCCCCCCCCCCTCCCCTCTCTTTTGTTGTTTTGTTTCTTGTACTGGTTTGTCTTCATTTTGTTTTGTTTTTCTTGAATGTATCTATGTTTCGATTGTTGTTTGGCAAATACATTTTAAAAAAAGTGTTATTTTAGCTATTTTTCTATACAATGACATGGCCTCTCCACTCAACGCTGAGGCCTCATTCTCATCCACATCAGATAGACAAGAATGTTCCTTTGACAATTATAGCAAAGCACCTAAAAAACATATTGTGTTTGTATTGGTTTCAGATTATGCTATTTTCAGAGAGATGACTTTTTCAAGAGATGACTGGGCTGTGTACGCTGACAAATGATCAATAGAAATGCATCAGACTGAATATGGCTGGGCTATTAACCCAAAATGTACCGAAATGATCTGTATTTAGAACCGATGTAACCTTTCTCATGCCGGTTAATTGAATATCCGAGATGCAGGACATTTTTGTTGTCAATGCATGGACACTAAGTTATTAGGCAAATTATAGTTGTTTAAAATGAAATACTTGTAAATTCATCACACAGACACACACATACAGTAAATTAGATGTTTATTTAAAAGAAAATCCATATTTACATGACGGTAAAATTACGATATTGGGTATTATCGGTATTCGATATTACTTATATACTCCACGATATTACAGATATTGATTTCAAATATCGCGGTAAACGGTAATATCGATATATTGCCCAAGCCTAGTCTGTGGTATAGTAGTCTAATCATTATGGCAATATGTCTGTGGTATAGTAGTCTAATAATTATGGTAATAGGTCTGTGGTATAGTAGTGTGTGTGTAGTAGTCTGTGGTATAGTAGTCATTATTTTCGTAGAGCTTATTCCAGCATTCACTGCCGTATAAGAGAACAGACTACCGTTGCATAGAAGAAGCTGAGTTTGGTTTGGCGGAGGAGGTTGGAGTTCCATACACTGGCCATGCCGTTCAGGGCCCTCCATGCAAGTGCCTTCCTCACTTTAAGATCTTGCTCAGTTGAGTTGACTCATGAGCCTCAGCCCAGGGACTTGAAGTCCTTGACTTCCTTCAGAGGTGGATGCTCCGATGTGATGTTATAGGTGATGACTTCAGTTTAGGACGAACAGTATTTATTCTTTATGTATGTCTGTAGATGGGACATATTTATTCTTTATGTATGTCTGTAGATGGGACATATTTATTCTTTATGTATGTCTGTAGATGGGACATATTTATTCTTTATGTATGTCTGTAGATGGGACATATTTATTCTTTATGTATGTCTGTAGATGGGACATATTTATTCTTTATGTATGTCTGTAGATGGGACATATTTATTCTTTATGTATGTCTGTAGATGGGACATATTTATTCTTTATGTATGTCTGTAGATGGGACATATTTATTCTTTATGTATGTCTGTAGATGGGACATATTTATTCTTTATGTATGTCTGTAGATGGGACATATTTATTCTTTATGTATGTCTGTAGATGGGACATATTTATTCTTTGTGTATGTATTTTTGATTCATGGGTTTTTTATTATTGTTTGGACCCAATGTTTTATACATTTGTGTCAATAAAGTAACTAACTAACTAACTATGTCTGTAGATGGGAGTCATGGGACATTGACAAACACAGTGAATAGATAATGTGGTGTTCTCCACAGGGCAGGATGCAGTCTTCAGGCCACCGGCTACGAGACATGGACCAACAGCACCCCCTACTGTCAGACGACAGGGACCTGGAGGCGGGGCCCCTGGCCCCTGGGGTCATGGTGGGGGCCTCGCATCATGTGGGACACGTGGCTGGGAGTCGCCCCGTTTGGTTCATACAGGTAGGGCGGAAAATATCCATTATTTCGATGAATGAATGAATGATCGAGAAAACATGTTTATTTTGTATATATAATTAGTTTTATATAGATACTGTATATCAATACATATTTGAAAATATTCCAAAATAAATTGTATAAATAATGACTTCATCAATTATTATGATTAACCCTTATTATTGTTAGCCCTATACTTACTGTACAACGTTGTTGCACAAAAATAGTGAAAATATCCGATCTACAAGCTCACTAGATGTCACATGCTCAAGTAGATCTGCTAGATTTTTGTGTTTGCTTAAAAAAAGTAGCAGATATACAGATATATCTCATGTTGTGTTTATAGCTATCTAGCTATATATCTGGTGTTGTGTTTATAGCAGACGCCTCACTCAAATGTGCAGTTTGGGCAACTCGAAAGCAACCCCTTACCCTTGTGTCAGATCGATGGTTAGACTGGCATATTCGCAGATACCGATATGACCAAATAAGGGCAGATACTGATACTATTCCAATACAGTATCAGACATCTCTACTCGCATCCACTGCGAGCTTGTACATCTGCTATTTTTGAAAAAAATTCAAAGATTTTGAAAGTGTGAGAATCACTGATTTAGAAGACATTTGTAGAAGGTTCTGTTGCACATACCAACACCCCCAGAGCGGCTAACCCGTGTGAAGTGAGGGGAGCTGATATATTAAAGTCCTATGATTAGGTGATGTAATGGTGATGTAAAACAAACGGTGTCAAAACAAACATTAAATTCTCTTTATTGTTAATGGCATTTTATGTTTGTGTTAGTTACAAGATGACGTTAAGTTTCCCTTCATTGTCAATGGCGTTTTTAAAGCATTGGACTAAAAACAAACCTGTACATATAGCGCCTCCTCAACAATTGGAAGTAGAGTGTTCTTCCAGGTCCTTCAAACACCACCAACTTCCATTGAATTGAATATATAAATATGATTGCCCTCCTCCATACAGGACAGCTGTGGCATGGTGTACAGTATATATAAATATGATATGACTCCTCCGTACAGGACAGCTGTGGCATGGTGTACAGTATATATAAATATGACTGCCCTCCTCCATACAGGACAGCTGTGGCATGGTGTACAGTATATATAAATATGACTGCCCTCCTCCATACAGGACAGCTGTGGCATGGTGTACAGTATATATAAATATGATATGACTCCTCCATACAGGACAGCTGTGGCATGGTGTACAGTATATATAAATATGATATGACTCCTCCATACAGGACAGCTGTGGCATGGTGTACAGTATATATAAATATGATATGACTCCTCCATACAGGACAGCTGTGGCATGGTGTACAGTATATATAAATATGATATGACTCCTCCATACAGGACAGCTGTGGCATGGTGTACAGTATATATAAATATGATATGACTCCTCCATACAGGACAGCTGTGGCATGCTGTACAGTATATATAAATATGATATGACTCCTCCATACAGGACAGCTGTGGCATGGTGTACAGTATATATAAATATGATATGACTCCTCCATACAGGACAGCTGTGGCATGCTGTACAGTATATATAAATATGATATGACTCCTCCATACAGGACAGCTGTGGCATGGTGTACAGTATATATAAATATGATATGACTCCTCCATACAGGACAGCTGTGGCATGGTGTACAGTATATATAAATATGATATGACTCCTCCATACAGGACAGCTGTGGCATGGTGTACAGTATATATAAATATGATATGACTCCTCCATACAGGACAGCTGTGGCATGGTGTACAGTATATATAAATATGATATGACTCCTCCATACAGGACAGCTGTGGCATGGTGTACAGTATATATAAATATGATATGACTCCTCCATACAGGACAGCTGTGGCATGGTGTACAGTATATATAAATATGATATGACGCCCTCCATACAGGACAGCTGTGGCATGGTGTACAGTATATATAAATATGACTGCCCTCCTCCATACAGGACAGCTGTGGCATGGTGTACAGTATATATAAATATGATATGACTCCTCCATACAGGACAGCTGTGGCATGGTGTACAGTATATATAAATATGATATGACTCCTCCATACAGGACAGCTGTGGCATGGTGTACAGTATATATAAATATGATATGACTCCTCCATACAGGACAGCTGTGGCATGGTGTACAGTATATATAAATATGATATGGCTCCTCCATACAGGACAGCTGTGGCATGGTGTACAGTATATATAAATATGATATGACTCCTCCATACAGGACAGCTGTGGCATGGTGTACAGTATATATAAATATGATATGACTCCTCCGTACAGGACAGCTGTGGCATGGTGTACAGTATATATAAATATGATATGGCTCCTCCATACAGGACAGCTGTGGCATGGTGTACAGTATATATAAATATGATATGACTCCTCCATACAGGACAGCTGTGGCATGGTGTACAGTATATATAAATATGATATGACTCCTCCATACAGGACAGCTGTGGCATGGTGTACAGTATATATAAATATGATATGACTCCTCCATACAGGACAGCTGTGGCATGGTGTACAGTATATATAAATATGATATGACTCCTCCATACAGGACAGCTGTGGCATGGTGTGTGTATTAGGGCTGCACAATATATCGTTATCGTATTGACATCGAGGTATGAACATGCACAATATCAGTATCGCAAAAAGGCAACGGTATCGCGATATAGATATATCGTCGACATATCGATATATCGTCTATATCGACAATATATCGTCCACTTCTAAAGCCAGCCCTCTATTTTAGCCTGTGCCCCTTGGAAAATAAACCATCACTCGTTTGTCCCTCTGTCCTGTTGTAGCCTGGCTCTAGCCCTGCATCGCTAGCCACGCCCATTAAGAAAATATGTTCTGGCGATTCAGGTCTGGAGTCTCCCGACGACGGTGTCAGCTAGGGCTGCACGATATATCGTCATCGTATCGATATCGAGATATCTGCCATATATATCGTGATATGAATTTTTGTTCATATCGTGCAGCCCTAGTGTGTATATATAAATATGACTGCCCTCCTCCATACAGGACAGCTGTGGCATGGTGTACAGTATATATAAATATGACTGCCCTCCTCCATACAGGACAGCTGTGGCATGGTGTACAGTATATATAAATATGATATGACTCCTCCATACAGGACAGCTGTGGCATGGTGTACAGTATATATAAATATGACTGCCCTCCTCCATACAGGACAGCTGTGGCATGGTGTACAGTATATATAAATATGATATGACTCCTCCATACAGGACAGCTGTGGCATGGTGTACAGTATATATAAATATGATATGACTCCTCCATACAGGACAGCTGTGGCATGGTGTACAGTATATATAAATATGATATGACTCCTCCATACAGGACAGCTGTGGCATGGTGTACAGTATATATAAATATGATATGACTCCTCCATACAGGACAGCTGTGGCATGGTGTACAGTATATCTAAATATGATATGACTCCTCCATACAGGACAGCTGTGGCATGGTGTACAGTATATATAAATATGATATGACTCCTCCATACAGGACAGCTGTGGCATGGTGTACAGTATATATAAATATGATATGACTCCTCCATACAGGACAGCTGTGGCATGGTGTACAGTATATATAAATATGATATGACTCCTCCATACAGGACAGCTGTGGCATGGTGTACAGTATATATAAATATGATATGACTCCTCCATACAGGACAGCTGTGGCATGGTGTACAGTATATATAAATATGATATGACTCCTCCATACAGGACAGCTGTGGCATGGTGTACAGTATATATAAATATGATATGACTCCTCCATACAGGACAGCTGTGGCATGGTGTACAGTATATATAAATATGATATGACTCCTCCATACAGGACAGCTGTGGCATGGTGTACAGTATATATAAATATGATATGACTCCTCCATACAGGACAGCTGTGGCATGGTGTACAGTATATATAAATATGATATGACTCCTCCATACAGGACAGCTGTGGCATGGTGTACAGTATATATAAATATGATATGACTCCTCCATACAGGACAGCTGTGGCATGGTGTACAGTATATATAAATATGATATGACTCCTCCATACAGGACAGCTGTGGCATGGTGTACAGTATATATAAATATGACTGCCCTCCTCCATACAGGACAGCTGTGGCATGGTGTACAGTATATATAAATATGATATGACTCCTCCATACAGGACAGCTGTGGCATGGTGTACAGTATATATAAATATGATATGACTCCTCCATACAGGACAGCTGTGGCATGGTGTACAGTATATATAAATATGACTGCCCTCCTCCATACAGGACAGCTGTGGCATGGTGTACAGTATATATAAATATGATATGACTCCTCCATACAGGACAGCTGTGGCATGGTGTATAGTATATATAAATATGATATGACTCCTCCATACAGGACAGCTGTGGCATGGTGTACAGTATATATAAATATGATATGACTCCTCCATACAGGACAGCTGTGGCATGGTGTACAGTATATATAAATATGATATGACTCCTCCATACAGGACAGCTGTGGCATGGTGTACAGTATATATAAATATGATATGACTCCTCCATACAGGACAGCTGTGGCATGGTGTACAGTATATATAAATATGATATGACTCCTCCATACAGGACAGCTGTGGCATGGTGTACAGTATATATAAATATGACTGCCCTCCTCCATACAGGACAGCTGTGGCATGGTGTACAGTATATATAAATATGATATGACTCCTCCATACAGGACAGCTGTGGCATGGTGTACAGTATATATAAATATGATATGACTCCTCCATACAGGACAGCTGTGGCATGGTGTACAGTATATATAAATATGACTGCCCTCCTCCATACAGGACAGCTGTGGCATGGTGTACAGTATATATAAATATGATATGACTCCTCCATACAGGACAGCTGTGGCATGGTGTATAGTATATATAAATATGATATGACTCCTCCATACAGGACAGCTGTGGCATGGTGTATAGTATATATAAATATGATATGACTCCTCCATACAGGACAGCTGTGGCATGGTGTACAGTATATATAAATATGATATGACTCCTCCATACAGGACAGCTGTGGCATGGTGTACAGTATATATAAATATGATATGACTCCTCCATACAGGACAGCTGTGGCATGGTGTACAGTATATATAAATATGATATGACTCCTCCATACAGGACAGCTGTGGCATGGTGTACAGTATATATAAATATGATATGACTCCTCCATACAGGACAGCTGTGGCATGGTGTACAGTATATATAAATATGACTGCCCTCCTCCATACAGGACAGCTGTGGCATGGTGTACAGTATATATAAATATGATATGACTCCTCCATACAGGACAGCTGTGGCATGGTGTACAGTATATATAAATATGATATGACTCCTCCGTACAGGACAGCTGTTGCATGGTGTACAGTATATATAAATATGACTGCCCTCCTCCATACAGGACAGCTGTGGCATGGTGTACAGTATATATAAATATGATATGACTCCTCCATACAGGACAGCTGTGGCATGGTGTACAGTATATATAAATATGATATGACTCCTCCGTACAGGACAGCTGTGGCATGGTGTGTGCGGGCGTCACGTGGTTCCTGGTCCTGTACGCAGAGTTCGTGGTGAACTTCGTCATGCTGCTTCCCTCCGACGACTTCTGGTACTCGCTGCTCAACGGCGCCGCCTTCAACTCGCTGGCCGTGCTGGCGCTGGCCGCGCACCTCCGCGCCATGCTGACCGACCCGGTGAGCAACATAACAGCACTGTCTGAAACTAGAGGCACTATTATCGTCATGGGGGCCCAGGCAAGAGACAGAGATGTGTGTGCGTGTGTGTAACACATGACTGTTGCAACTTCAAGTCACACATTAACGTTACAGGGACAGAAAGAAAGATTGCAACAGCATCACCTCTTACCCTGTAAGAGGTGTACACACAGCAGTTTCAATAGCCCACCTCCAGGTGACCAGGTCACAGAAATCCTGTCTTTGTTTTGGCAGCGATAAGGTTACAATAAGTGCCGTTTCATTCCTATACCGTACAGTATTGTGTCTCTGTTATAGTCATTGGTAAGCTTTTGTCCCCAGCAGTCTGTGGCTTAACCCATTCTGACCTGAGATCAGATTCTAAAAATGTCCTCTACGTCAGTCGTTCTTCGATTTTTCAAAAATAGCAGACCTACAAGCTCGTAGCGCGCCAGCTTGTAGATCTGCTATTTTTCAATAGCTAAAGCATAACATGATGCTAACACCAAAAGGGGTTCCCGCCCAGAATGGATTAAGAGAGAATGATAGAATGTGTGGAATGTTAGCAGGTCCCTGACTATTATATTACATAAAATATAGTATTGTGCTTCGGCTCATGAGTCTTACTGCCAACCAGTGTTGAGCACAGTGCGAGAATTAACTTGTGCAGTATTTCTCAATCAGTGTGCAGAGGGCCGGCACACTGGTGTATTAGGTGTAACCACAAATACAATATATACAACTATACAAAAAGTCATGAAATATCAGTACTTTGTGAGCATATATACCCTACAAAACGTATTTTAACCACATGCATGAGCTGTTATTGGGGAAAATGTGTAATCGGTAATACACTTTATGTATATATATATTTTTTATTCACACATTTTCAAAAAAAGTGATTGTGAAAATAACAATAACAATGTGACAATACATCGCAATTCCCATTGGTGTGCCTCGGACACAAAAAAGTTTGAAAACCGCTGAAGGGGTTCTGAACCTTTTGGGCTGGGGACTCCCGTAAATGGGCTGGGGACTCCCGTAAATGGGGTTCTGAACCTTTTGGGCTGGGGACTCCCGTAAATGGGGTTCTGAACCTTTTGGGCTGGGGACTCCCGTAAATGGGGTTCTGAACCTTTTGGGCTGGGGACTCCCGTAAATGGGGTTCTGAACCTTTTGGGCTGGGGACTCCTGTAAATGGGGTTCTGATTCTGAACCCTTTGGGCTGGGGACTCCCGTAAATGGGGTTCTGAACCTTTTGGGCTGGGGACTCCCGTAAATGGGGTTCTGAACCTTTTGGGCTGGGGACTCCTGTAAATGGGGTTCTGATTCTGAACCCTTTGGGCTGGGGACTCCCGTAAATGGGGTTCTGAACCTTTTGGGCTGGGGACTCCCGTAAATGGGGTTCTGAACCTTATGGGCTGGGGACTCCTGTAAATGGGGTTCTGAACCTTATGGGCTGGGGACTCCCGTAAATGCTTTAGCCGTGTCTCGCGCTTTCCTTTTGCAGTGAGTGTTGTTGTGATTTGTAAATGTTATGAAGTTATGCTACAGTAGTTCTGTGTCAATGATTGTTGCTGCTGAGGAGGCTTACTACAGTTAATAATATATGTGGGGGGGCATTCACTCTATTTGTTATTTGCGAATGCAGTGAGCACTTACTATGAGACCTAGCAGATCATGTCTTTCTGTGTGTGTGTCTGTGTGTGTGTGTGTGTGTGTCTGTCCCGCTATCCAAATATGGAGTGTGTTGCATCAGCAATCACTCGGCTCCATATATGGGCACATAAGGGGCCAGGTTCACTCAGCTCCATATATGGGTACAAAAGGGGCCAGGTCCACTCAGCTCCATATATGGGCACAAAAGGGGCCAGGTCCACTCAGCTCCATATATGGGCACAAAAGGGGCCAGGTCCACATACAGTATACAGTAACACCGGGACAGACACACAGACAGACAGACATGATCTGCAGGGTCTCAGCTGCGTTCGCTTCCCGCGTTTGCGCGTCTTACTGGTAACAAAGCAGCCGAGATAGGAGCTGAACTTGACACATCTCTGTGAAACTATCATGTATTTATGTTATTTACAGTTTTGTTTATTTTAGTGGGCTCACTGTTTTTTTCCAGTTTTAGTTTAGAGGACTATGTTTATTTTCTCATTTTCGGTTTCTAGTCATGGCTGCCAGTTCCCACCTGATGTCGTGTCGGAGTACAGACTGCTCCAGACCGTACTGAATAACTGCTAGCTTACATAATCTCTTGAGGCTAGGACTGAAGTCCAAGACATACAGGTCACCTGGTCTGTTCTCTGCTCCAAAGACGATGACCCGATCTCCCACCATGCAACAGCACATATTTGTCATCCCATGTGGGCGTTTCCCCTGTGGCTCAACCTTCTTCCAGGAGAAGTTCTCTGGGTTGAATCTCCACAGATCATTGAAGTACTGGCCATTGTTATAAAAATAATTACGGCCACCAAATATGTACAGCTCTCCATTGTAGGTAAAGGCTGAATCATGACCCCAGCGTCCTTCTGGAAGCAGCTGTGTAGAAGGTGTGTTCATCCAAAGGTTGGTCTCTGTGTCAAACACTCTGATGGTGTTGTAGTGCTGACCCCCATAGCCCCCAAATACAAACATCTTTGTCCCAATGATGGTGGCAGAGTGACAGTATGAAACAGGAGGTGGAGTTCCTCTGGTGTTGATTAAAGTCCAGACCATTGTGGTGGAGTCCAACTTGTAGATATCATTAGTGGGTCCAGTATGGTTGTATCCCCCATGGATAAATATGACCTTCCCCAACACACAGGATGAGTGGTTCCACCTCAACTCTGGAGCGGTCCCAGAAACCTGTGGTTTGAACCATCTGTGGGCGTCGACATCAAAGGCATAAAGGACATTATACAAGTAATTATAACCTGGGTTAGTCCACCCTCCCCAGAGGTAGACAGTGTCTCCAATCAGCACAGCTGTGTGGCCCTGGCGCCTGGAGGGAACCTCAAGGTGAGGTTCTCCTGTTCCAGGGGTCCCTGGGGTCAACTTCCTCCAACATAAAGACGCTGTGTTGAAGACGTGTACTTCAGTGTGATCCATCTGGTTTACGTCTCCTCCAAAGCAGTAGATCTGGTGTCCGACCACCACAGCAGCAGCCTGGTCAGTCCTATGTTCTCCTTCCAGATGTATCGTCCAGTGAAACATTTCACACAGCAGCTCCACCGTCAATGAGCGTTGACAACTAACTTACAGACTAACTCAGGCTTCCTCGTTGCAAGTCACTGTGAACTGATGTTTAGTGTATCGGACAATTATAAAGAACTAAGAATTAATATGGTTGTGATGTCATTGCATGATTACATCATACGTTGGTTTGCTAATGATTTTGCGAACGCAGTGAGCACTTACTATGAGACCTAGCAGATCATGTCTGTCTGTGTGTGTGTGTGTGTCCCCTTTGTGCCCATATATGGAGCTGAGTGATTTGTGAATCACTCGGCTCCATATATGGGCACAAAAGGGGCCAGGTCCACATATACAGTAACAGCGGGACAGACACACAGACAGACAGACAGACAGACAGACAGACAGACTGATTGAGGATGCTGATTCAGGATGTACTTGTCATGGCAGACAGGGAATGCTGCCTGTCACCATCAGTGAAGGTTTATTATAGGACATTTAAATTGTCCAACTGGTTGGTCATTAACCCATTCTGACCTGAGATCAGATTCATACGAGGTTTCCGCTGGACACACACTGGTCTGATTAACCCATTCTGACCTGAGATCAGATTCTAAAAATGTCAGTCGTTCTTCGATTTTTCAAAAATAGCAGACCTACAAGCTCGTAGCGCGCCACTCGGTGGCGCGCTATGAGCTTGTAGATCTGCTATTTTTCAATAGCTAAAGCATAACATGATGCTAACACCAAAAGGGGTTCCCGTCCAGAATGGGTTAAAATGTAGTGGGATCAGGCGTTGCACTTTGAACTGATTGAGCGACGATTACAGTTTACCATCTGGTATAAAACATAATAATGAATGATTGTAGTCAAACAGCAGTTACAGCATTGTCAAAGTACCCGTTGTAACCGTCTGTCTGTCTGTCTGTCTGTCTGTCTGTCTGAGTCCCTTTTGTGCCCATATAATGGAGGTCTCTGTATCTGTCTGTAATAACGGGGGGATCGGTGAGTAAGGCGCGATTCATACTCCTATTTTATAGGCGAATAAAAGTGGGTTCGGCTCTGTAGAGCCTACAATGTGACGTCATTTGAGGTTCGGGGGGGGGGGGGGGGGGGAAGGGGGGGGGGGGCGGGTACCGTCCTAAAGTCGGCTCTTCGGTGCTACTGAAATATTCTGACGAGCCGAAATCATTTCGGCACTACAGCGGTAAAATAGGAGTATGAATCGGCCCTCAGTAATCAAATGGCAGTTGTGGGGAATAGACGGGTGTGGGGAAATGAGGAATGAAGCTTAGGCTGGGGTTTCCATGGAAATCAATTGGCTCATTTGGGCCATCATGGCCAGAGCTGCTCTGGACAGCCGCCTATCCGACCAACTCAGCACCTTTAACACAATCGGCGCCTGACAGCTCAGGGTGCCGTGCAGATATGGCAGCTTTTACTCTGAAAGCCCCGCCCCGTTCCGTTCCGTACAAAAATCGGGAGAAATAATGTTGCTTGTTTACCTCGCTATGATTACTACTATACAGTCGCTAGATAATCCCTCGCGTTCATATTCTGAACGAGAGGCGTGTTGAAGTCAGAAATGAAGAGCTTAGTATATCCATCTGGTCAGAACCACGTAGAGCTCCTTAGATTAGGAGATACGAGCCTTTCTTTCTGAGCTGTAAACGGGGAACAGCAAGGAGTATGGTGCAGAAGGAGAGGCCAACCCCCAAAAAAAGAAGGAAACATTTTTGAATATAATATCTGCGCTAGGAGGTGTGTAAACGTCCTCGCGATCCATCGGTTGGATTAGCTAGAACGGCTCCACACATCCTACGGTTTAAATGGCTGAACAACAACTCAATGCCACACCAGACTTCCCGGTCCTTCATTGCTATCCCAGTTCCTAGCTGCTTACTGATGCATGTGTCCCTAGCGATGACATCAGAGGGAACGACAGTTTTCTACCTCTGGGTCTGCTTTGAGGCAGGACTCCAGAGAAGAAGGGAAGATATAACCTCATTGTCAGCTCTGTAGCAGAGGCTGGCAAACTGTGTTCTTCTGGATTGGACTATAGTGAAGAAACACAGGGAAGGTTGCCGTATATTAGATCAGTCGATGGGTGGCTCTTCCAAGAGAGATTTTGTGCTCTCATTAGAAGGCGGGTGTAAGTGCCATCCAGCCGTTTCTCCAATTTCTTTGAAAGTGTCCATGTCCATTTGCCCGACAAGTGTCCATGTCTCGGAGCCATAGAGTAGAATCGGCTCGACGGTCGTACTAAATATTTTATATTTTATATGAACCCAAATATATTGAGTCAGCAGCTAAAGGTTCCACTGCTGGAAGGCTTTAAAGGGCAACTTTGTTTAATCAAAATCCTATAGATCTACTGGGAGGGCAGAGGATGGCATGAGACTTCCCGTTGCGTTCTGTGTTAGAAAATACCCTAGTACGATCTCAGCCAACCTACATTTAACAATGTGTTTTACCTAGCTAGGTAGCCAGAGATATGTTCTAACAACACAACGATATGATTTGGGTTAAACATGGTCTAAATTGGTCCAATTAAAGACTTTCAGCAGAGAGGCAGCAGACCTTTCACTTTGTTGACAGAAATAATCCCCCACTCAAATGCCTGCAACCAACTCCGGATCCATCTGCTCATATGTACTTACTGTACTTCAGACTGACAGATTATTATTATTATGACACATTGCATTAATTCACTGTGTCCCCGTAGACCGTCTCTGTCGGGTGGAAACCTTCATGTACAAACCGTCCTTTAGACCGTCCTTTAAGCTGTCGGTGGAAACCTTGTATGTACAAACTGGAAAAATACAACCTTTGTTCCAATGTTCCCGGTGTAGTTATTATTTAGTCACAAGCTCTTCTTAATGCTTCTTAACACACATAGGGCTGTATTTTGCGTGTTTTAAGTACCAGGTCTTATTACCTAACTTGAGTAAACTTAAAGACCTGGAGGGCGTGATCAATGCTCTTTGGCCACTCAGAATAGCCAAATGGCATTGATCACGCCTCCCAGGTCTTTAGTTTACTCAAGTTAGGTAATAAGACCTGGTACTTATAAGACACGCAAAATACAGCCCTTAATGCGGGAAAGGGATTTCTACGTAGTTCAAATCCCAACGGTCCGGTGCGGGAAAGCGATTTCTACGTTTACCGCATTTTCTTAATTGATTACTTTCTACACACCCGGGCACTTTACCAACTAGCACTGGATGATAGTTGGTATCAGAATCAATAATGACCCCCACTAACCACTCATTTATTCATTCATTCATTATCTGTTTTTTTGTTTTGTTTATATATTGTGTGATGCGTTGTGAGCTTGTAGAGCTAAGTACAGTAGGGACATTCATTTACCAAATAACAATACAACATTTTTGCCCGACAAGTGTCCATGTCTCGGAGCCATAGAGTAGAATCGGCTCGACGGTCGTACTAAATATTTTATATTTTATATGAACCCAAATATATTGAGTCAGCAGCTAAAGGTTCCACTGCTGGAAGGCTTTAAAGGGCAACTTTGTTTGATCAAAATCCTATAGATCTACTGGGAGGGCAGAGGATGGCATGAGACTTCCCGTTGCGTTCTGTGTTAGAAAATACCCTAGTACGGTCTCAGCCAACCTGTCAATGACACCTCTGCAATTCGTGTGTGTGTGTGTGTGGGTGGTGTGTGGTGTGTGGTGTGTGTGTGTGTGTGGTGTGTGTGTGTGTGTCCTCCTCCACAGGGTTCCGTTCCTAAAGGCAACGCCACTAAGGAGTACATGGAGAGCCTGCAGCTGAAGCCGGGCGAGGTCATCTATAAGTGCCCAAAGTGCTGCAGCATCAAACCGGAGCGAGCGCATCACTGCAGGTCAGAGAACACGCCTTCAACACGCCATGCAACACGCCTTCAACACGCCATGCAACACGCCATGCAACACGCCATGCAACACGCCTTCAACACGCCATGCAACACGCCATGCAACACGCCATGCAACACGCCTTCAACACGCCTTCAACACGCCATGCAACACGCCATGCAACACGCCTTCAACACGCCATGCAACACGCCATGCAACACGCCATGCAACACGCCATGCAACACACCTTCAACACGCCATGCAACACGCCATGCAACACGCCTTCAACACGCCTTCAACACGCCATGCAACACGCCATGCAACACGCCATGCAACGCAACGCGCAACGCAACGCGCCATGCAAGCTCGTAGCGCGCCACTCGGTGGCGTGCTATGAGCTTGTAGATCTGCTATTTTTCAATAGCTAAAGCATAACACAATGCTAACACCAAAAAGGGGGTTGGTTCCCACTCCAAAATGGGTTAAGGAACATTCAATGGTTTGTGTGGAAAACCACCAGAACCGACCATCATGTTTCTTTTAAAAGTCCTTCTTGATATCGTGAAAACCATGCCATCTGGCTCCTTGTAGAACTGGCTCCCTGCCACTCCATAATGCCTGTATTTAGTTTACTGTGTCGTCCACATTTCATCACAGCGTCCCATCTCCCTGCACTTGCATTCAGTGATGTGCTTTGGAATCACAGTAAATCTCCATAAGCTGTCAGCTTTATACAGCCTTGGCTGTTGTAAGATTCAAAGAGCATTTTTTTAACTGCCGAGCATATCTGATCAGATCAGTTATTATAACGGAGAGAAAGAAAGACAAATATTCTAACTCTAACATGGATGCAGAACTTCGGTTCATTTCTGAAGGGTGCAATAGTTGATTAAACTAAAAAGGGTCAATGATTGATAATATAATAAAAATCTATTATTTTTAATAATCAATACTTATTTTTGGTGTTGTCATTATAGGCATAAAGTTAAAACAAACTATAATATTAAAAAAAATGAATACATCGTGGAAAATTGCAGAGTTGGCGTCTACTGTAGATCCATATTTTCCACTATTTTGCATTATCATTGTGCGACAAAGAATAAAATGTCACTTTGGTCATTAATTGATTTGTTGATATGTATATTTGTAATATTTTAAAAACCATACTACTCAATTATTATATCAAATATCTATATATTCACTCGAGCAACTTAAAAACTTTCCGGGATGTTCACATAAAGCCAGTACTGTAACTGTACTGTGCTCCTTGTTTGGATTAGTTAAAAAAAGATTTATGTCTTGAAGAAAATCTGTGACTGATGCATTGAATGATGGTGTCGTCTGGTGAAAATAGCCACTACTGCTATTTAACCCATTTAGACCTGACGACAAATCTACAAATGCCTTCTAAAATCCTGACAGTTTTCTGAAAAACCCTCATGTTTCTATATCGGTGGTGCTCAATATTTCATGTCAATGACCCCCAAAATGATCTGTAATTGGCCTCCGACCCCCATCTGAAAATATGTTGTTCCAGGAACCCCCCCCCCCAGAAGCAAAGATTTGAGTTAAAAACGTTCGTTCTGAAAAAATATATATTCCAAATGTGCGACACATTTTCACGACTTTTCAAAAAGCTTGCAGATCTGGTATTTTTCAATAGCTAAATTATAACGATGTTTAAAACACCGCCCAGAATGGGTTAAGACTGACGGACACTAGCGTCAGTAAACGGGATCAAAGCGTGTACAGTATCTGCAGAATCAGCATCATAATGGTGGCAGAGTGAGACCAGTGCACTGATGTTACGTCTCCTCTCTCTGTGTGTGTTTTCCCCTGCAGTATTTGTAAAAGATGCATCCGTAAGATGGATCACCACTGTCCCTGGGTGAATAACTGTGTGGGAGAGAAGAACCAGAGATACTTTGTACTTTTCACTGTAAGTACACGGTACACACACACTCCCCCTCTCTCTCTCTCTCTCTCTCTCTCTCTCTCTCTCTCTCTCGCACACGCACACGCACACGCACACGCACACGCACACGCACGGTACAAGCATATTCTGACACAGTTATTTTCCCTGGCCTGTAAGTAGACACACACAGCCCCCAGTAAGATGACACAGGACTTTTAAACCTTATTTATGATCCTAGGCCTTTGAGGATGATAAAAATGTATAATGGGACAAACAGAAAAACATAAATGTCCATCTGCAGCCTGGCAGACTGGCTCGTTTAAATTGTATTGAACTTAACGTTCTCTCTCGCTCTCTCTCTCTCTCACACACGCTCACGCACGATCATGCACGCACACGCGCACACGCACACGCACACACACACACACACACACACACACACACACACACACACACACACACACACACACACTCACTTTCTCTCTGTCCCCCCCTCTGCTCTCTCAAAGAGCTTTTTCCATCTCTTACAGCAACTACTGTAAAGTCGTACACTACTACACACTATCACCACTAGGGATGCTTGGTGTTAGGATTCGATCCATTCACATGCCTCACCCTGTTATGCAATAGCCGGCTGTGTGTGTGTGTGTGTGTGTGTGTGTGTGTGTGTGTGTGTGTGTGTGTGTAGACAGACGGTGAGTACAGTTTGAGAAGCTGTGTTGTAGAGTACAGTGCAGGCTGTGTGGCTGTGTGTGTGTGTGTGTGTGTGTGTGTTTGAGAAGCTGTGTTGTAGAGTACAGTGCAGGCTGTGTGTGTGTGTGTGTGTGTGTAGACAGACGGTGAGTACAGTTTGAGAAGCTGTGTTGTAGACAGTGCAGGCTGTGTCACTGTGTGTGTATGTGTAGACAGACAGACAGTGCAGGCTGTGCCACTGTGTGTGTGTGTGTGTGTGTGTGTGTGTGTGTGTGTGTAGACAGACAGACAGACAGACAGACAGTGCAGGCTGTGTGTGTGTTGTAGAAATGTAGACAGACAGTGAGTACAGCTCCCTGTGGTGGTAAAACCAGTCCAACAACAGTGCTCTGCAGCCCAGTGAGTAACGCTGCCCTCCATACAGTAGCCACCCATCATCCTCCTAACGCTGCCCTCCATACAGTAGCTACCCATCATCCTCCATACAGTAGCTACCCATCATCCTCCTGGCTGATACAGACATGTCTCCATACAGTAGCTACCCATCATCATCCTGGCTGATACAGACATGTCTCCCCTACAGATGTACATCGCCCTGATCTCCGCCTACGCCCTGGGACTCAGTGGGATGCATTTCTTCACCTGCATCAAAGTCCAGTGGAACCGTAAGCACTCTCATTACCGCTCCTCCCTCATTTATGCTCCAGTCCTAAATGTGGTGTATGCGGCGTCACGGCGTGCCACTCCACAGAGCTGGGATCAAACTCTTGTTCAGTTGACAAGACGTCATCTTAGAGTCATGATGATGCTGCACATGGTTACGTAAAGTCAGCTTAATTTATGGCAAATCTGCAAGAAAAAAAAATGCTTACCACTAGCTTTCTTCACAATAAACGTTCATAAACGTGTCTACTATCACAGAAAAATGTGTTCCAACCCAACTCCCTTGGGAAACTTTGTGACAGGCTGCTGAAAGTCGGGGTACCATTATCAACCAATATAGGATGATAGTGTGGAACAAGCCGTTTAGTTACTTTTGTGGCCTGATTCTTTATTTTAATTTGTATTATTCTATTGTATTAGCTTGTAGACGAAGACGTGACTCGTTCCAAGCAATTCAATTCTCATCACATTGTGTTGTTGTGGATCATGGGACGTTACAACACCGTGGTTCATCTGACATGAATGTCAGATGAACTGTTGAGTGGTGCGTTTGCGTGTGCGTGTGTGTGTGAGGGTGCGTGTGCGTGTGTGTGCGTGTGTGTGCTAGGGTGCGTGCGAGCGTGCGTGCGTGTGCGTGCGTGTGTGTGCGTGCGAGGGTGCGTGTGCGAGCGCGCGAGCGTGTGCGAGCGAGGGTGCGTGTGCGAGCGTGCGATAGCCAATCGCTACACGTCGCTCACGTCATCCGCTCACGTCATCCGGTCCTAACGGTTCTCCCCGTCCTCATTGGACCTCCAGAGTGCGGCGGCTTCTCCCCGGGCGTGTCCGTCCTCCTGCTCATCTTCCTCTGCCTGGAGGCCGCCCTCTTCCTCACCTTCACGTCCGTCATGTTCGGCACGCAGATCCACTCCATCTGCAACGACGAGACGGTGAGTTTACATCCACCGCCACCACGCCGGAGTGGAAAACCATCGTTTTAACCCATTCTGACCTGAGATCAGATTCATACGAGGTTTCCACTGGACTACACACTGGTCTGATTAACCCATTCTGACCTGAGATCAGATTCTAAAAAATGTCAGTCGTTCTTCGATTTTTCAAAAAATAGCAGACCTACAAGCTCGTAGCGCGCCACTCGGTGGCGCGCTATGAGCTTGTAGATCTGCTATTTTTCAATAGCTAAAGCATAACATGATGCTAATACCAAAATGGCTTCCCGTTCAGAATGGGTTAATAGACAATTGTTGTATGGTTAGTACAATAACTGCTATTTTTGGTACTTGCACAAGGCCTGCCAGTGTAATCACTGATCTCTGACGTCATGGCCTGTCAAAACACAGGACAAAAAAAATGAATCACATTTTGATACAGGCCAGAAACGCGATAAAGGTTTCTATCTCTATAATTAGTTATTTTCTTTTTTTTAAATGTTTTGCTGGCCTGGAGAGAATAGGCATTTGCCACAAATGTCTGAAATCTATTTTGTTTTTGAATTGCATTTGTCAATGTCTAATGTTACCAAAATAAGATGATATCAGATGGAGTTAGGTGCCTGGGTCAGGGTGGCCTGGCCAGCTGTATGACTCCCAGACACAATTATTGTCTCAATCTGGCCCTGACCATGAGTGGTGCTTCATGCAGGTTGTTGTCAAATGGCTGTCAAATGACGTACAGTACATTGTGTCATACATGTGTGTGACTGATGCCACATGAAGTCTGAGATCCACATTGGCTCCAGACTGCTTCACATGATAAGGTTTCTGTATTCATTCTCTCCTTTCCCATCATGCCGTCTACATGGACGTCACCATACATGTATAGACGGTTAACCCATTCTGACCTGAGAACCATTCTAATGTCTTCTAAATCATGAGTTTTCTGAAAAACCCAAAGACTTGTGCCACATTTTCACTATTTTTCAAAGAATGGCAAATGGATCTGCTATTTTTTCAATAGCTAAAGTATAACGTAATGCTTAATCAGACCAGTGTGTGTCCAGTGGAAAACCTCGTATGAATCTGATCTCAGGTCAGAATGGGTTAATCAGACCAGTGTGTGTCCAGTCAGTGGAAAACCTCGTATGAATCTGATCTCAGGTCAGAATGGGTTAAAACACCAAAAGGGGTTCCCGGCGGCCCCCAAAATGGGTTAACGGTGGACGCTATCATTAACTGTAACAAAAAGCTAATCCTTGTATAATCTGTTTTCCCTCGTCCAGGAAATCGAGCGTCTGAAGAACGAGAAGCCGACGTGGGAGCGCCGCGTGCGCTGGGAGGGGATGAAGTCGGTGTTCGGCAGCCCCGCCTCCCTGCTGTGGTGCAACCCGTTCACCGGCCTGCGTCTACGGCGCCTCCTGCTGATGACCCGCGGCGGGCGGCGCACCGGGTCCGAGTTCGCCATCTGACGGAACCGGGATGGGGAGCAGAACGGTGCGGTATGGTACGGTGCCACCACCACCAGACACAAGACCACCTCTCATTGGATGTCCTACCTCAGTGGTTCTCCCCCCAGGGGTCATTGAGGAGTTAGGACGGGTCTGTAACTCTGTTCAAAGTAGCACTGAGGAGTTTATTGAGGAGTAAATTGGGGGTTCCTGGAGATAAAGCTCATATCAAACCCAGGGGTCCTTTTTTAAATGAAAATGCTTGAGAACCACTGCCCAGAGAACTACTTTCCTCCCTCGTGGAAAAGGGCAGTCGCTTGAACCCTGGGACGGCCCTGCCCTGGCAGGGTGAGACAGAACCCTGGGACGGCCCTGCCCTGGCAGGGTGAGACAGAACCTTGGGACGGCCCTGCCCTGGCAGGGTGAGACAGAACCCTGGGACGGCCCTGCCCTGGCAGGGTGAGACAGAACCCTGACAGAACCCTGCCTGGCAGGGTGAGACAGAACCCTGGGACGGCCCTGCCTGGCAGGGTGAGACAGAACCCTGACAGAACCCTGCCTGGCAGGGTGAGTGTGGAGTAGACAGACAGAACCCTTGACTGGGACCTACACAGTACTACTGGAACCATGTGCTACGATTGCTCCCACATGTTGATAGAATCATCAGCATGGCTCTGTATGAATTTATGAAAAAACTATTTGTCATTTATTTATTTTTTAAAACAAGCAGCATTTAAACTGGACAGTAAAGAACTGCAGAACAGAACTGAATTGACTCTGCACTGGTATTTAACGCAAACCGAGTCAACCACGGTGTCAATTTGACCTCGTACACTCCTACCTACCTAAGCACAGGCTGTTCTTTAAAGCTCAATGCCTTTCTCTCTACATGGAATCCATTATCAAGAAGCTTTATTGGCCACTACTCACTCATACAAGGTACAGGAAGCCAAATAGTTCTGTGCCACAACAATAATACAAAGACAATAATAAAGTAGAACCGCACTCTGTCGAGATGCCAACTTGCGATTTGTGCAGTAGACCATGTACGGCAGAGGATGGTGGTCCCTTATTGGCTGTTGATGGTGACGCAACCAAATCTGTTTCAAACTCATGAGGTGTCATGACACACACACAGACACACACACACACACACACACACACACACACACACACACACACACACACACACACACACACACACACACACACACACACAGACACACACAGAAGGACAGCTCTCATCAGTGGCTACAAGACAACTGGACCTAAATGGAAAGACCTTGACATAATTTCTAGAGAAGCAGAGCCTCTTCTGGTCAGGGACATTCACGACACTGACGGGGAGAGGAAACAATGCTTAAAGGGACACTTCACCCATTTTGCAAAAATATATATGTTCATGATGTTTAGAACACTTTCCTGGGGGTCTTTATGTGTGTAATATGTGGTTTTAGATATTTTAGATTGTAGCAGTGAGCACAGTGTCTCTGATGTCATGGACACTGGTCTCACTACCTTCCTGGACTACAATTCCCATAATTCTTTGGTGCTCTGCTCCTCCTTGTGGATAGGGGGAGATCTGTCTTACTGAGACAACATGTAGTCCAGGAAGGAAGTGAGACCAGTGTCCATGACATCAGAGACACCGGGCTCACTGCTACAATCTAAAATATCTAAAACCACATATTACACACATAAAGACCCCCAGGAAAGTGTTCTAAAGCTTCTTAACGTCATTAACATATATGTTTTTGCAAAAAGGGTGAAGTGTCCCTTTAAGTGGAGTACGGCGCCCGTCAGAGGTGGAGCTGTGCTTGTCTGGGTTTGCAGCTCTATGTGGTGCAACTTCTCAGCCTGCTGATGGGAGCTGTTACACCTGCTTTTACACCTGATTTTACACTTCTATCAGTTGTGCGACACCAACTACGATTGTGTGTTTCACGAACATGTTTTTGTTTTCCCTGTGTTGTTTCTAAAACGGTGCATCTCCAAGTGGGGTCTGGGGACCCCCTGGGGGTCCTTGAGAAGCTTCCAGGCGGCCCCCAGCGAAATGAGTTCATATTGCATCAAATCGGTTTAACCACTTCCAACATCGGCTATTTCGAAAAATCACTGATCTGCAAGTTTTGAAAAATTGGAATAGCTTAAAACTAGAGCTGGGACTCGATTACATTTTTTTATCTAATTAATCAAAGGCTTTGTAGCATTTTAATCGCATATCAATATTCAACCTGAGAACAGCGAGAAACCTTTTTTTTTAAATGTTTTTTGGTATCCCAGTGAATCAATGAATAGTGACTGCAGGATACCACTCATTTTCAACATTTTACTGTCATTAATATTCCTGTTGTGGAAATAATAATAAAAAGTCACCCCATTCTGTGTTGCCTAGAACTGGAGGTCTGAAAAAAAATGTAGTAACAGTAACAAGTACATCTCAGTGACATCACAAAGCTGTACTTACTTCATATTGTTACTGTTTTTTGTCAGACCTCCAGTTCTAGGCAACACAAAATGGGGGGACGTTTTATTATTTCCAGTTTTCAGTACTATAGAAAAGAGCCCAGTGAGAAACGTTCCGCGGTGGAAAAAAAAGGTGCGGTTAATTTATCTGTAGTTAATCGCCATTAATTTTTCTGTAGTTAATTCATCTAAATTAATCTCAATTAGTCCCGGCCCTACTCAAAACACAGATCTTCTTTTATAGCGGTCCTCCTTGACATGAAAGCCTCACTGTCCCGGGGTTTCTAGCATACTTGACAATTTAACCCATTTTGGCCTGACGTAGAAATGTAAAGATTTCTTGATAAATCATGACAGTTTTCTGAAATATCCATGTTTCTGTATCAGTGGTGCTCAATATTTCATGTCAAGGAGCCCCAACAATATATGTAATTGGCCGCCAACCCCCCATCCGAGTGGCGCGCTATGAGCTTGTAGATCTGCTATTTTTCAATAGCTAAAGTATAACATAATGCTTTAAAACACCAAAAGGGGTTCAAACATACTGTATACTGCACTGAGGAGGGAAAGAAACACCGTGGCGAACACGGCTTCTAAGTGGATTCCAACCTTTTCTGGATCGGGACTCACTTTGAAAGCATTCGCGGCCCACCAATTTGACCACTTAAAACACTTACGATGCTGCCAGAGTTTGTCAAAATAAAGGTGCTAGAGTGCCAAGCAGATGAGGCCGATTTTACTCTGAAAAGCCCCGCCCTTCCATTTCCCCCCCAAAAGCGGGAGGTCTAATCTTCCATTACTACTACCTCACGCTGTCACGTCTCGTCTCTCTTTAGAAGCGTTCATATTCCAGATGCTTGATTAAATCAGAAATGAGGACATTGATCTGATCAAAACCATGGACGGCGGCGTAGATTCAGAGATAATAGACCGCTTTGACGGCCCGTAAACAAGGAAGTGAATGGCTGTGCGCAAGGCGTTGCCTAGCAACAGGAGCTGTCAAAAAATTGATTGCAGGGATCCCGTGTTATGATTGATTGATTGATAGATAGATTATTTATTTATGTGTCATGCACCAAAGGTGACCAGCCCACGTGGATTTATAGGACACAACATACAAATCATTGCTTCAATAAACAATACGTTTTTTTTTTTAGCTCCCTTTCACACAAACAAAACATGCCTTTTTTCACAAAAAGATCTTTGACTTTTTGATAGATTTTGTGTAACCTAAAAGTTCAGGTCCATAATTATTTTCGATAAGACGATACTGTATGTTCTTAGTTTTGGTTTGTACCATAAATCAACAGCCCAACTCTCCTTATACCCAAGGAACATACAATAAATTAAGTCCTACGCTATGCTTAGCCTGGGCACACTTTAGATTCCATGCGTGGACAGAAGGAGCTGTGTTTTGCATCATTGGGCTGGGCCAAGCTGCTTTTCTGGGAATCTGGCCCACGCGGCAACCTGCCGCATGGGTGGAGCTTCTTTTCCATCCACCAGCTGTCTTAAAAACCCGGAAAATACGTCGGGAGTCGGCTTCCTTTGGCCGCGCATGGAATCTTAGATGTGCCCATACCCAATGACTCCTGTGCAGTGGAAGGTCCTCCCCTTATAAAGGCTAGGCCCCTCCCATGGACCTTATAAAGACTAGGCCCCTCCCATGGATCAAACCAACCCTTATAAAGGCTAGGCCCCTCCCATGGACCAAACCAACCCTTATAAAGGCTAGGCCCCTCCCATGGACCAAACCAACCCTTATAAAGCTAGGCCCCTCCCATGGACCAAACCAACCCTTATAAAGCTAGGCCCCTCCCATGGACCAAACCAACCCTTATAAAGCTAGGCCCCTCCCATGGACCAAACCAACCCTTATAAAGGCTAGGCCCCTCCCATGGACCAAACCAACCCTTATAAATGCTAGGCCCCTCCCATGGACCTTATAAAGGCTAGGCCCCTCCCATGGACCTTATAAAGGCTAGGCCCCTCCCATGGACCAAACCAACCCAGGATTGATTCCACAATCTTACCAGTGGATTCTGTCCAAAGACATCACAACACGTTTAAAGTGTTACATAGTAGTCTATAAATTATCCACACATATAATATAATATAAGATATATATATATATAAGATAATCAGAGTTCTCTCTATAAAAACACTGTTGGCATGTCCCCTACACAAACCCACAGTTGGTAATGGCTCCCTACAATGGAGCCAACAAACAAATCACTGCAACATAAATAACTCAAACTTTAACCCTATATATAAGATAAAACTTTAACCCTATATTTATATATATATAAGTTTAACCCTGTGGAGCTTCTGCTTTCTGCCACTTTTGCTCTTCACCACAATTGAGACATCACTTAGAGTTGAAACCGGTTGTTCATTTTCCAACCTGTGGAAGAACTCTTTGGCGCTGATCAGGCCATTCATTAAATCCCTGATCCGCATCTTTTGTAGTGAAGGAGGCGTCTTCATCAGCTCTATCTCGTAGCACTCATCAACCATGGCCACGCTGCTCTCCTTCTGGCTCTCCCACTCGTCCTGCTGTGCTCTTGTGCTTCTTTGTCAACCTGCTGAATGAAATAGCACAATGCTATAATGATATCATTAAGAAGGACCCAAAGACGCCTATACGCGTCTATAATGTGATCATCAGCATCTAATGTGATCCTGGGCTCTACACACCCTCCGCCAACCTGGGGAGAGCAACGGACTTCAACTCATGCTTCCTTCATGCCTGAGTGTGAGCGCTCTTGTGAGAGGTAGCACTCTTGTGAGAGGTAGCACTCTTGTGAGAGGTAGCACTCTTGTGACCCCTGTGTCAATCATCTAATGTGATCCTGGGCTCTACACACCCTCCGCCAACCTGGGGAGAGCAACGGACTTCAACTCATGCTTCCTTCATGCCTGAGTGTGAGCGCTCTTGTGAGAGGTAGCACTCTTGTGAGAGGTAGCACTCTTGTGAGAGGTAGCACTCTTGTGACCCCTGTGTCAATCATCTAATGTGATCCTGGGCTCTACACACCCTCCGCCAACCTGGGGAGAGCAACGGACTTCAACTCATGCTTCCTTCATGCCTGAGTGTGAGCGCTCTTGTGAGAGGTAGCACTCTTGTGAGAGGTAGCACTCTTGTGACCCCTGTGTCAATCATCTAATGTGATCCTGGGCTCTACACACCCTCCGCCAACCTGGGGAGAGCAACGGACTTCAACTCATGCTTCCTTCATGCCTGAGTGTGAGCGCTCTTGTGAGAGGTAGCACTCTTGTGAGAGGTAGCACTCTTGTGAGAGGTAGCACTCTTGTGACCCCTGTGTCAATCATCTAATGTGATCCTGGGCTCTACACACCCTCCGCCAACCTGGGGAGAGCAACGGACTTCAACTCATGCTTCCTTCATGCCTGAGTGTGAGCGCTCTTGTGAGAGGTAGCACTCTTGTGAGATGTAGCACTCTTGTGAGAGGTAGCACTCTTGTGACCCCTGTGTCAATCATCTAATGTGATCCTGGGCTCTACACACCCTCCGCCAACCTGGGGAGAGCAACGGACTTCAACTCATGCTTCCTTCATGCCTGAGTGTGAGCGCTCTTGTGAGAGGTAGCACTCTTGTGAGAGGTAGCACTCTTGTGAGAGGTAGCACTCTTGTGACCCCTGTGTCAATCATCTAATGTGATCCTGGGCTCTACACACCCTCCGCCAACCTGGGGAGAGCAACGGACTTCAACTCATGCTTCCTTCATGCCTGAGTGTGAGCGCTCTTGTGAGAGGTAGCACTCTTGTGAGAGGTAGCACTCTTGTGAGAGGTAGCACTCTTGTGACCCCTGTGTCAATCATCTAATGTGATCCTGGGCTCTACACACCCTCCGCCAACCTGGGGAGAGCAACGGACTTCAACTCATGCTTCCTTCATGCCTGAGTGTGAGCGCTCTTGTGAGAGGTAGCACTCTTGTGAGAGGTAGCACTCTTGTGACCCCTGTGTCAATCATCTAATGTGATCCTGGGCTCTACACACCCTCCGCCAACCTGGGGAGAGCAACGGACTTCAACTCATGCTTCCTTCATGCCTGAGTGTGAGCGCTCTTGTGAGAGGTAGCACTCTTGTGAGAGGTAGCACTCTTGTGAGAGGTAGCACTCTTGTGACCCCTGTGTCAATCATCTAATGTGATCCTGGGCTCTACACACCCTCCGCCAACCTGGGGAGAGCAACGGACTTCAACTCATGCTTCCTTCATGCCTGAGTGTGAGCGCTCTTGTGAGAGGTAGCACTCTTGTGAGATGTAGCACTCTTGTGAGAGGTAGCACTCTTGTGACCCCTGTGTCAATCATCTAATGTGATCCTGGGCTCTACACACCCTCCGCCAACCTGGGGAGAGCAACGGACTTCAACTCATGCTTCCTTCATGCCTGAGTGTGAGCGCTCTTGTGAGAGGTAGCACTCTTGTGAGAGGTAGCACTCTTGTGAGAGGTAGCACTCTTGTGACCCCTGTGTCAATCATCTAATGTGATCCTGGGCTCTACACACCCTCCGCCAACCTGGGGAGAGCAACGGACTTCAACTCATGCTTCCTTCATGCCTGAGTGTGAGCGCTCTTGTGAGAGGTAGCACTCTTGTGAGAGGTAGCACTCTTGTGAGAGGTAGCACTCTTGTGACCCCTGTGTCAATCATCTAATGTGATCCTGGGCTCTACACACCCTCCGCCAACCTGGGGAGAGCAACGGACTTCAACTCATGCTTCCTTCATGCCTGAGTGTGAGCGCTCTTGTGAGAGGTAGCACTCTTGTGAGAGGTAGCACTCTTGTGACCCCTGTGTCAATCATCTAATGTGATCCTGGGCTCTACACACCCTCCGCCAACCTGGGGAGAGCAACGGACTTCAACTCATGCTTCCTTCATGCCTGAGTGTGAGCGCTCTTGTGAGAGGTAGCACTCTTGTGAGAGGTAGCACTCTTGTGAGAGGTAGCACTCTTGTGACCCCTGTGTCAATCATCTAATGTGATCCTGGGCTCTACACACCCTCCGCCAACCTGGGGAGAGCAACGGACTTCAACTCATGCTTCCTTCATGCCTGAGTGTGAGCGCTCTTGTGAGAGGTAGCACTCTTGTGAGATGTAGCACTCTTGTGAGAGGTAGCACTCTTGTGACCCCTGTGTCAATCATCTAATGTGATCCTGGGCTCTACACACCCTCCGCCAACCTGGGGAGAGCAACGGACTTCAACTCATGCTTCCTTCATGCCTGAGTGTGAGCGCTCTTGTGAGAGGTAGCACTCTTGTGAGAGGTAGCACTCTTGTGAGAGGTAGCACTCTTGTGACCCCTGTGTCAATCATCTAATGTGATCCTGGGCTCTACACACCCTCCGCCAACCTGGGGAGAGCAACGGACTTCAACTCATGCTTCCTTCATGCCTGAGTGTGAGCGCTCTTGTGAGAGGTAGCACTCTTGTGAGAGGTAGCACTCTTGTGAGAGGTAGCACTCTTGTGACCCCTGTGTCAATCATCTAATGTGATCCTGGGCTCTACACACCCTCCGCCAACCTGGGGAGAGCAACGGACTTCAACTCATGCTTCCTTCATGCCTGAGTGTGAGCGCTCTTGTGAGAGGTAGCACTCTTGTGAGAGGTAGCACTCTTGTGACCCCTGTGTCAATCATCTAATGTGATCCTGGGCTCTACACACCCTCCGCCAACCTGGGGAGAGCAACGGACTTCAACTCATGCTTCCTTCATGCCTGAGTGTGAGCGCTCTTGTGAGAGGTAGCACTCTTGTGAGAGGTAGCACTCTTGTGAGAGGTAGCACTCTTGTGACCCCTGTGTCAATCATCTAATGTGATCCTGGGCTCTACACACCCTCCGCCAACCTGGGGAGAGCAACGGACTTCAACTCATGCTTCCTTCATGCCTGAGTGTGAGCGCTCTTGTGAGAGGTAGCACTCTTGTGAGATGTAGCACTCTTGTGAGAGGTAGCACTCTTGTGACCCCTGTGTCAATCATCTAATGTGATCCTGGGCTCTACACACCCTCCGCCAACCTGGGGAGAGCAACGGACTTCAACTCATGCTTCCTTCATGCCTGAGTGTGAGCGCTCTTGTGAGAGGTAGCACTCTTGTGAGAGGTAGCACTCTTGTGAGAGGTAGCACTCTTGTGACCCCTGTGTCAATCATCTAATGTGATCCTGGGCTCTACACACCCTCCGCCAACCTGGGGAGAGCAACGGACTTCAACTCATGCTTCCTTCATGCCTGAGTGTGAGCGCTCTTGTGAGAGGTAGCACTCTTGTGAGAGGTAGCACTCTTGTGAGAGGTAGCACTCTTGTGACCCCTGTGTCAATCATCTAATGTGATCCTGGGCTCTACACACCCTCCGCCAACCTGGGGAGAGCAACGGACTTCAACTCATGCTTCCTTCATGCCTGAGTGTGAGCGCTCTTGTGAGAGGTAGCACTCTTGTGAGAGGTAGCACTCTTGTGACCCCTGTGTCAATCATCTAATGTGATCCTGGGCTCTACACACCCTCCGCCAACCTGGGGAGAGCAACGGACTTCAACTCATGCTTCCTTCATGCCTGAGTGTGAGCGCTCTTGTGAGAGGTAGCACTCTTGTGAGAGGTAGCACTCTTGTGAGAGGTAGCACTCTTGTGACCCCTGTGTCAATCATCTAATGTGATCCTGGGCTCTACACACTAGGGCTGCGAATCTTTAGGTGTCCCACGATTCGATTCGATTCCGATTCTTGGGGTGACGATTCGATTCAAAAACGATCTTTTCGATTTTTCCGATTCTCGATTCAAAAAAGATTTTTTTCGATTCTAAAGCAGTTTATTTTATTAAAAACAATTAAATAGAATTTTAGCATGATCTACTCCAGTCTTCTGGCATGAAAGCAGAGTACATTTAGTAAAAAGCTTGTATAATTGTAAATCCAAGAGTAAGAGAACATGTCTCATTTATTTAGCTTGCACAAATTTGAACCAGTACAAAAGTTACAAAATCTCTTCTCACTCAATACCAGAACAATACATTAGTATTAAAACAGGTGTAAAATAAATACAATTGGCAGGCTTAGCTTAGCTGGTAGTAAATGCACTATGCAGAAACCCAGGCCATAATGCATTGCATGCACAGGTACATCGATTTTTGGAAAATGAGAATCGATTCTGAATCGGACAGCATTAGAATCGCGATTCTAACTCGAATCGATTTTTTTTTGACAGGCCTACTACACACCCTCCACCAACCTAGTCCCCATATATGGGGGGACAAGGGGACACCAACCTAGTCCCCATATGGGGGGACAAGGGGAGACCAACCTAGTCCCCATATATGGGGGACAAGGGGAGAGCAACGGACTTGAACTCATGCTTCCTTCATGCCTGAGTGTCCAAGTTGCTCCTTTACACCTGACATGGGGGAGTTTCCCTAGTTGGACGTAGTGCGTGGAAGGAACACGTTATTCCAACCAGTTCCTTTCCCCTCCATCAGGTGCCCCGGCTGGCCAGGGAGAGGCAGTTTTTTATTGAGAGGACGTATTTACCCGTTTCTAGCACACAAGGTGTTTTAAGACGGCAGCCGAATGAAAGTGGTCAGGTGGGTGAGCCGTGTGCACAGAGCATGTTTATTTGGATAAACACTAAAATAGTTTACTTTAACGTCTAAATAAACCTGTTTCTGCCCTACGTATAATTCAGGCTGTCAGTTGTAGTAAAGGACCAACACAACCCTCCGTCAACACAACGCCTTGGTTGTTTCGCTCCTATTTTTAAATATTGTTTTCCCACATTTTGTCTTTTAACAGCCATTACAAATGAGCATTTTGAGCACAAGGATGCTGGATAATGTGTTGTATTGTTTTATTTGTCATGTCGGTGACCACTGTTGGTGAAAGAATACTTGGTGATTATTTAATTACTGTTAACATAACATCACTGGAGCTGATTTTACTGCAAATGTTAATTTTGACAATACTTGTTAGTTCCCCTAATAAGTATATATACATACATACATACAGTATAACACACACACACACACACACACACACACACACACACACACACACACACACAGTGTGCATACTGTATGTACAAATCTTGGAGAATGGAACAGCGTGAATGTCAAGTACAATAAATGACACTGTAAAACATTACATTTTAAGTCAAAGTGCAATACACTCAACACATTTGGCCTGGGGCTTTGGGCCTAAATAGCATTGGCTATTTAAGCTATTCAATCCCAGACAGTTGCTGGTCCAATATCACAATATAAATATAATATTGAAATGTTGGCCAACCCTTCATACTGTATGCTACTTGATTCAACATATATAGACTATTTGGTCTCCTCTGATCTCATGTGTTTTATCCAGTTCAGACCACCTCATGTGTTTCCATATAGCGATAAGGCTTTGACCCCATCCACTGCTGATTTAGAAGGAATTCAACTGCTTAACCCATTCTGACCTGAGATCAGATTCATAACGAGGTTTCCACTGGACACACACTGGTCTGATGAACCCATTCTGACCTGAGATCAGATTCTAAAAATGTCAGTCGTTCTTCGAATTTTTCAAAAATAGCAGACCTACAAGCTCATATCGCGCCACTCGGTGGCGCGATATGAGCTTGTAGATCTGCTATTTTTCAATAGGTAAAGCATAACATGATGCTAAACACCAAAATGGGTGCCCGGTCAGAATGGGTTAAAAGACGAAATGCTATGGAGTTTGAGCCTTAATCTGTATATTTATTTGGTTTATGCCTTCTTAATCGAGTCACAAAACAATGGTATTAATTTGTAGTGTATAGTACAGACGTGTTCCTCTGTGGGGAATGCAGGCCTCTGTTAATAGATTAATTAATTAATTAATAGATTTATAGATGCTGACATCATGAAGAGTTCAGACCAAGAACCATTGAAGTCCATAATAGTTTATGAATTATGGATAATGGGGGTCAGGACAGAAGGAACCTTTTTGAGGGATGGGTCAGGATAAACTGTGGACTTGAATGGTTCTTCATCATGGTCAAAATGATTTCCCAGCAATCACAATTTAAATCCTATATAGTAAAGAAGCACTTCACCCTTATATGTTCAGCCTTATTTACATATAGTTGGTCTTCACTAATGCTCTTTATGAGACCATTTCTCTGTCTTCACTAATGCTCATTAGACTATGAGGCTCTTTATGAGACCATTTCTCTGTCTTCACTAATGCTCATTAGACTATGAGGCTCATTATGAGACCATTTCTCTGTCTTCGGCTGTGGACAATTCACCCTTAAGTTAAGTTGCTATTATAACCCCAATGATTCCATTGGACGAATTTGATGATGTCCATTAGAGTAAGGTTTCTGAACCGTCCACAGGCCATCCCTGAGATGCAGAGCAAGTAGACAGACATTATAGTAGCATCTTATAATGAGCATTAGTTACGTCACTTTATACGTGTAATCGTGTATATGTATTGGCTATACCATTTATATGATGATACAGTTTTTTATTTATTATTTTAGTTATTATTTAGCCACCACATTGTGATGCAATGGATTGAAGGGGAGAGCTTGAAAGTATGTCATCACTGTCGGATGGAAACCTTTGTATGTATTTGTCCCAAACTGTTACTTTTGAGTAAATGGAACAGATGTTTTCAGAAATAGTGAAAATAGCAGATCTACAAGCTCACACCGCTATACGAGCCCAGTAGACTTGCTGTTTTCAGTGCTGTAGCTCGACTAGTGTATGACGAAGGGCATTGAGTGACTTTGAAATATGTGACTAAATTTGACTGAGGGACTGCCATTGGATTTTTTTTTTTTAATTTTCGTTTTTTCATGTCATATGAAAGCAGGGAATCATAGCTTCAAATTGACATATTGGTTCAGTTTGACCCACCAGTTTTGGAGATATATGGCTTATAGAGTATAATGTCTTGCAGAAAACAGCGAGTTGAGAAAACAGGCTTGAAAGGTTCACTTCTGTGGACTCTTAACATCACACCTAGCTACCTAGCTTTAAGCATTTCTTTTATATTTACATGTCGATTTCAGCTCTGACACGTATTTCAGACAAGCTCTCTAGTATGTGGAGAGTCTGCCTGTGCTATAAACTCATTTTGGAAAAAATAAAATAAAGCTTTTCTCCGCTGGTGAAAAGCTGGTGAAAAGCTGGCATTTGCGCGATGTCAGTCTCTCAGTCAAATCTGGTCACACATGGAGATGCAACGTTTCTGCAAGACGGCAACAAAATGTGAAGCAGACACCCGCTTCCTTTGTCCGAGCAGAAGTTTGGCACCGTATTTGTATTGTATTTTATCCATAGAGTAGGGCTCCACAATCATGGCTAAAATTAATATCTGTGATTATTTGGTAAGATGCTGTGATGGTGATTGTTGAGCTCAATGAATAATAGTCTTGATGGCTTGGAGAAGAAAATCGTTTTATTGCATATATCATATCGACATGCTGACCACTTTCAAATCAACATGCTGTGTTGCTGACCATTTTCAACTGTGTTCTGAATTTCTTTATATAAATTATATACAGTATATTGCCAATAGACAAGATTGTATGATTATTGTCATGCCTTGTTTGAAATAATCACAGAAATGTGTCGTCTTCAAAAGGACCTTTTATTGCCATAACTCTTTATGCTCTTCCATTGCAGCAACTATTTTATTTTAATTCAAACTTAACTTTTAGTCTACTGGAAATTCCATGAACCCAGAAATGTAAACTTTTACGATAGAAATGTTATCTATAGGCCTAATGGATGAAATTCAGCTTGGATGCTAAAAGTTGCACGTTGAGCAATTTGAGTTACCGGTATTAGCATAATATGCCCCTCAGAACATACGTGACTTCATGGTCATTATTTTTATAAATGGGACCATAATTTTCCAAAAAGAATAGAAATGAGACTTTAAACTAGTGACTGGAAGAAGAAAGTATTCATGACCATGTTTATTAAGGTAATGCAGTCTAGGTGAAGTTGGACCCAAATACATGGACTTCTATGGAGCTATGGGTTTTTTTGGGCCCAATGTCAGCGCCACAACAGGCCATTATATGAACTTTCAGGAAATCCCGATTTCCTCAGTAGCTTCACAAAATATCTGTCTGACTGCCCCCCTGGTTATGATGTAAGATGGGTGACCCTTATAGATCTGTTGTGTTATGAGGTAAGATGGGTGACCCTAGATCTCAACATAACCCTAACCCCTAATTAACCCTAAGATGGGTGACCCTTATAGATGGGTGACCCTTATAGATCTGTTGTGTTATGAGGTAAGATGAGTGACCCTAGATCTCAACATAACCCTAACCCCTAATTAACCCTAAGATGGGTGACCCTAGATCTCAACATAACCCTAACCCCTAATTAACCCTAAGATGGGTGACCCTTATAGATGGGTGACCCTTATAGATCTGTTGTGTTATGAGGTAAGATGAGTGACCCTAGATCTCAACATAACCCTAACCCCTAATTAACCCTAAGATGGGTGACCCTAGATCTCAACATAACACTAACCCCTAATTAACCCTAAGATGGGTGACCCTTATAGATGGGTGACCCTTATAGATCTGTTGTGTTATGAGGTAAGATGAGTGACCCTAGATCTCAACATAACCCTAACCCCTAATTAACCCTAAGATGGGTGACCCTTATAGATGGGTGACCCTTATAAATCTGTTGTGTTATGTGGTAAGATGAGTGACCCTAGATCTCAACATAACCCTAACCTCTAATTAACCCTAAGATGGGTGACCCTTATAAATCTGTTGTGTTATGTGGTAAGATGAGTGACCCTAGATCTCAACATAACCCTAACCCCTAATTAACCCTAAGATGGGTGACCCTTATAAATCTGTTGTGTTATGTGGTAAGATGAGTGACCCTAGATCTCAACATAACCCTAACCCCTAATTAACCCTAAGATGGGTGACCCTTATAGATCTGTTGTGTTATGTGGTAAGATGGGTGACCCTAGATCTCAACATAACCCTAACCCCTAATTAACCCTAAGATGGGTGACCCTTATAGATCTGTTGTGTTATGTGGTAAGATGAGTGACCCTAGATCTCAACATAACCCTAACCCCTAATTAACCCTAAGATGGGTGACCCTAGATCTCAACATAACCCTAACCCCTAATTAACCCTAAGATGGGTGACCCTTATAGATGGGTGACCCTTATAGATCTCAACATAACACATTAAGATGGGTGGCCCTTATATAGATCTGTAGATCTATAGATGGGACGGACACACACACACACACGGACGGGTGCAAAACATACTCTCTTCCCATGCCTTCGGCCTGATGGAGACAATAAAACATACTCTCTTCCCATGCCTTCGGCCTGGTGGAGACAACTAAACATACTCTCTCCCCATGCCTTTGGCCAGGTGGAGACAATAAAACATACTCTCTTCCCATGCCTTCGGCCTGGTGGAGACAACTATAAACATACTCTCTCCCCATGCCTTTGGCCTGGTGGAGACAATAAAACATACTCTCTCCCCATGCCTTCGGCCTGGTGGAGACAATAAAACATACTCTCTCCCCATGCCTTCGGCCTGGTGGAGACAATAAAACATACTCTCTCCCCATGCCTGGTGGAGACAATAAAACATACTCTCTCCCCATGCCTTCGGCCTGGTGGAGACAATAAAACTTGAGTAAAAGTAGGCTACAAATTAAGTAGGCCTAACTGTACTCGACTAATGTAGCCTACTTACTGTCCACCACACTTCCTGAGTACAACACATTATACAGACCTATTTCTACTGGAATGCACTGTATCTTCTCTCTGTATCTATGCACTGATAATAATAATAAAGCTTTATTTATATAGCACCTTTCGAAACGAAGTTACAAAGTGCTTCACAGGGAATAAAAACAATCATAAAAAACAATATGTAATGGTAAACAACAATAAGTAATGATACAGGATAAAACAAGCAAGCAATATGGAGGAATGCATTAAGAATAAGCAAACATAGAGTAGACTTGTTTAAACATTTACATTCATCTCAAATCTGGGATCCTGCTGCTACAGGATATGTATTTAGTACAACAAATAGTCTACTCTGTGTTAGAATCAAGAAATGATTTGAGAACGTTCTTACGATGGACTAACAAACATAATCCAGTTTACAGAACATACTGGTGTACTGACAGGTTACTTGTTATTAACTAACAATATAAATAAATGGAAGGTGTAATTGCATAGATTTCTTTTTTTTAATAATGTCTCTCCTAATTAAATGGTCTTTATGACGCCATGTTCTTTTGCATAATAAACTTGATTGGTTGAAACGTTGGAAACGTGGTCAGAAAAAGAAGTACATAAATTACCTGGCCACAATATATCTGTCTCTGCCATGTTTATCCCTTCCTCGTTAAGAAGGTTGTGAATCTCAACCTTTGCTAATTGGTGTGCTGTTTTTCCCTTTTTGCTAATGGGTTCCCAGATTGATTTCCAGCAGCCACCCTGAAGCTTGGTGGAACCGTGGAGCGAGCAGGCCTGTGTTTCTTAAGTAACACTAGAAGGTCTGAGAGGTCATTTTGACCGTTTTTTGTATTATTTTGAAGTTAGTTATCTTTGCCCATGAAGCTTTCAGAAGGTTCCCCTTCCATGAGCATCATCATCCACCACCATTCTATCATCTCAGAAAATCTGAAAAAAATTCTAAATGTGAATTTAAGCACATGCAAATTTAGCTGATTTTATTTCAGACCTTCTTTAAAGGTCGTGGCGTGGCTCCCAAGTGGATCTTGCACTTCATGTGACCAGTCTGTGACCGTCTGTCATATGATGTATCTATGACGTATGACTCTACGTCTGGGCAAGGTTTTAAAGCCCTATAGGTTTACTGTTGTTTATAATATGACGTGGCACTGGGTGTATATAGCCGGCGACACCTCAATGCGCGACACACTGTCCTATATGTTAGTAGACGTGTAGTACCTGCACATTAAAATGACACGAGAAGAAGACAAGCTGAGCAGAAGATCGATGACGGAACCGGCTCCTCCTCCGTCGTTCCTGAAATACGACAGGCCTGTTTTGGTGAGACAGAAATCTGACAAACCACTACAACGTCTCGAGGCGATGCTGAAAGAGAAGGACGACAACACCGCTTCAGAGAATAACGGTCCAGATGACCCGATATGGCGCTCTTTCGTCCTTCAGCGTACTTCCTCGTCTACGAGGAGACGGGACAACAAATTGAGCGGCCGTGGGATCAAAAAGCAGACCACGGCGTGTCCTCGGTTTAAAAAGGCTTTGCTGAAAAACTACAACCCCTTTATGATGTCCCCGACTAGCAGTGCTAGTGATACCGTATCGACGGGATCGACGGGATCGACATTATCGACAACGGAACCTCCTGAACCCTTACTTCCCGAACCAGAAACTCCCGAATCGAGGGCAGCCGCTGCAGAGTTATGCAGACACACGACCCAAGCCATGCTCAACGTCATCCTTCCGCCTAGAAGATTTGAAATCAATGATGACCAGCTGTGGGAGCAGCAGGTGTCCAGCTGTCCTCCCACACGACTGGATCTGGTGAACCTGCAGGAAGCGCTGGAGTCGAAGCTGGAGGAAAGCGATGAGGTCAGTGACTTGTTCCGCCTAGCAGAGCTCCCTGCCCGCTGGGATTTCTACTCCGAGTGTTTTGATGAGCTGATCAGACAGGTGGCTCTCGATTCTCCTAAGAGAGGCCAGCTGCTGGCGCGAGTGAGAGAAGAGATCCGTCTGTCCTTAGAATACTATCGGATTCTGTCCAAATCAGGTGAGGAGTTTGGCATAAGGAGAGCAGTTCAGGCTGAGGAAGATGACACGTCTAGCCTGGAGAAAAGGATCGCTGAAATGGAAAAACAGAAGGAAGTACTGAAGATGCAGATGGAAGCGAAGGAAACTCAATTTGTTGCTACTACACTAAGTCAGCAGATGCAGCATGACATAGACTACAAGTCATACTTGGTGGAGAAAGACTTCCTGAAGAAAGTCAATAGCCAGCGTAGAAACCAGCTGGAGCGGGTCAGGCAACTGCGTGAAGCGCAGCTGGAGACGGCCAACCAACAGCGTAAGGCCCAGCTAGAGATGGTCAACCAGCAGCATGAGGCCCAGCAGCATGGCGAGCAGGGTGGCGAGCAGGCAGAGGCGGGCGGCGAGCAGGGCGACGAAAAGCCAGAGACGGCCAAAGAGCAGGGCGAAGGAGACAAGGCCGAAAGTGTCAACAAGCCGAGTGATGAAACCAAGCCCGAGAGTGTCCCAGCAGGGTGAGGAGTGTGTCAACCAGCCGGCAGGGTTGATCGGTCAACGGTTCTCGAGTTACACAGAAGACAAACAAACGCAGAGGTTTCATGCATTTATACTAGTAATTTAGTAACAATAAGGTTGTTGAATACATTTTTTATGTTTTTTAGTTTGTGTTAATCATTTTCTACTTTTTTTATTACCCTATAAGTGAATGCTGTCTGCAGGAGGCTAGCTGTCTATACAAGCGTTGGTCTGTGTGTCTGTCACATAATGTTTTCTGCTTTTTGAAATAATTCACTTTAATTTTGTAATAGAAAATTGGGCGAGGCTCAGATGGGGCTGAAGTCGTGTCATATGTGATATGTCATAGAATGCTTCATAGACCACTGGCCAGAAACAGTCTGAGATCCACATTGGGTCATTCCACAGTGTATGAGATGAGAGCCTATACTGTATATGTAGACCCACAAGGGATCTTATACACTGGATCTCAGGATTTTTTTTAACAATGTGTCAATGTGTCAGCAATATTATGGCTGCGGGCTTCTGGAATTTGATACCTGTTCCACCTGGATCTGTCTGCACTGTCTGTAACTAAATCAGTTAGAACCAGCTTTATTGTCACATCACAGCTTTACAGGAGTAGACAATTGAGTGAAATGATTTTTCTTACAAACTCCATAGTTTGTAGTTTTCTAGAGAATAGAAAGAAGGTCCTCATCGATGTGTACACGATAACACGGTTTAGCTTGGGAGACAGGGTTGGTACACAACTGGAAACTCATGCACTCACCCTTTCCACTGCAGCACCATGTTCTCTCTGCCCAGTTATCTGACTTCATCCCTGTAAGCACACTCACCCTTTCCACTGCAGCACCATGTTCTCTCTGCCCAGTTATCTGACCTCATCCCCGTAAGCACACTCATCCGTATTGACAATCCGTCCTATCACTGTCATATCATCAGCTTACTTGATGATGACATTGTGTACACAGAGGAGAGGGCTCTGTACACCTCTCCGAGGGGCTCCTAGGAGCTTTTGAGGGTGATGTCCAGTTGAGACGTTTTCACCATGCACTTTGCGGTGGTTCATCACTCGTCAGGAAGTCCAGCATCCAGTCACATATGCTCAGATCCACGTCTAGCCCTGAGCTTTGCTTTGACCTTGGTTGAGCTTTGCTTTGACCTTGGTTGGTACTATAGTGTTGATGCTGAGCTGTAAATCACACTATTTACGTATTTGTCATTCAGCTTTCTGTGATTCGAGGTGGAGAACCATGACAATTGCATCGTCAGCGGATATGTTTTGACAGTATACAGCTGCCATGGGTCTAGTTAGGAAGGTAGAAAGATCGCTCAGAGCATCTGCTGAGTATTAATAGTTGTGTGGAATTATACGTGTATATATATGGTTTTATGTCATAGACATGACCATGAAGTCCAAGATCGATATTAAGCTGTTAGACCCTGTCTTGTATTCAATGGAGGAAATTGGCTTCCATGCTGCGTGATTGTATTACTTCAATTAGTCTGAGTTTGATATTTGCATGTACCAAAGTTCATCCTAAATTACCATAATTTAACAGAATTTCGGATGTTATATTTCTGTATGCAATGAGCTAATGTGTATATACATTAGCACAAATAACATATACAGTTCCTCTGATCATACAAAGTTTTTGTGGTAATTGAATGAATATTTGAACTCATGCAGGAATAAAGATATTTGGAGTGTATTTTTTATAGTGGTCAGTGTGCATAAATCTTATTATACATATTTTCTGTTCAATTCCAAGTACCCTTTATAAATGATATTACTGTACAACTAAGTGATCAACACAGAGGGAGTAAATATATATCACAATATACTGCTGTTTGGCCATACAAATGATTTCTGATCATTTATCATCTACTTTTAGACAATATATTTTAAACCAGTGCAGTACGGGTCACTGCCAATGTTTTCTCAGTTAATCCCAAATGATATTCTTTCCTGTAGAGTCCATTTCTGTTTGGGCCATTTTTGTATTTGTGCAATTTATTGAGATACTTTGCGGAATTAGTGGAAATAATGTAATAAATTGCTCTAATCTAAATTGCTCCAGGCAGTTCTTAATAGATCTGGTCACTTAATTGTTTTCATGTTTTTATTATTCTTAGATTTGTTTTTTCAACAGAAGGCTAAAATGTGATTTAAATAGTACGTTGTTTACAGATTATAGGTTCATAGTTTACCTGACATCCTAGTTGTCGTCATGTACAGAATGCTACTGAGATAGCATATTGTTTAGACATGCTGGGTTCATTGTTTACCTGCTATATACAGTACCTTATCTCTGAGGTTCTCTCTGCACTCTATTTGTGTCATTTTACCTGTTGACTATAGTTCATTAAACACCACTCTGGCTGGCTACTATCCACTCTGACATTTCTACCTGGCCATCTCCACATTCTTTTGGAATCAACCTTGTTTTCTTTTCAATTGGGGTTCCATTTCAGGGCATCTGTTTTCTGAGGATGTGACCAATGAAACTTCACTTTCTCTTATTTCCAATTTGTAAGTCAACTGGATCCAGGCTTGTTCTTTATTTCCACAGGTCCACAAACTCCACATAGCTGCTTACTTAATTGTCTCTCCAGTCCACACCATCCACCAGAGGTTTAAACCAGTCTCCTGAGACAGCTACTGTATATGTGTTGTTGATGAATGTTTGCTGCTTGTGTGTTTTATTGTTCTCCGAGGCACCCACATTTTGCCAGTGGCGTGCCCTTATCCCTAAACTTCTATGCCCTTTTTGAGCGGTGCAGCCGCTCTAATGCACAGCTCTGTGTGTGTGTGTGTGTGTGTGTGTGTGTGTGTGTGTGTGTGTGTGTGTGTGTGTGTGTGTGTGTGTGTGTCTGTGTGTCTGTGTGTCTGTCTGTCTGTCTGTCTGTCTGTCTGTCTGTCTGTCTGTCTGTCCATTTGAGCACGGAATGTCTGTTTGAGCTCACTTCACACGAGTGTGATTTTTCAAAACTACTTTGATGTTGTTGAGATCTCAAATGGGGGGTCCGAGGCCAAATAGGCTACATATTAATGTGGGGGTCCTTGACATGAAAAGGCTTGAGAACCACTTCTGTAGACAAACTCAGCTACGGAGGGCACTGTGTGGCTTTGATCCAACCCCCAACATGGTTGAGGACCACATCGCTACCCTGCTCTCATTGCAGATTGTCTCCCTCCTGTCCTAGGTCGAACATGAGGACCACATCGCTACCCTGCTCTCATCGCAGATTGTCTCCCTCCTGTCCTAGGTCGAACATGAGGACCACATCGCTACCCTGCTCTCATTGCAGATTGTCTCCCTCCTGTCCTATAGGTCGAACATGAGGACCACATCGCTACCCTGCTCTCATCGCAGATTGTCTCCCTCCTGTCCTAGGTCGAACATGAGGACCACATCGCTACCCTGCTCTCATTGCAGATTGTCTCCCTCCTGTCCTATAGGTCGAACATGAGGACCACATCGCTACCCTGCTCTCATTGCAGATTGTCTCTGTCCTGTCCTGCAGGGTCGAGCAGGGTATTGGGGTCATATAGTTGTACTTCCCATCAGTCACTGTAATTGAGTTGCCATGGAGACGGCCTGCTCGATGGCTCACCTCAGAATCATTTCACTGCAGCGTTCAAGCCACAGGGTCAGCTGCAGAGGTGGACAAAGTGGGCTACCTAGAAAAAGTAGCACAATATCAAAATACCCTGCACGCATTTTTCAAGATGTACAATCTACAAGCTTACAATGTGGACGCGTAAGCTGGTCGATTTTCAAATAGCCATGTATAAAACAGGTCATAACTGGATTATATGTATCTTTTGTAATAATCAAATCTGAAAACAACTATAGTAAGCAGTTTGTTATGTCAGTCTGATATGCTATGTTATTTAAATATGCAAATGATCACAATAAGCATTACACTTGTTTACAACAGGGTCCACCATGTTCAATTCATCAAAACATTTAGAGACGTACAAATAGACACTTCTATATTTATATAAATATTTCAAACAATAAAAAAGAATAAAAAAAATAGCTGGTCAAATGGCGCCATCATGTGGACAACCCAGGGCTAGGCAACTGCTCAATATGAGTGTCAAACCTGGAGTTAACACGTTTTTAATTCACTTCCTCTTCCTCAAACAACACTAAAACTCCACCCGTCTGTCTCCCAGCATACATTACACTGGTAGTGTAGATAGAGTACCTGCCTGAAGAAACGCCTGTTCATTCACCATTACACAACGGGAATATAAGTAGCATATTTAAAGTATTAAAGTTAATAGGCGTCGACGCAGGTATTAATTTCGTCCGTGGAATTGACGGTGGAATTGTTGTTCGCCGGAGACGAAGACAGGCAAGTTGAGACAACTGATCACTCTCTGGACGCCATTATAGCCTCATCGATCGGGTAAGTGTTTTAATCACTTTATACTGGAACTACTGTCTGTACAGTTTTTACAGTGTTTATACAATGACATAATCAATTGATTTGTTTTGCAAAACAAATCAATTGATTTGTTTTTGTTTATATATATATATATATATATATATATATATATATATATATATATATATATATATATATATATTATATATATATTAATCAACAACCCCCCCCAGCTAACATGTCCATATGGGCCCCACTTGGGTTTTGATATGGGCTATGGGCTATGGGTTTTACCTGGGCCGTGCACCCACTTTTTGCACAGCACCCACCTGTGTTAGCCCATATGGGCTTACGTGGGTTTCTAACTGGGTCTTAGGTCGTATCCAAATGGGCCATTTGATGTCAGAACCATGTGTGCGCCACCTGTGTTTGCCTATATGGGTTTGAACTGGGATCTGACTGGGCCTTAAGTGGGTACCAGCAGGGTGAATTATATTTTACCCATGTAGGCCACACTTGTGTCTGCCCATTAAGGGCTCCAAGTGGGCCGTGCACCCACTTTTCACAAAGCACCCACCTGTGTTAGCCCATATGGGCTTACGTGGGTTTCTAACTGGGTCTTAGGTGGTATCCAAATGGGCCATTTGATGTCAGAACCATGTGTGCGCCACCTGTGTTTGCCTATATGGGTTTGAACTGGGATCTGACTGGGCCTTAAGTGGGTACCAGCTGGGTGAATTATATTTGACCCATGTAGGCCACACTTGTGTCCGCCCATTAAGGGCTCCAAGTGGGCCGTGCACCCACTTTTCACAAAGCACCCACCTGTGTTAGCCCATATGGGCTTACGTGGGTTTCTAACTGGGTCTTAGGTGGTATCCAAATGGGCCATTTGATGTCAGAACCATGTGTGCGCCACCTGTGTTTGCCTATATGGGTTTGAACCGGGAACTGAATGGGCCTTAAGTGGGTTCCAGCTGGGCGAATTATATGCGACCCATGTAGGCCAGACTTGTGTCCGCCCATTAAGGGCTCCAAGTGGGCCGTGCACCCACTTTTCACAAAGCACCCACCTGTGTTAGCCCATATGGGCTTACGTGGGTTTCTAGCTGGGTCTTAGGTGGTGTCCAAATGGGCCATTTGATGTCAGAACCATGTGTGCGTCACCTGTGTTTGCCTATATGGGTTTGAACCGGGATCTGAATGTGGGTTCCAGCTGGGCGAATTAAATGCGACCCATGTAGGCCAGACTTGTATCTGCCCATTAAGGGCTCCAAGTGGGTTTTCACCCAGTATACACTCAGGGCCCAGCTGTGGGTTTTAGGTGGGGTCCAAATTGGCAATTGTATCTCAAACCCATGTAGGCCTCACCTGTGTTTACCTATATAGGCTTGAAGTGGGATCTGAATGGGCCTTTAGTGGAGTCCAACTGGGCACTTTGAGACCGATGTAGATCCCACTTCCAGCAGCACAAGTGGGTAACACCCGGGAACTTTGCCAAAATGGGTTTCAAGTTGGTCCTGAAGGGATTTAAATGGAAGAATTTAGCAGTATATTGACATGAACCCTGTTTAACAACTGCAAACACATTGACACAAGATGTAAAAAGTGCCTAAGGTTTAGCCAATTTAAATTTTACCAGAGTGAAAAAGCTATATCAGAGAATATATCTTTTGACAAAGTTTATTGAAAACATGGTCACATGGAATCTATTGGTTGCAATATAAAGACAAGCTTTGTTCTTTCAGACCAATTTTCTGTTAATGTTTTAACATAACTGTCATAAATGAAACATATGAAAAACAAATTATTCACAAATTGTGTAAATAACACTTGTGTGAAGTGATGGGCGATCATATCATACATCACATTCCGTGCTCAGCCAATCAAATCATCGTACACATTGTTCAGCCAATCAAATTGTCGCAATGGGGTACACACATTGCTACGCCAATCAAATAATAGTTATGTGGAACACACAAACCTGGGCATAGGACGGGCTAGCACCCCTCAAAATAAATAAATAAAACACTATTGCAAGCTTATTGGGCAATGTTGATCATTTTCAAGAACTTGAACCATCAAGTGAAGATAGGGTTAAATTAAAGGATATTTAACTCTCAAACATGTTTGGGGTCATTCTAGCATTGTGGTGTTTTTTGTCACTGTACCCATCCTTTAACAACTAGGAGTAAGGAGCAGCCATTATCTCTGGGAGCTGGCGCTCAGGCAGCAATTAGGGGTTACGAATTTTGCTCAGGGACACTTTGACACATCGCTGGCCTAGCATCGTGCCAGGGACAACCAGGGGCTCTGGGTCCCCAGGCACGTTCACTAACTTGTGAGCACCCAGTTAAGTTGCTTGATTCAGTATTTAAATATTTGATATTCATATTATCAGACACGCCTCCTTCCTATGTAAACCTATGGTAACGTTAAAATCCATTTTAATCATGTTAGATTAATTGAAAACAACACTTAACCTACTGCAAGACATAGATACATTGACAGACAATATGGAGGAAGCACTTATAGAAACCCCAACTGAAGTACTAGGGCAGGACTGGAAGAAAAACAAACCATGGGCCACTGATAACATCCTAGATCTACCGGGAGGCAGTAAAGTGGATCACATAATCCACGTGTGGAAGCATAGATGCAGGGAGAAGACAGGGCAACAATAAAGCAGCCTAGAAAACACAAAATAAACTGAGGAGGACACAACAACATACAGCCACAATAATAGAAGACAAGCATGACTCTACTAACCGAGAAGGATCTTGAAAAAGGAGATATTCAAAGTCAGAATACTGATTGAGAAGCACCTTTAGCACCAGCACAACCTGTACCACAACAGGTAATCCAAGCACTATACCCAAGCAGTGCAGTTCTTATAAACAACATCATGGCGGAAGCACTCATAGAATATCACACCACCATATCCATCAGAGGAAGACCCTACCATCTCCAATGACATCAAACTTATGGCATGGAGATGAAGAGAAAAGTAATAACCTGGTCACCAGCCACAGCCATACAGTACATATATCACCAAGGAACAGGCCACTTGCCTGAAGGAAGTAAAGGGCTTGGGTCCTTTGTGAGTGAAGATGGCAGCTCCACAAAAGATAAAAGCAATAATTGGGATAGCAACATCAGCTATGACTAGACTATACAGTATTTGGAAACATAACAAATAATAAATCAGCTTCTCAGTGAAGCTGAGATTACAAGTCACTTGTAATCTCCACCCTATTCCATTGGCTCTGAAAGCTGGACACTTACAGCGGACACCGAGCACAGGATACAGTCATTTTAAAGCAAGTGTGACAGAAGAATGCTACATATATCGTATAAGAAGACCAGTCAAATGATTATGTTAAGACAGTTTAGCTACCACCCATGCTGGAGAACAGGAGCCTCTACTCTCATGGTCATGTCACAAGACATACCCTCCCTGTCAAAGACAATAGTACAGGGAACAGTGGAGGGAAAGTGGAGAAGAGGCAGACAGGCAGATTAAGTCCTGAGTGGACAACATCAAGGAGTGGACTGGCTGCAGCTTTAAAACCCTGATATGCACAACAGAAGATCGAAAAGCACTGGAGAGTGCCCAAGCATCCACCATGACACCTGTACAACCCCCTAGGCCATGGGATGAGTGAGTGAAAGCAATTTAAACTGTATGGGGCGTTCACAGAAGCCTGTGTAGGCGTTACATTGAGCCCAAACATGTTTGAAATGAAACTCCCCATAACTATTGTAAACAATAATTTTAGAATAGTGTATAAATTGGCAAACTACATGAGGAACTTAAATATTCGGAACACAAAAAGTAAGAGGAACCTGACACAATCACGACTTGACGATCATTTAAAATTGAACACAAAAAAGCCAACTGGAGAAAGAGACAGATTAAACTTGAACTCTCAACTTGAACTAAAATAAGAGGGTTCTTATGAGGAGGTAGTTGTTTGCGTGCGTGTGTTGGTGTGTGTGTTACCAAGACTGTGTCAGATGGTGTTTTTTCTATTGGGGCTGTGCCCCATTGTCCTATGTGTTCTCAAGTGCTCCCTCTCCCTCCTTCTGCTGAATGTCCTGTGTGACTGCCACTGTGTTCTTCTTTAGTGTCCCTAAAAATAAATAACAAGAAGCTGACTTAGTAATGCTAGCTTGATTCTTACATTATGAAACATCATGAGACATGTGTATATTTAAAAATATATATATAATAGAGTGTGATTAGGGACTAATGGATTGGCCACCACAACCATCTTATTAAAGGCCTATTCATAGTCTGGATTTTCAGTGGTGAGGTGACCACCGGAGCTGTAATAACGCAGAGCGGTGGTGAGTAAAAACAGCAAGAAGGGCTCTTCACTGCGGCTCTGTGACGTCATGTTGTAGTTGCGGGGTCACCTCACCACCAATAAATCAGACTGAATAACGCTTAAGAATTTATCATGAAAGTTGTACTACAATCTAATCACACGGCCAAGTGCTACAATAAATTACATGATTAATTATACATCAATAATAGCTATGATCTGTAAAGATATTTTTGCTGCATATTGAAGATTATTTTCTGAACAGAAAATTAAAAACAAACCAAAAAACTGTAATTTTAAATGTCTTGAGCTATGGTGGCAAATTTGTTTTCTATGTGAAATACATGGTGGCAAATTTGTTTTCGGTGGCCTCTGTTCAGAATTGTGATCCCTTTTCAGCAGCTACAGCTGTAATACTGTGGCATGCTTCTACTTGTGTACATCAAACATCAAATGTTTTGCCAAACACCATTTCAAGTTAGAATGACAAGAGGAAAGTTCAAGATAAATTTACAGTGGAGCAACCATTATGTGCATGCAATCAAAGGGCCAGATTCTATCGACTATGCATGTGATTGTGATTCGAAACTACATTTTGAAGTGAATATATTTCAACGTACAACTGGTTCCAGTAGGGCGGCTCTGTGTCCCACATTCAGTTGCTCACATTCAGGGTTCCAGCAGCTGATCAGAGTTTCAGTTGGGCAGCAATTCCACTGTGACCCAGGGTTCCTATACATAATTTTACATTTCAAGATGTCAAATTCTCAGTATGTTTATGTTTTTTTTAAATGAAATAAATCTAATTCCATAGTTTACATACTTGCATGAGAACCTCCAGGACACACACTGGGGCTGCTGGTCATACTAAAGTGGCGGACACAGTTGTCTCTCTGGGACACAGTAGTCAGTCCAACGCTGTTCATTCCACAGGGAGGTGTAGGTCACATGTCTTTGCGATGGCCTACAGTACATTCAATAAAGAAAACGTACATTTTAGCAAACATAAAAAACTAACTTTAAGCAGTAGCATGGTGTGGGCCACAATGTCAAACAGCTCAGGAGAAATACAGCATCACATCACATGACATGTGGAGGAGTGAGCGAGCAGGAGTGTGCAGAATTGGAATGTGGCAGCCTGTCAGTCCAACCTACTTGATTCATGCGGACATTTAATCCTCACTTCCTTGCTCAGATCGAGGTGGGACTTATGCGTCTAATAATAGAAGGGAAATTCCAGGTTGTGTGCCAATGTACTTGGCAAACACCCCAACACAGTGGTTTTTAAAGTGGGGTCTGGGGATCCCCAGGGGTCCTTGAGGGGATTCCAGGGGTCTCTACATAAATTATGGATAGTTGCGATCCGAATGGACCCTAATGTTGCTGCAACTCCGAGAACCAAATCCATTTTGTTTGACCACCATAACTGTACACTCTCAGATAATTATGGTGGTCCATATTCTAATGCAGGGGTTCTCAAAGTGGGGTGCGATGACCCCCACGGCCCTATATTGCCACAAAATATTATTAGAACCACTGCCCTAAAACAGCCATTGTTACCTCCTCGGTCGTTTCAACATCAGTCTGTACATCAGATGGAGTCTCTGCTTCTGACGCATGTGTCTTAAAAAGAAAGATCACAAAAACAGGGGAAAGAGACATTAAAGTTAAAGCAATATTATGCCGAACCTTTGAATAGCATAGGGCTATCATACGCCTATCATATAGCCTCTCATTGCCTACTTACTTACACACTTGTAAAAGCTTAAAAGCTACTGGTGGGAAACTTGTCAAAAGTAACAAGTTGGGTTTATGATGACAATATTAAAAAACTATGTGAAACGCTAACGGTGGCCTATTTACAGATCTGTCGCACTCCCTATTCCACCAGTTACATAGCAGCTGTATGCTGTGGCATTCTTTTACTAGTGTACATCAAATGTTTTGCAAAATTACATCATTAACTCATTCTAGGCGGGAACCCCTTTTTGTAACGCTACCCTTCTGGTCAGGAACCCCTTTTGTGTTTCTCTACACTATGTACAGTATTCAAAAAATCCAAAAATGCCCCTATATAAATATTTGAAGTTTTTCACAAAACTTGGGTCAGGATTTACAAGGATTTTTTTTAATCGGCCTCAGACCAAAATGGGTTAATCCATTAAGATCCGTCACTTTAGTGTTTAACCACATTAACAATTATTTTATACTTTAGCTAATGAGAGGAAAGCTGAGTGACAACGTTTCAGTCTAAAGCTGAAATAAACTGCGGCTCTATAAATGAATACAGTGTGCGGGACATCTTTCCTCTCATTATTTGCCAGCTCTGTCCTTGTAGGTGTCCTTGTAGGTGTGCGCAAGGACTTTTCTCTACATACTTTAGCTAATGAAAAATAGCAGATATGCAAGCTTATAGATTTGCTATTTTTGGAAGAAAATGTAAGTCTTTGAATATATATTCACGATTTTAACTCAAATATTTGCTTCTGGTCGGTCGCTGAAACAAAATATTTTCAGCTTGGGGTCCAGAGGGACATGAAAACATTCAAGCACCACTGATAGGGTTTTCAAAAAACTGGCAGGACTTAAGACATTTTGTAGAATGTGGTCTCATGTAGAAATGTACATTTTAAAAACTAAATTTTACCTTATGCACCATGAAAAAGAAACAGGTTTTGGAACTTCTTGTTATGTCCAGACATGGACACAGAACACAGCTAGTAATTTGTGGACTGGATCACTGGACATCTTCATTTCCAATGTACTTAAACAAATAGACAAAGAGAAGAGAAGAATGAACCAAACACATAAAAACAAAAACATTGATTAATCGACGTTCGTTCGATAAATGCAAAATGATGTAGGCCTACAGCACTTTGGTCAGCTTCTATTGTTTTAAATGTGCTATATAAATAAAGTTTGATTTGATTTAGGCCTATATTGGAGCAGGTGCTGGCAAATAACTAATTACTGTAATGCCAGTCAGATCAATTAGCAGAGCGGCGCTGCTCTCACTCTGCACTGTCTGCAGCAGAATAACTGCAGATCTCTTCTTAAAGTTGACTTATTATGGTTTACTTTCAACCACAAACCATAATATGATTGACAAACCTTGGATTATAATTCTTCATCGACCAACAGCGCATGCAGCATAACTATGAGGTAACTTAACTATATGAAATCGCATTGCTTTTTCCCATGCCTGCGTATACGCACACTCACAGTCACATTGACTTTATGATCAATCAAATCAATTTTTTTGTCGAAGCGTCGATCTCCAAAACCGTGATCGAAGGTCAGCCCTACTCTGTACCACCCCTCTGAGTGTACAGACTTGTACACTCAGAGTTAAAGACCTGTCAGGGTCCATTTGGTTCCATGTGTTACACTCTCAGACAGTTACAGACCTTATAAGGGTCTATTTGGTTCCTGTACTATCAATCATTTAGCTGGGGACCCCCTGGAACTCCCTCAATACAGTAGGACCCCACTTTGAGAACCATATGGTTATCCCACCTGGCTCCCACATAGGAGCCAGGTGAGCCCACCTCTAAACCACATGGGACCCATGTTGGCGTGCTGGCTGGGCACTGGAAACAGACCTGTAAATATATAGATATAGATTAACTGATATGTAAATATCAGTTCATCTTATGTGCTGTGTTTCAGGGTTGAGCTGCTTAACGACCACACCGTTTTAAAAACGTTTTACTACCGGTATTATTATTATAATTTGGTGGTACTATCAATCATTTGTGTTTCGGGACCGACACACATGCATGTGGACACATCACATTACTACTGTTGTTAGCTAAGCTTACCCAAGCACTGTATAGCCACTTCCAAATGCCAGCAGCTAACTCATTTTAGTTATTGAATCAAAATGCACAGCAGATAACAGAAGTTAAATGTAGATGTACTCATCGCAAAAATAATGATAGTCAAATGAATAGGCATGCTAGCTCTTACCTACATGTCCTGTAGCAGTAGCTGCCTGTACATTGCATGGACACGCACCGGCGTCTCCTGGTCTTCTGCTGCGAGACCTGACCTGAGCCCTGGTCGACGTCTTCTTTGTCTTTTTGCGGGCACGGCCCCTTTCCTCGTCCATAACGCTGGTATATACAGTATAGTGTATAGTAGCCTATATTATATATAGCCGCGCCGCGCCGGTTGATCAACAAAGCCGCGCTTCTTCCATGTCAGTGACAGCCGGGCAGTGAAAGAAAGAAAGAGCGGGCTAACTTCGAGATAGTTGCCTGTTGACTCAGGAGCCAATCACTGCAACCAACGTCACACAGTCAGTCATAGTATGACCACACAGCCAATCACATCCAAGCGGGACTTGCAATGCACTCTGGGTGTTTTACTGGGTTGCCAAACCACCTGCCATTTCAAAGTATTTTAGTACATAGGCTTAATGGGGGGGAGATTTTTTTATTTATTCAAACCTGGTAGCCTAACCATATGTGGTTTTAACTTAGAACTGGTCACTCATGTCTGGGTCCTATATAGGTTATGTATGGGCTAAATGGGCATGGGTTAGAACTGGTCACTCATGTCTGGGTCCTATATAGGTTATGTATGGGCTAAGTGGGCATGGGTTAGAACTGGTCACTCATGTCTGGGTCCTATATAGGTTATGTATGGGCTAAGTGGGCATGGGTTAGAACTGGTCACTCATGTCTGGGTCCTATATAGGTTATGTATGGGCTAAGTGGGCCTGGGTTAGAACTGGTCACTCATGTCTGGGTCCTATATAGGTTATGTATGGGCTAAGTGGGCATGGGTTAGAACTGGTCACTCATGTCTGGGTCCTATATAGGTTATGTATGGGCTAAATGGGCATGGGTTAGAACTGGTCACTCATGTCTGGGTCCTATATAGGTTATGTATGGGCTAAGTGGGCATGGGTTAGAACTGGTCACTCATGTCTGGGTCCTATATAGGTTATGTATGGGCTAAATGGGCATGGGTTAGAACTGGTCACTCATGTCTGGGTCCTATATAGGTTATGTATGGGCTAATAATACATGGGTGACCAGTGCTAACCCATGCCCACTTAGCCCATTTAAACCCATAAGGGACCCAGGTTTCGTAAATGTTTCGTTATTTGTCTAACCTCTTTAACGCTTATAAGTCAAAAACCGTTCGATATTACGGGCCCATCTTTTAGTATGTTATATAGCTTGTCGGGACGAACAATCTGATATGTGGTTCGCCACACACGGTCGTGTGCTTTAGGAGCTTAGGGTTACACTTTGAAGCGCGATAGCTCCTCCCACAAAGGTCGTAAATAAAAGTTAGTTGCATCCACGCGTAGCTATCGATAAGACGAACGCCCTGATATGTGTCTCCTTGCTGGTACTCAATTTTAAATTTAGCATTTCAACCATAAACACACTCTTTGGTTCACTATGTCTATAAGGCTTTCAGACAGGTAACCCTAGGGTTACCTAGGGTTAGGGTTACGGGCTACGGGGGTCGCACGACAATGGCGGACATATCGGAGCGTAGATCTCGGAAAACTGAACACGCCCATGTCAATTACTTGGCTGACGGACGTATTGTTCTCGAGCTATCGCGCGTTGAAAACTAACCCTAGGGTTAGCCAATTAAGAGAACCGTAAGTCCCTGTGCTGGGAAACAGATATCAGCGTCTTCAGCTCGTCGTGCTGAGTCCGAAAATGGTCTCGGTTTTTTCCACAACATTTCGGGGGGCTGGGGACAGGAAGTTGGCGTTTACACCCACTTCCTGACGTCGTAGAGAGATAAGACCACCACCGTTGGAATCGGGGCAAAAAAGTAAGTGGGAATACATGCCCCTTCATTAGAAAAAATCACAGGAAATATGTTGTTTTTGGATGCAAAGGTGACATTTTTACAAACTTTGGCGCCCTTTTTCACCACTTTCCCCACAAGGGACCCAGGTGTGGATGCCCAGTTCTTACCCATGCACACTTAGCCCATACATAACCTATATAGGACCCAGACATGGGTGACCAGTTCTAACCCACGCACACTTAGCCCATATATATCCCACAAGACGCCCATATATGGATGACCAGTTCCAACCCATGCCCACTTAGCCCATATATATCCCACAAGGGACCCATACATGGGTGACCAGTTCTAACCCATGCCCACTAAGCCCATAAATAACATATATAGGACCCAGAAATGGGTGACCAGTTCTAACCCTTGCCCACTAAGCCCATAAATAACCTATATAGGACCCAGACATGGGTGACCAGTTCTAACCCACGCACACTTAGCCCATATATATCCCACAAGGGACCCAGGTGTGGATGCCCAGTTCTTACCAATGCACACTTAGCCCATACATAACCTATACAGGACCCAGACATGGGTGACCAGTTCTAACCCACGCACACTTAGCCCATATATATCCCACAAGGGATCCAGGTGTGGATGCCCAGTTCTTACCAATGCACACTTAGCCCATACATAACCTATGTAGGACCCAGACATGGGTGACCAGTTCTAACCCATGCCCACTAACCCCATAAATAACATATATAGGACCCAGAAATGGGTGACCAGTTCTAACCCATGCACACTTAGCCCATATATATCCCACAAGAGGCCCATATATGGATGACCAGTTCTAACCCATGCCTACTTAGCCCATATATATCCCACAAGGGACCCATACATGGGTGACCAGTTCTAACCCTTGCCCACTAAGCCCATAAATAACCTATATAGGACCCATACATGGGTGACCAGTGCTAACCCATGCCCACTTAGCCCATATACACCCATAAGGGACCCAGGTGTTGGTGACCTGTTCTAACCCATGCCCACTTAGCCCATGAATAACCCACAAGGGACCCAGGTGTGGATGCCCAGTTCTTACCCATGCACACTTAGCCCATACATAACCTATATAGGACCCAGACATGGGTGACCAGTTCTAACCCATGCCCACTTAGCCCATACATAACATATATAGGACCCAGACATGGGTGACCAGTTCTAACCCATGCCCACTTAGCCCATACATAACCTATATAGGACCCATACATGGGTGACCAGTGCTAACCCATGCCCACTTAGCCCATATAAACCCATAAGGGGCCCAGGTGTTGGTGACCAGTTCTAACCCATGCCCACTTAGCCCATGAATAACCCACAAGGGACCCAGGTGTGGATGCCCAGTTTTTACCCATGCACACTTAGCCCATGCATAACCTATATAGGACCCAGACATGGGTGACCAGTTCTAACCCATGCCCACTTAGCCCATACGTAACCCATATGGGACACAGACATGCGTGCCCAGTTCTAACCCATGCCCGCTTAGCCCATATATATCCCACAAGGGACCCATACATGTTGACCAGTTCTAACCCATGCCCACTTGGCCCATTTGTAACCCATATCGAACCCACAATATTTGCCCAGTTCAAGCCCATGCCCACTTAGCCCACATAGAACCTACCTGGAACCCAGTATAATTGCCCAGTTCTAGCCCATGCCCACTTGGTACCCATAAACACACATACACCCCATATGGTGCCCACATGGACATGTTAGCTGGGCCGCGGGGGGGGGGGGGGGAGAGAGAGAGAGAGAGAGAGAGAGAGATACACTTCTTAACACAATGTAAAAACTACACAAATATTAGAGAGGAGTTCTTCGCAAAATTTGACTGGGGGAACAGAAAGAATGTGCAGTTTTGGCTGCAAAATATGTCAATTCCTGTCACAGGAAAAGGGACAACCAGTAGGACACACATACAGTATGCCATGTTTTATTTTATGCACCAAGTTTATTTTATATTATTTTTATTTATTTTTTCATGTCATTGATATTATGTTATTTGTCATATCTGTGATTGTGCTTTGGCAACACTTGTATAAAACGTCATGCCAATAAAGCCTGTTGAATTGAATTGAATGAGAGAGAGAGAGAGAGAGAGAGAGAGAGAGAGAGAGACCCTCGGATGAACATTATAAAACGTAAATCCACTCATACGTGACACATGACATAGGCCACCAAATGAATGAATGAATCTCTGAGTCTGCATGTTCTCATTTTAGTTTCGATTGTGCAATTTGTGCCTAGCCCTGGTCCAGGTTCCTAGCCCTGGTCCAGGTTCCTAGCCCTGGTCCAGGTTCCTAGCCCTGGACTGGTCCAGTGCTTACAGCCAGTCTCTCTCTGACGCTCTGTGGAAGTCCCTTCCGCAGCTTCCTCTGGTGATATTTTCACTCCCGTGCGAGTGTTTACAATTCCCAACAAATAAACAAAACGATGTAACTACTCACCGACACAAAGCCTGCTAGACCTTAAGGTAAAAGTCTATTCTCGTAGCTGGGAAGCATCTCAGGTCCCCAGCTTCCACAGGGCGTCAGAGAGAGAGACTCGCTGTAATCGCTGGACCAGGGCTAGATTGTGCCTAGACTTCGTTGCGGTGGTAGGCTACCGGCCTACCGCACACCCAAAATATCTGTCCGTGAGCTTGTAGAACCTATAATTATGTGTGTGCGCACTACGTGCGGTGCGCGCTACTTTATTCTGGACGAACCACTTTCCACTTGGACGTCGACAACGACTCAGTTTCCCCTGTATGAATATGATAATAATAATAATTATTATATTTATTACTGTATGAATATGAAAGACCTTTGGCCCATTTAACATTGATTGGATGGCCACGGTGCCATTCTTGCCTATAATGCCAAAATGAAAAGGCATAGGCTATGCCAAAAGAATGCCTACCTGGGATTGTTTTAAATGGAACAAAAAGGGACAGTATGTGTCTCTGATGTCTTGGTGGCCTACAGTGGACAGTATGTGTCTCTGATGTCTTGGTAGCCTACAGTGGACAGTATGTGTCTCTGATGTCTTGGTAGCCTACAGTGGACAGTATGTGTCTCTGATGTCTTGGTAGCCTACAGTGGACAGTATGTGTCTCTGATGTCTTGGTGGCCTACAGTGGACAGTATGTGTCTCTGATGTCTTGGTAGCCTACAGTGGACAGTATGTGTCTCTGATGTCTTGGTGGCCTACAGTGGACAGTATGTGTCTCTGGTGTCTTGGTAGCCTACAGTGGACAGTATGTGTCTCTGGTGTCTTGGTAGCCTACAGTGGACAGTATGTGTCTCTGATGTCTTGGTAGTCTACAGTGGACAGTATGTGTCTCTGATGTCTTGGTAGCCTACAGTGGACAGTATGTGTCTCTGATGTCTTGGTAGCCTACAGTGGACAGTATGTGTCTCTGATGTCTTGGTAGCCTACAGTGGACAGTATGTGTCTCTGATGTCTTGGTAGCCTACAGTGGACAGTATGTGTCTCTGATGTCTTGGTGGCCTACAGTGGACAGTATGTGTCTCTGATGTCTTGGTGGCCTACAGTGGACAGTATGTGTCTCTGATGTCTTGGTGGCCTACAGTGGACAGTATGTGTCTCTGATGTCTTGGTAGCCTACAGTGGACAGTATGTGTCTCTGATGTCTTGGTAGCCTACAGTGGACAGTATGTGTCTCTGATGTCTTGGTAGCCTACAGTGGACAGTATGTGTCTCTGATGTCTTGGTGGCCTGCAGTGGACAGTATGTGTCTCTGATGTCTTGGTAGCCTACAGTGGACGGTATGTGTCTCTGATGTCTTGGTGGCCTACAGTGGACAGTATGTGTCTCTGATGTCTTGGTGGCCTACAGTGGACAGTATGTGTCTCTGTCTGATGTCTTGGTAGCCTACAGTGGACAGTATGTGTCTCTGATGTCTTGGTAGCCTACAGTGGACAGTATGTGTCTCTGATGTCTTGGTAGCCTACAGTGGACAGTATGTGTCTCTGGTGTCTTGGTAGCCTACAGTGGACAGTATGTGTCTCTGATGTCTTGGTGGCCTACAGTGGACAGTATGTGTCTCTGGTGTCTTGGTAGCCTACAGTGGACAGTATGTGTCTCTGGTGTCTTGGTAGCCTACAGTGGACAGTATGTGTCTCTGATGTCTTGGTAGCCTACAGTGGACAGTATGTGTCTCTGGTGTCTTGGTGGCCTACAGTGGACAGTATGTGTCTCTGGTGTCTTGGTAGCCTACATTGGACAGTATGTGTCTCTGATGTCTTGGTAGCCTACAGTGGACAGTATGTGTCTCTGATGTCTTGGTAGCCTACAGTGGACAGTATGTGTCTCTGATGTCTTGGTAGCCTACAGTGGACAGTATGTGTCTCTGATGTCTTGGTAGCCTACAGTGGACAGTATGTGTCTCTGATGTCTTGGTAGCCTACAGTGGACAGTATGTGTCTCTGATGTCTTGGTAGCCTACAGTGGACAGTATGTGTCTGATGTCTTGGTAGCCTACAGTGGACAGTATGTGTCTCTGATGTCTTGGTGGCCTACAGTGGACAGTATGTGTCTCTGATGTCTTGGTGGCCTACAGTGGACAGTATGTGTCTCTGATGTCTTGGTAGCCTACAGTGGACAGTATGTGTCTCTGATGTCTTGGTAGCCTACAGTGGACAGTATGTGTCTCTGTCTGATGTCTTGGTAGCCTACAGTGGACAGTATGTGTCTCTGATGTCTTGGTAGCCTACAGTGGACAGTATGTGTCTCTGATGTCTTGGTAGCCTACAGTGGACAGTATGTGTCTCTGGTGTCTTGGTAGCCTACAGTGGACAGTATGTCGTCTTCTCAACTTTTTAAGTTGGAAACCGGCTGTAACACAACACCACCCCTGCTCTGGCTGTGTGTGCGTGCGTGCGTGTGTGTGGGCGTGTGGGCGTGTGTGCGTGCGTGCGTGTGTGTGGGCGTGTGCGCACATTGTGTATATCCCTGTAACACCGAGCGTTACAATAATGCAACATATTTTAATTAATTAATTAATATATTTAATGTAGGTTTTTTTTTGTCACCTAAACATCATCATTGATGTTCATTGCAATGCCATTGGTCATGATATTTGCATATAAATACCCCCCCCCCCACAGAGGCTGAAATTCACACAAATTAAAAATCTATGGACATCTCTGAAACATTTATTATAGTGAAAGATGTAAATTATTAATTTATTATTATTATTTTAATAATGATTATAAATGTGCATAACATTTCCTCTAAGTCCTAGTAGTAAAAAGTAGTTTTCTCTTAAAAAGTATCTATTTTTTTGCAAGTAGAAATCAATCCAGGCTTTACAGGGATATACAGCAAACATTGACTGCTGTCTGGTGTATTGTGACTATGTGATCTTGACAGGTTTAATACAGAGCAGAGATGAGCTGCCGTGAGGAGAGAGAGGAGGAGGGAGCTGACAAACATCTCGTCCACAGAGCAGAGATGAGTCAGTGTGAGGAGAGAGAGGAGGAGGGAGCTGACAAACATCTCGTCCACAGAGCAGAGTCTCCACATACAAAGTATGTTAATCCTCCATTCCTAGTATAAACCACAGTGTTACATTATGTCCTGCTAAAGTATTAAAATCCTGCTATACATATTATCTTACTTAAACTGCACTGTTACATTATTAATTATTTTTCCTAAAAATCCTACAATTTGGTGGGTGCTCCTGATATTTCTCCTATAGGCCTATACATTTTTAAAGTTAGTGATGAAGCTTTAAAAGTAAACTATAAGTAAACAAGTTAATTTGGAGCCCTGACAAATCTATCTATGCAACTGTTATTCTATGCACGGATTACCGGAATTACCGTAAATCATGTGGCAGCCAAGTCTATGGACTTTAATGTTTGTTTAGAGTTAGGGGGGCCCCTGAGCTAGGGGGGTCCCTGGGCTTGAGCGTCCGTGTGACCGTGAAGAGGCACTAAGCTAGGCGGGGGGGGGGGGGGGGGGGGGGGGGGGGGCTGAGCTAGGGGTGAGCCTGAGCTAGGTGGGCCCCATCATTTCTAGATCCGTCTATGTGTAAGATGATGTATGACGATAAGAGCGTCCCTCACTTCACACAGGTGTGATTTGTTAGCTCCCGATCCGATTCCGATCATCTGAAGATGACGTGATCGTCCCTACAGATTTCCGATCACGTGATCGGATCGGGACAACCCTATACCTGAAACAAATCATTTAACACTATTTTGGGTTGGTTGACTTTTTGATGCTTTTATGTCATGATGTTGAGGCGACTGTTTTTAGATCATCACTTTCTGATCAATGTTGACGAACTATTGAAGAAATCTTACCAACATGTGGTTCCTTTTCTTATGATTCCAGAAGTCTGTACCACAGAGCAGAGTCTCCAACACCCAGCCTTCTGTCTGTGAAGAGTGACACGTCTAGAGGAAAACCTCCTAACTTCAGTGATGAACCTGGACCTCCAGACACACAGTATGTCAATCCTCCTGTTCAATATAAACAACACTATGACATGACAAAGTGATATCATGTTCAATAAACACAACACTATGACATGACAAAGTGATATCATGTTCAATAAACACAACACTATGACATGACAAAGTGATATCATGTTCAATAAACACAACACTATGACATGACAAAGTGATATCATGTTCAATAAACACAACACTATGACATGACAAAGTGATATCATGCTAAGTTACATGTTAAAATCGAAGAGATAAGAGAATAACCTTTTTCTTCTGTTTTGATCAATTCTACAATTATATAATACTAGAATTTCGTGCGCGCTTCGCGCACACTCATCCCAGAGCTACTTCGCCACGCACTATGGGAAGAAATAAATGGCGGGAGTTGACGCCACATGTAGTAACGGATGGGTTATTGGAAATGTACCATTGTTTTGTCCTGAATATTTCCACAGCCTAATTACTAAAGGATTGTGACTGTGGGACAGACATACAGTCTGACATACAATAGGCTACACGTGTGCACAGTGAATAAACAATGACCTATATGCCCAGAGTTCTTAAATTAACATAGTTGGATTTTAACAGAAAGACAATGCCATAAATCAGTCAAAGTAAGTGACAGACTCAACAGTAGCACACAGCATGCAAGGCAGCGATGCATGCATGCAAACATGTTTGTCCAGCTGAGATTTAGTGTCTCCATCTCTCTGTGGAAGAGGTTGCACATGACCTGTACGGCCACACTGAGGCGCTCCAACACAAACACAGACACAAAACAACACCACGCTGTTTGTCCAGTTGACTCAAATCAACACCAATACCTAGCCTGTTTGTCCAAAACACACTATCTGCTCGCCACGTTTCTACTTTGCCACAACCTAATGTTAGTAACAAATGTAGGGGAGAGCCGCCAAGGTTGTAACGCTTCACGGTTGTAACATGGACGTTATCTCTTGATTGGTCAACGCCACCATGACGCCATCGCGTCAGTATGTGTACAGCAACGTACTCTACGTGGCCAGGAAGTTTGAAGTGTTTATTTATTGGCGAAAATCTGACTTTTTTCAAAATGCGTATAATTTTACACCTGGAGTATATGTGTGCTGCATTTTTTTTCTTTGGTGTTGGTGAATAAAAATCCACATGGATGTCTTCATGCTTATGTTCTTCATTAGTTTGCATCGTGTTTAGACGGAATTCACGTTCATTCTGGTCTGTAAGCAACGGCAAAGAAAACTTGCAAAAGCGGGTCATTTGTAACATGTGTTACAAATGGTCCGCTTCCATTCAATGCCATTATATGTAATATTTACATATTTGACATATTGGCCTATATTATATGTTCTAAAATTGTATTGTATTGTGTAGTGTATTCTAAAATTAGTTTAGGGTTGTATATCATTGTACAACTCAATCAATCAAACTTTTGTTTAATCAATGTATTGCCCCATTGAAAAAAAAGAAAAGCCCAAACTGGTACACCCGATACTATTTAATATTTCCCTTATGTTTGATACATTTTCTTATCACATCCATGGTATGAAAACAATGCTAAGGAGTTGCTTCAATGAAATATAATTGCTTTAAGCTGAAAACGATATGTTTAATGGTGTTTTTTAGCGTTGTTACATTTATCATGCATGCCGTTACAATTAATCCGATATGCGCAGCAAATGTAACACTGAAACAGCGTCCACGTTCGGTTTAATAACTCCCGACCTGTTTTATCAAAAAAATAACTTGAAGTGGTTTATGGTAGCTGACATGTGTAGGTCCGTTGCCTGAAAATATTACATGTGTAGCTAAACGGATCTCTGAGTAAAAAAATGAAATGTGCAAAATGTTACATCCTTGGCGTTGGCGGCTCTCCCCTATTAGTTTACTCACAGCACAGCACCGTCACTCCTGTCAGTTATTTCGTCCTAATAACTTGAAGTGGTTTATGGTAGCTGACATGTGTAGGTCCGTTGCCTGAAAATATTATATGTGTAGCTAAACGGATCTCTGAGTAAAAAAATGAAACGTGCAAAATATGTTCTAAAATTGTATTGTATTGTGTAGTGTATTCTAAAATTAGTTTAGGGTTGTATAACATGGTACAACTCAATCAATGTTTGTTTAATCAATGTATTGCCCCATTGAAAAAAAAGAAATGCCCAAACTGGTACACCCGATACTATTTAATATTTCCCTTATGTTTGATACATTTTCTTATCACATCCATGGTATGAAAACAATGCTAAGGAGTTGCTTCAATGAAATATAATTGCTTTAAGCTGAAAACGATATGTTTAATGGTGTTTTTTAGAGTTGTTACATTTATCATGCATGCCGTTACAATTAATCCGATATGCGCAGCAAATGTAACAGTGAAACAGCGTCCACGTTCGGTTTAATAACTCCCGACCTGTTGTGTGTAAGTAGCGTGGTTAAAAGGCTGTGTGTTTCTGTTGTAAACAACTCATGTTAGGTCTGCGCACACTGTACGTTGCTAAGGCAACCTGTCATCAAATGCTGCTAACGTTAGCATGTGTGCTATCAGGCAAAAGCTGAGATAGATATGAAACTACTACTGGGGGAAATGTCATACAAAACACAACACCTAAATTCGGAATGTGATTGTGACCTATTGAGCACAAACAGACCATCATGATTTGCTTGCTGGACCTATAAATAATTTATTTGCATTAAATGTCCACTCTCCCATCGAAATGAAAAGCAAGATGGCTGCGACAGATTGTGAGCTCGACGGAGCTGGTGACGTATGAGGCAGGGCAGGCAGGTTGCCAGGTTTGCGAATTGTAAGCGAGTTGTAGTGTATGTAAGTAGCGTGGTTTAAAGGGCTTGTTTGTGGGCTTGTTGGGCTTGTTTCTTCCCCTGTTGGGGCAGCAGTGATTCCGTGTGCCGTGTAGGAAAGCCTCGGGATGTGGGTGTTTGGGTGTTTGTCCCGAGAATGTGTGTATTAAACAAATGCATTGGCGGCGTGAGTGTGGAAGTGAGCCATTATTAGTGGCAATGCCAAGACTATTCTTTGTGGGCTGGTGCGGAGTGTTGTCGAACGACGTGTTTTGAGGAGATAGGCCAGGACCACTGCGAAGGCCTACGAAGGGTAAGTGTGTGACGTCACTGCCGTGTGAGTGTGTGTGGGTGTAGTGTGTAAGATGGTGTTGTGGGTGTTGCAATAGCGACGTAGCTGTTGTGGCTTTGGGTTTTTCTTCTGTTTTGGGTACCACTTCTCCTATATATATAAGATAGGATTTATACTACAATAATATTTGTATCATATCTTTATAGCAGTGGTTCTCAAAGTGTGGTCTGGGGACCCCCAGGGGTCCCTGACGGAGCTCCAGGCTCCAGCTCAGGGCCCCCCTAGCCGATTTTAACTCATTTGGACCCAGCTACACCCCATTTTTAGATAATCACGTTCTGATCAATGTTGAAGAACTATTAAAGAAATCTTACTAAATTGTGGATATATATATATTTATTTGAATGATTCCAGAAGTCTGTACCACAGAGCAGAGTCTCCAACACCCAGCCTTCTGTCTGTGAAGAGTGACACGTCTAGAGGAAAACCTCCTAACTTCAGTGATGAACCTGGACCTCCAGACACACAGTATGTCAATCCTCCTGTTCAATATAAACAAAGTGATCATGCTAAGTTTTAGGCCCTCATTTATCAACCGTGCGTACGCCAAAATATGGGTGCACGCCGAAATTGCCGAAATTTTTGACATTTACCATTTCCGGCAAAGCTTGAAATTGAAGGTGACAACGTTCAAAACCCACGTCTGCTCGGCAGCTTGCTTACACTTTTTCCTTGGCTGTTTTTCTGTCGTACACAAGCGGAGCAGCCTTGTCTGAACTGCTGACACGCTGTCACAGGCATCTAAACATATGTTTTCACTCCTAAAATGTTAATATAAAACGGTATGTGTATGTAAAAAAAGGGAGAGATTTCCAACTTTACAAGTAATTAAAATCGCGCAATTAAAAACAATATAACATGTTTACAATGTATTAGCCTAGTTTGTGCTTAATCAAACAGTGCTTTACTGGCCTTGTTATGCAAGCGCACTTGTGAGATGATTTTGGAGCGCATGCGGTGATGCGGCATATATGTGATTATGATATTATTAAAAAAAGGCATAAATGGACTGCACGCTTTTATTTCCAAGTGACAATGACAAGCATACAGCTTGCCTATTTGTAGTAAGTACTAGCAGGCTATAGGCGTAAGCGGCTTAATCATTCACCATTTAAATAAGTGCTTAGACAGGTTTTGACAGTTTTGACAGTTCAGTTAAAAGCGAGATCATTTTCGGGGCTCGGGAGGACGGGACCGGCGTGCGTCGCCAACACATACCAGCACACATGCAAGCGGCAAGCCTTCATCCATATGTTTATGATTCGTTCATCAATGATCAAATCAGAAATCACTATAAACGTTGATTATGACTGCCTTGACGACATGATAGCCTCTCTCATGCTGTATGAGAGAGCTAGGCTATCATGTCGGCAGTCAACACAGGACTTTAATATCACAGCAGTGCGCAGTCTTCGCCGTGCACTGCGCACAAATGGGTAAAATTAATATAGGCCAGCCTACAAACGAATTCCATTCATGGCGATGCGATGTCGATGTGTCATGTATATGCGTGCATGCGTGGACATGACAGCAAAGCAAGCAAGGTGAGAGGGAAACAGACAGGGTAGGCCTACAACTTTATTTAATTCATGCAGGTGTTCGTTCTTTTTGGGCTTGCAAGTTGCGTGTGTGTGTGTGTGTGTGTGTGTGTGTGTGTCAAGAGAGGGGGGTGTGGGCAACAATAAGGCACGGGAGAAACTTATTTTTTCCTGTAACCCTGGTTACCAAACTTACCAGCCGTCGTATTGCAATTGTTCATGTCGCAAAAACGAGGGCGAGGCTTGATTTCATAGGGCGTGCCAGATAGATTTCAGCCGTCACATTTATTAACGTCAGAACGAAATTAAGGAAGGATCAGCTGTTTGCGATCACTTTATAAATGCCGTGGCGATGTGGGTGTACTACGAAACCTGCACTCGAATCTGTGGCAGATTTTACACTCGATTGATAAATGAGGGCCATAATGTCTAGGCTCATACGTACATATACGCTTCAGAAACTATACACCTGGACCTTTAAATACTCTAAACCTTAAGTAGAAAGACACAAAGAATGAATACACAGAAATAATGCAACAATGTGAAATGGATTCACCTTTATATTAAGAAACATAATAAACCAATGACAAACTATACAATTTACAAAATGGAATGTGCAGTTATTTAATCTAAAGCTGTACAATAGTACAATTGCAATATCCAAAATCACAGAAAATATCCAGTCAAATATCATGATATGGATATAATATTCATATTAGGGATGTCCCCATCACGTTTTAGAGGGGCGCTAGCCCCTCCTATGGCCAGCTTTGAGTGTTTGTGTAAACACAAACATTGGACAGGACAAAAGTGTGTAAATGTGGCGAATATGGTATTCAGGGTCCCTGAGCTAGGGGGGGGGGGGGGGGTCCCTGAGCTAGGGGGGTCCCTGAGCTAGGGGGGCCCCTGAGCTAGGGGGGGGGGTCCCTGAGCTAGGGGGGGCCCTGAGCTAGGGGGGGCCCTGAGCTAGGGGGGGGGGGGTCCCTGAGCTAGGGGGGGCCCTGGGCTTGAGCGTCCGCGTGACCGTGAAGAGGCTCAAGCTCAGGGGCCCCCAAAAAAGGGGTAACAGTGAATAACAGGGACCCACACGGTCCTCGTCACTGTTATTAACAATGGGCTTATTCATCTGTGTCAATAAAATAACCCCAAAAGTCCTAAACCAACATGATACGTTACATTACTGTGTGTTTAAACCTTAGTTTGCATTCATTTGGCTGTAAATCCTGAATATCGCAGCCCCATCATTTCTAGATCCGTCTATGTGTAAGATGATGTATGACGATAAGAGCGTCCCTCACTTCACACGGGTGTGATTGTTTAGCTCCCGATCCGATTCCGATCATTTGAAGATGACGTGATCGTCCCTACAGATTTCCGATCACGTGATCGGATCGGGACAACCCTATACCTGAAACAAATCATTTAACACTATTTTGGGTTGGTTGACTTTTTGATGCTTTTATGTCATGATGTTGAGGCGACTGTTTTTAGATCATCACTTTCTGATCAATGTTGACGAACTATTGAAGAAATCTTACCAACATGTGGTTCCTTTTCTTATGATTCCAGAAGTCTGTACCACAGAGCAGAGTCTCCAACACCCAGCCTTCTGTCTGTGAAGAGTGACACGTCTAGAGGAAAACCTCCTAACTTCAGTGATGAACCTGGACCTCCAGACACACAGTATGTCAATCCTCCTGTTCAATATAAACACTATACAATATAATATTATTAATGTAATGCAATGTGAACATATCCTTATATCAGACATGAATATTACCTGAATGCACGCACACACACACACACACACACACACACACACACACACACACACACACACACACACACACACACAGGATAATTGGCAGTATAATCTGCATACACTATGCACTACACTTTATGAATGTGTGTAGGCCTAGGCTCTTTCTAGGGAAAACAAACAAAGAGGAAAGATATCACAATCCCTTACGATAAAAAATATATATACATTAAACTCAAAAGCTTCATCCCTTTCCACTGAGAAACACGTTAGCAACATTATCAACAAACTTGCAATTTCCTTACATCATAATAAAATAAATGATGCATGAGATGTTGACACAACAACACAAAGAAGCAGGACTTACAAAGAAACACAGCCAAGTTTTAAGCACGACTATTCACAGCTTCTTGTTTACAATCTGCAACCATCAACATGTATTCTATTCACAGCTTCTTGTTTACAATCTGCAACCATCAACATGTATTCTTAATCATCTTGACATAAACTCATGAAAGAATATATACTGCATCAACAATGTGCTTATATGTGTATCTGAAAATCTACAATGAAAGTAAAGCATTTTTACATCAAGATCTCTTTAAAGAAACCCCACAAACACAGTGTAACCCTTGACCCCCAGAAAATGGCACTCTTAAAGTAACAGATTTACATAGAACTGCAGGCATATTTGCCACTGGGCTACATGTAGGTACATATAATAAATATTGTGTTCATGTCCACAGCGTTGTGACTGAGCAGAACCCTGGACTGAAAACACCCAGTCAAACCACACCTGGACTGAAGACACCCAGTCAAACCACACCTGGACTGAAGACACCCAGTCAAACCACACCTGGACTGAAGACACCCAGTCAAACCACACCTGGACAAGGTAAAATATGCTAATACATTGGATGTTCTAACTATTGTCTGTATCAACAATTATATTCAAGTGCAAATAATGAAGCTAAACAACTTTAAACTCTGGGAAGAAATCAACTGGTAGCCTATTGTGTTGTAAAATTGTGCCGTAAAGGTGTATAGTTATAATAAAACATACATTTTCTTCTCATTTCAGATGATTTGAATGATTATAAGGTCAGTTTGAAGGTCAGTTTGGACAGTCTTGATGGAGTGAAAAACCACATGACGGAAGAGTCTGGAGACTCCGTCACCAGCACCTACTCAGAGCTCTACATCTCAGCAGGACAGAGTGAAGGGGTTAATAGCCAACATGAGGTGATACAGCTTGAGAGAACTTCCAACATGAAGACCTTCCATGACGATGCAATCGACTGCTGTAAAGTCTTTAAGATCATCCTCCCTGGTAGAGAGGAACCCAGCCAAACAGTTCTGACCAATGGCATCGCTGGCATCGGAAAAACATTCTCTGCGCGCAAGTTTGCTCTGGACTGGGCAAGAGGTTTGGAGAATCAAGATATAGATCTCCTGGTTCCCTTTTCATTCCGGGAGCTGAACTTGGTCAGAGATAAGCAGTACAGTCTTCTCAACCTGATCCATGATTTCCACCCAACGTTAAAGAAGGTCACAGCAGAGCAGCTCGCTGCCTGGAAAGTTTGCTTCATCCTCGATGGCCTCGATGAAAGCAGGTCTCCGTTGGACTTCGACACAAATGAAATCATCTCTGATGTCACAGTGACATCATCGGTGGATGCTCTGTTGACGAACCTCATCAAGAGGAATCTGCTCCCCTCGGCCCTCCTCTGGATAACCACCAGACCCGCAGCAGCCAATCGGATCCCTCCTGCATGTGTTGACATGGTGACAGAAGTGCGAGGGTTCACAGACCCCCAGAAGGAGAAGTACTTCAGGAAGAGATTCAGTGAAGAGAAGCTGGCCGACAGAGTCCTCTCACACTTGAAGACATGGAGGAGCCTCCACATCATGTGTTACATCCCACTCTTCTGTTGGATCATTGCTACCGTTCTGCTGGACATGTTGAGGACACACACCACGATAGGACAGCTGCCCAAGACCCTGACTGAGATGTGCTGCCACTTCCTGTTGGTTCAGACAAACACGAAGAAGCAGAAGTATGACGGGACTCATGATGTGAACAAGAAAGACAAAGAAAAGGGGACTCAACAGCAGCTCACTAAGACTGACAGGGATGTTCTTCTGAAGCTGGGCAAGCTGGCGTTTCAACACCTGAAGAAAAGTAGCATCGTGTTCGACCAAGAAGACCTGGAAGAGTGTGGTCTTGATGTGAAAGACGCCGCGCTGTACTCAGGAGTGTGCACACAGATCTTCAAAACAGAGAGTGTGCTGTTCCAGAAAACGGTCTACAGCTTTGTTCATCTGGTCATCCAGGAGTTTCTGGCTGCAGTCTACCTGTTCCACTGTTTCACACAGGAGAACATGGAGGTCCTGAAGACATTCCTGGGAGATAAATACAACAGTAACAGCTCCCTCTCAGACTTCCTGAAAGCTGCCGTGGGAAAATCCCTGGAGAGTAAAAATGGCCACCTGGACCTCTTAGTCCGCTTCCTTCATGGCCTCTCACTGCAGTCCAACCAGAGTCTGTTAGGAGACCTGCTGGGTCACACAGAGAACAGTCCCAAGGAGATCCAGAAAGCCATCCAGAACCTGAAGACGTTGTTAACTGATCGTGATGCCTCTCCTGACGGATGTATCAACATCTTCCACTGTCTGATGGAGATGAACGACCACTCATTACATCAGGAGATCCAACAGTTCCTGAAGTCAGAGAACAGAACAGAGGAACTGTCTGAGACCCAGTGTTCAGCTCTGGCCGTCATGCTGCAGATGTCAGAGGAGGTTCTGGAGGAGTTGGACCTGGACAAATACAACGCATCAGTGGAGGGGCGAAGGAGACTGGTCCCAGCTGTGAGGAACTGCAGAAAGGCTCGGTTAGTAGTTAACACATTGACTTGACTGCCAATCACGTCATGTTACGTCGCATCGAATCCATGGCTTGACTGCCAAGCACGCAGTATTGTGTCTTATGGTCTTTTCAGTGGATTAGTATAGATGGCGCTCTTCATCAACGTACTGTATGAATGATGCTAGGCAACAGATAAAACCAGAAATGAACCAGAAGTGAAAGTCTGCCTCCCGTCCACCTCAATTTAAACAGAAATGTGCTTTGGATAAAAGTGATACATAAATGCACCATTTACAATGACGCAGCATTTTATACAGCCGGTTCCATGTTTTCCCGATCTCAACCCTGTCTGCATGCACAGGACTGCTTCAATGTCAACCCTGTCTGCATGCACAGGACTGCTTCAATGTCAACCCTGTCTGCATGCACAGGACTGCTTCAATGTCAACCCTGTCTGCATGCACAGGACTGCTTCAATGTCAACCCTGTCTGCATGCACAGGACTGCTTCAATGTCAACCCTGTCTGCATGCATATGACTGCTTCAATGTCAACCCTGTCTGCATGCACAGGACTGCTTCAATGTCAACCCTGTCTGCATGCACAGGACTGCTTCAATGTTAACCCTGTCTGCATGCATATGACTGCTTCAATGTCAACCCTGTCTGCATGCATATGACTGCTTCAATGTCAACCCTGTCTGCATGCACAGGACTGCTTCAATGTCAACCCTGTCTGCATGCACAGGACTGCTTCAATGTCTTCACAATAAAAGCATTCACAAGTTGGCCCATAATTAAGACAAGGAAAAGGATTAAGAATTCTGTGGCATTCCACAGCAATCTTTTCCAAAATGTAAAACAAATATATAATATGGAATTAATTTGGTTAATCGTAATGGAGAAATTGTAAAAGTTGTAACTTTATTAATCCCATGTCCCGAGACATGGCCAAACCATCCCTGGGGGTCCCCGGCCAAAAAGGTTGAGAACCCCTGGTCTATTCCACAATACTGTTTATGTCTGGATAACTAGATAGGAGATGTTCCAGTTAACTTCCATGACAGTAAACTAGGTATCATTTGTATTGATAATCTCTTATTTAATCTGCATTTACAGACTTGTTGGCTGTAAACTCAGTAAGACAGATGTTGAAGCTGTGTCTTCAGCTCTCAGCTCTAATCCTTCCCATTTGAGAGAATTGGACCTCAGTGAAAACGACCTGCAGAACTCGGGACTAGTGGAGCCGCTCTGTGCTTCACTGAAGAGCCCACACTGTAGACTGGAAGTTCTAAAGTAAGATACATTTAACACTTTTATTATGATCACTTCTGTTTTATTATGTACTGTATTATGTGAATATAATATGAATGCTGTGGTGAGAATGTATTAACCCATTTTGGGCGGGAACCCTTTTTGGTGTTAGCATTATGTTATGCTTTAGCTATTGAAAAATAGCAGATCTACAAGCTCGTAGCGCGCCACCGAGTGTCGCGCTGTGAGCTTGTAGGTCTGCTATTTAAAAAAAAATCGAAGAACGACTGACAGAAACATAGCTTTTTCAGAAAATGTGATGTAAATCAGGCTGTGAATGAGAAATCAACGAACCCTTCTGTAAGTTCCTGCAGAATATAGTTATGAATAAGACTGTAAAGTTGTGTGTATGTGACTGTGTAGGTGTATGTGAGTGCAACTGAAGTGGAGATTCTTTGTCCCAGGTATGAGGAAAACTCATTTTGAGAAAACGGCCTTTAAAGATTTGTATTGTAAAATTCCAAAACGTTTTATTTGAAGCCACTATTATGAGACAAAATATCTCATCCAAACCTTGGCATCAACGTATTATGCCATATATCATTAGAAAGGTCTGGACCTCGAGCTGACTGTGGTTGGATCCAAATATGGTCACTTCCTTTGTACCAACAACCAATCATGAAAATAGAGAGGGTGGATTTTCACCCAGCAAAACGAGCTGTCATTGGCTAAAATAAACTACTAAAATAAACATCTAAATCTGTATTTTGAATGTTTATTTTGCTTTAGTTTGAAAGAAAACATGTTTAGGAAGCAAAATAGCACAAAATTTAAAAATCATGATTTCACTTGCCATGTCTCGCCTTAAATGCTTGTTCCAACCCGTCACTTACTGTATGTTCTTAGTTGGCCGCTAAAAAAAAATAACATCTGAGAGGTTATGATCTTCTTTTTCATAATATTGGGGGAAATCAAACTAACATTCAGTCTTCATAGTCTTTGATATCTAAATTGTTATCTTCCTGTTATTCTGTGCTGTCATGGTGTTGTCTATTCCACACTCTAAATACTAGATAACTAGATTTGTTCCAGTTAACTTCCATGACAGTGAACTATAGGTATCATTCATTTTGTATTGATAATCTCTTATTTAATCTGCATTTACAGACTTGCTGGCTGTAAACTCAGAAAGAGAGGTGTTGAAGCTGTGTCTTCAGCTCTCAGCTCTAATCCTTCCCATTTGAGAGAACTGGACCTCAGTAAAAACGACCTGCAGTACTCAGGAGTAGTGGAGCTGCTCTGTGCTTCACTGAAGAGCCCACACTGTGGACTGGAAGTTCTAAAGTAAGATACATTTACCACTTTAATTATGATCACTTCTGTTTTATTATGTACTGTATTATGTGAATATAATATGAATGCTGAATGTATTTATAAGCTTGATGGTGAGACATGGTAGGTGAATAGGGGAAAAAAGTTAACTAATAGCTATCACAATGAAACTTCTCCAGTTGATTAATTATATTAAGACTAACATTTTTTGTATTAAAAGTTTTCTGAAATGATATGTTTAAATATGCAAATTAGGCATTATATGTGCTAATTTGCATACATTCCGGGACGATAAATCTGAAGATCGGATAAAGCCAGGTTAAAAAGTATGGTTTAATTTTGTTGACATATTAGAGACAAAGACAATTAGGGGATTTTCGATATCTCTAATTATCACTCCACAAATCAGAAAATAGTGTCAACAGGCATAAAAAAACAAATTTTTGCCATGTTTTGCGAATAAAATGTGATGTAAATCAGGCTGTGAATGAGAAATCAACGAACCCTTCTGTAAGTTCCTGCAGAATATAGTTATGAATAAGACTGTAAAGTTGTGTGTATGTGACTGTGTAGGTGTATGTGAGTGCAACTGAAGTGGAGATTCTTTGTCCCAGGTATGAGGAAAACTCATTTTGGGAAAAACGGCCTTTAAAGATTTGTATTGTAAAATTCCAAAACGTTTTATTTGAAGCCACTGTTATAAGACCAAATATCTCATCCAAACCTTGGCAACAACGTATTATGCCATATATCATTAGAAAGGTCTGGACCTCGAGCTGACTCTGGTTGGATCCAAATATGGTCACTTCCTTTGTACCAACAACCAATCATGAAAATAGATAGGGTGGATTTTCACCCACCTAAACGAGCTGTCATTGGCTAAAATAAACTACTAAAATAAACATCTAAATCTGTAGTTTGAACGTTTATTTTGCTTTAGTTTGAAAGAAAACATGTTTAGGAAGCAAAATAGCACAAAATTGAAAAATCATGATTTCACTTGCCATGTCTCGCCTTAAATGCTTGTTCCAACCCGTCACTTATGTTCTTAGTTGGCCGCTAAAAAAAATAACATCTGAGAGGTTATGATCTTCTTTTTCATAATATTGGGGGAAATCAAACTAACATTCATGCAGTCTTCATAGTCTTTGATATCTAAATTGTTATCTTCCTGTTATTCTGTGCTGTCATGGTGTTGTCTATTCCACACTCTAAATACTAGATAACTAGATTTGTTACAGTTAACTTCCATGACAGTGAACTATAGGTATCATTCATTTTGTATTGATAATCTCTTATTTAATCTGCATTTACAGACTTGCTGGCTGTAAACTCAGTGAGACAGGTGTTGAAGCTGTGTCTTCAGCTCTCAGCTCTAATCCTTCCCATTTGAGAGAACTGGACCTCAGTAAAAACGCCCTGTGGGACTCAGGAGTAGTGGAGCTCTGTGCTTCACTGAAGAGCCCACACTGTAGACTGGAAGTTCTAAAGTAAGATACATTTACCACTTTAATTATGATCACTTCTGTTTTATTATGTACTGTATTATGTGAATATAATATGAATGCTGAATGTATTTATAAGCTTGATGGTGAGACATGGTAGGTGAATAGGGGAAAAAAGTTAACTAATAGCTATCACAATGAAACTTCTCCAGTTGATTAATTATATTAAGACTAACATTTTTTGTATTACAAGTTTTCTGAAATGATATGTTTAAATATGCAAATTAGGCATTATATGTGCTAATTTGCATACATTCCGGGACGATAAATCTGAAGATCGGATAAAGCCAGGTTCAAAAGTATGGTTTAATTTTGTTGACATATTAGAGACAAAGACAATTAGGGGATTTTTAATATCTCTAATTATCACTCCACAAATCAGAAAATAGTGTCAACAGGCATAAAAAAACAAATTTTAGCCATGTTTTGCGAATAAAATGTGATGTAAATCAGGCTGTGAATGAGAAATCAACGAACCCTTCTGTAAGTTCCTGCAGAATATAGTTATGAATAAGACTGTAAAGTTGTGTGTATGTGACTGTGTAGGTGTATGTGAGTGCAACTGAAGTGGAGATTCTTTGTCCCAGGTATGAGGAAAACTCATTTTGAGAAAACGGCCTTTAACCCATTCTGACCTGAGATCAGATTCATACGAGGTTTCCACTGGACACAACACTGGTCTGATTAACCCATTCTGGCCTGAGATCAGATTCTAAAAAATGTCAGTCGTTCTTCGATTTTTCAAAAATAGCAGCTCTATGAGCTTGTAGATCTGCTATTTTTCAATAGCTAAAGCATAACATGATGCTAACACCAAAATGGGTTCCCGTTCAGAATGGGTTAAAGATTTGTATTGTAAAATTCCAAATGTTTTATTTGAAGCCACTATTATGAGACAAAATATCTCATCCAAACCTTGGAAACAACGTATTATGCCATATATCATTAGAAAGGTCTGGACCTCGAGCTGACTCTGGTTGGATCCAAATATGGTCACTTCCTTTGTACCAACAACCAATCATGAAAATAGATAGGGTGGATTTTCACCCACCTAAACGAGCTGTCATTGGCTAAAATAAACTACTAAAATAAACATCTAAATCTGTAGTTTGAACGTTTATTTTGCTTTAGTTTGAAAGAAAACATGTTTAGGAAGCAAAATAGCACAAAATTGAAAAATCATGATTTCACTTGCCATGTCTCGCCTTAAATGCTTGTTCCAACCCGTCACTTATGTTCTTAGTTGGCCGCTAAAAAAAACAACATCTGAGAGGTTATGATCTTCTTTTTCATAATATTGGGGGAAATAAAACTAACATTCAGTCTTCATAGTCTTTGATATCTAAATTGTTATCTTCCTGTTATTCTGTGCTGTCATGGTGTTGTCTATTCCACACTCTAAATACTAGATAACTAGATTTGTTCCAGTTAACTTCCATGACAGTGAACTATAGGTATCATTCATTTTGTATTGATAATCTCTTATTTAATCTGCATTTACAGACTTGCTGGCTGTGAGCTCAGAAGGACAGGTGTTGAAGCTGTGTCTTCAGCTCTCAGCTCTAATCCTTCCCATTTGAGAGAACTGGACCTCAGTGAAAACGCCCTGTGGGACTCAGGACTAGTGGAGCCGCTCTGTGCTTCACTGAAGAGCCCACACTGTAGACTGGAAGTTCTAAAGTAAGATACATTTACCACTTTAATTATGATCACTTCTGTTTTATTATGTACTGTATTATGTGAATATAATATGAATGCTGTGGTGAGAAATTAAATGTATTAACCCATTTTGGGCGGGAACCCTTTTTGGTGTTTGATGGTGAGACATGGTAGGCGAATAGGGAAAAAAAGTTAACTAATAACTATCACAATGAAACTTTAAGACTAAGATCTTTTGTATTACAAGTTTTCTGAAATGATATGTTTAAATATGCAAATTAGGCATTATATGTGCTAATTTGCATACATTCCGGGACGATAAATCTGAAGATCGGATAAAGCCAGGTTCAAAAGTATGGTTTAATTTTGTTGACATATTAGAGACAAAGACAATTAGGGGATTTTCGATATGTCTAATTATCACTCCACAAATCAGAAAATAGTGTCAACAGGCATAAAAAACCCAAATCGTTGCCATGTTTTAGGAATAAAATGTGATGTAAATCAGGCTGTGAATGAGAAATCAACAAACCCTTCTGTAAGTTCCTGCAGAATATAGTTATGAATAAGACTGTAAAGTTGTGTGTATGTGACTGTGTAGGTGTATGTGAGTGCAACTGAAGTGGAGATTCTTTGTCCCAGGTATGAGGAAAACTCATTTTGAGAAAACGGCCTTTAAAGATTTGTATTGTAAAATTCCAAAACGTTTTATTTGAAGCCACTATTATGAGACAAAATATCTCATCCAAACCTTGGCATCAACGTATTATGCCATATATCATTAGAAAGGTCTGGACCTCGAGCTGACTGTGGTTGGATCCAAATATGGTCACTTCCTTTGTACCAACAACCAATCATGAAAATAGAGAGGGTGGATTTTCACCCAGCAAAACGAGCTGTCATTGGCTAAAATAAACTACTAAAATAAACATCTAAATCTGTATTTTGAATGTTTATTTTGCTTTAGTTTGAAAGAAAACATGTTTAGGAAGCAAAATAGCACAAAATTTAAAAATCATGATTTCACTTGCCATGTCTCGCCTTAAATGCTTGTTCCAACCCGTCACTTATGTTCTTAGTTGGCCGCTAAAAAAAAATTACATCTGAGAGGTTATGATCTTCTTTTTCATAATATTGGGGGAAATCAAACTAACATTCAGTCTTCATAGTCTTTGATATCTAAATTGTTATCTTCCTGTTATTCTGTGCTGTCATGGTGTTGTCTATTCCACACTCTAAATACTAGATAACTAGATTTGTTCCAGTTAACTTCCATGACAGTGAACTATAGGTATCATTCATTTTGTATTGATAATCTCTTATTTAATCTGCATTTACAGACTTGCTGGCTGTAAACTCAGAAAGAGAGGTGTTGAAGCTGTGTCTTCAGCTCTCAGCTCTAATCCTTCCCATTTGAGAGAACTGGACCTCAGTAAAAACGACCTGCAGTACTCAGGAGTAGTGGAGCCGCTCTGTGCTTCACTGAAGAGCCCACACTGTGGACTGGAAGTTCTAAAGTAAGATACATTTACCACTTTAATTATGATCACTTCTGTTTTATTATGTACTGTATTATGTGAATATAATATGAATGCTGAATGTATTTATAAGCTTGATGGTGAGACATGGTAGGTGAATAGGGGAAAAAAGTTAACTAATAGCTATCACAATGAAACTTCTCCAGTTGATTAATTATATTAAGACTAACATTTTTTGTATTACAAGTTTTCTGAAATGATATGTTTAAATATGCAAATTAGGCATTATATGTGCTAATTTGCATACATTCCGGGACGATAAATCTGAAGATCGGATAAAGCCAGGTTCAAAAGTATGGTTTCATTTTGTTGACATATTAGAGACAAAGACAATTAGGGGATTTTCGATATCTCTAATTATCACTCCACAAATCAGAAAATAGTGTCAACAGGCATAAAAAAACAAATTTTTGCCATGTTTTGCGAATAAAATGTGATGTAAATCAGGCTGTGAATGAGAAATCAACGAACCCTTCTGTAAGTTCCTGCAGAATATAGTTATGAATAAGACTGTAAAGTTGTGTGTATGTGACTGTGTAGGTGTATGTGAGTGCAACTGAAGTGGAGATTCTTTGTCCCAGGTATGAGGAAAACTCATTTTGAGAAAACGGCCTTTAAAGATTTGTATTGTAAAATTCCAAAACGTTTTATTTGAAGCCACTGTTATGAGACAAAATATCTCATCCAAACCTTGGCAACAACGTATTATGCCATATATCATTAGAAAGGTCTGGACCTCGAGCTGACTCTGGTTGGATCCAAATATGGTCACTTCCTTTGTACCAACAACCAATCATGAAAATAGATAGGGTGGATTTTCACCCACCTAAACGAGCTGTCATTGGCTAAAATAAACTACTAAAATAAACATCTAAATCTGTATTTTGAATGTTTATTTTGCTTTAGTTTGAAAGAAAACATGTTTAGGAAGCAAAATAACACAAAATTGAAAAATCATGAATTCACTTGCCATGTCTCGCCTTAAATGCTTGTTCCAACCCGTCACTTATGTTCTTAGTTGGCCGCTAAAAAAAATAGCATCTGAGAGGTTATGATCTTCTTTTTCATAATATTGGGGGAAATCAAACTAACATTCAGTCTTCATAGTCTTTGATATCTAAATTGTTATCTTCCTGTTATTCTGTGCTGTCATGGTGTTGTCTATTCCACACTCTAAATACTAGATAACTAGATTTGTTCCAGTTAACTTCCATGACAGTGAACTATAGGTATCATTCATTTTGTATTGATAATCTCTTATTTAATCTGCATTTACAGACTTGTTGGCTGTAAACTCAGTAAGACAGATGTTGAAGCTGTGTCTTCAGCTCTCGGCTCTAATCCTTCCCATTTGAGAGAACTGGACCTCAGTGAAAACGACCTGCAGGACTCAGGACTAGTGGAGCTGCTCTGTGCTTCACTGAAGAGCCCACACTGTGGACTGGAAGTTCTAAAGTAAGATACATTTACCACTTTTATTATGATCACTTCTGTTTTATTATGTACTGTATTATGTGAATATAATATGAATGCTGAATGTATTCATAACCTTGATGGTGAGACATGGTAGGTGAATAGGGGAAAAAAGTTAACTAATAGCTATCACAATGAAACTTCTCCAGTTGATTCATTATATTAAGACTAACATTTTTTGTATTACAAGTTTTCTGAAATGATATGTTTAAACATGCAAATTAGGCATTATATGTGCTAATTTGCATACATTCCGGGACGATAAATCTGAAGATAAGATAAAGCCAGGTTCAAAAGTATGGTTTCATTTTGTTGACATATTAGAGACAAAGACAATTATCACTTCTGTTTTATTATGTACTGTATTATGTTAATATAATATGAATGCTGTGGTGAGAATGTATTAATAAGCTTGATATCATGGTAACCCAAGCCTATGTGCCTGAGTAGACGTTAAAATTACCCCAAACATGTTTCAAAGTGTAAAATCTCTTTACGGCGAAGGTATCGGCTACTTCATCATATAACAGCGTTTCTCACAACGCGTTGAGGAGTTTGTAGATCTGCTATTTTTGTCTTGCGACCCGCTGTAGCTACGCCACAGTTATCAAGTTTCTTAACCCATTCTGACCTGAGATCAGATTCTAAAAATGTCTTCTGCATCCTGACAGTTTTCATTCTGACCTGAGATCAGATTCTAAAAATGTGTTCTGCATCCTGACAGTTTTCATTCTGACCTGAGATCAGATTCTAAAAATGTCAGTCGCTCTTCGATTTAAAAAAAATGGCGCGTTATGAGCTTGTAGATCTGTTATTTTTCAATAGCTAAAGCACGACACGATGCTAACACCAAAATGGGTTCCCGCCCAAAATGGGTTAATAATATGTCCACGACAAATCCGATATTTTATCATTATCAAAAAACGGCGAATTAAACATTTATTAATGAATTCATTCATTTATTTATGTATGTTTTAATCTGGTGTTTCAGACTGGCTCACTGCTTCCTGTCAGAGAGATGCTGTGAAGCTCTGGCCTCAGCTGTAAGCTCTAATCCCTCCCTAAGAGAGTTGGACCTGAGCCTCAACGTGGTGAATGATTCAGTTCTGGAGAACTGCAAGTGAGTAGACTTGGGCTGTGTCCATGTTGGACAGTGAGTAGACTTGGGCTGTGTCCATGTTGGACAGTGCAGTGTTTCCCTTAACAGTGTATCTCTGACACAAAGGGCCCTATCTTGCGTCAGGGGCACTTTCTCCGTAATTTGGGGATTTAGCATTGTGTAAGAGGCGTTACCCCATTAAATTAGCTATCTTATGCCACAGTCTAAATCCTTAAAACACCTCCGCTACCCGTTACATTATGCAACTTAAACCAATCAGTGTGCCAGGTACCATAATCCATTATACCTGGAGTGAACCTTAAGGAAGAGCAACGCGTGCTGCCTTGGAATACATTTAAATTAGATACAGAGGGTTGTTGTGTGTGTTCACATTACGGGTGGTTTGAAGAGACGATTTCCGTTGTCCTAAACCTGTATGCATGAGATAGCAAATATAGGGAAAGTGCATCAACACGCGTACAGACACACCTCCAGCCGCAAACATGTATAGTGGGTTGTGTGGCCGCAAGATAACGTTTACGCATAGTGGAAGCTCCTAAATGAGTAATTCACGTAAAGTGTTTAATGCTTGCGGGTAAGGCATGGGATACGATACAGCCCAAAGTCACAAATCATGATAAGAACAACAACACAATGCAGTGCCTCAAAGGTATAAAAGGACAGTGGAGTGCTATAGGGGTTAAGGTGGAGTCTGAGGAGGTGATGAGATCCAAACTGGGCAGCAGTGACTATTTCTGGATGAGCTGCAGGGCCAAGATAATGACAGGAGAAACACTGTAGTGTCAGCTAGTGGAGACGTTGTGTTAGACAGTTAGACATTGGCTACGTTTACATGAGCAGTTAAATCCCCTTTTCATTCCGAATAGAAGTTCAATCCTATTAAACGTTGTTATGTAAACACCTACAAAAACTTACATCCGAATGAAAACGCTCGATGCGATCTAAAAACCATTCCGATGTCACTGGCCGGATTACTCCGATTTTCAATGCGATTGAAAGAAATTTGACTCATGTATACACTGCTTCGGATGTAAATTCATTCTGGTCTTTCTGAGCATGCTCCAAGGCGCTCATATCCAAGGCGCGCCGTCGGCGCCGAGGAGTTTGCACATAGAGCGCGTTATTTCGTTCCTTTTTTCAGATCCGAAATCCACAAAAAAAACGTGGAGCCGCAGCAGATGAGATACCCCTGATCTGTGTGTGTGTGTGTGTGTGTGTCACAGTGTGTGTGTGTGTGTGTGTGTGTGTGTGTGTGTGTGTGTGTGTGTTCAACGGTCTCTCTCTCTCTCTCCCTCAAAAATTACGAGCGAGTCACAATGAATGAACTGCCTATATTTTATAGATGGCGTAGTTTCACGTGAATTAACATGTATCATGTCTTCTATCACTTCTCCATATAAACACTCATTCGGAATGACCATTTCCCATGTAAACTCGCGGCAAAAAACATTACATCGGATGTATTTTATTCGGAAGTATTTATTCGGAATGATCACCCTTCATGTAAACGTAGCCATTGATGCATTGTTGTTCTACTTCCTACAGAGTGAAACACTGTAGTGTCAGCTAGTGGAGACGTTGTGTTAGACAGTTAGACATTGATGCATTGTTGTTCTACTTCCTACAGAGTGAAACACTGTAGTGTCAGCTAGTGGAGACGTTGTGTTAGACAGTTAGACATTGATGCATTGTTGTTCTACTTCCTACAGAGTGAAACACTGTAGTGTCAGCTAGTGGAGACGTTGTGTTAGACAGTCAGACATTGATGCATTGTTGTTCTACTTCCTACAGAGTGCAACACTGTAGTGTCAGCTAGTGGAGACGTTGTGTTAGATAGTCAGACATTGATGCATTGTTGTTCTACTTCCTACAGAGTGAAACATGGAGGAGAAGATTGGCTTACTAATCCTCAACTGAGTCAACTCATTACAAAACGTGAGTATCTGTGTATACAACTCTTGTGCTCTCTACTCTCTGCTCTTGGCCTGGTCCTTAACACCATCAAGATGAGGTCATGTGGTTTGACAGAAACAATGGGCCTCATTCACTAACCTGGTCGTAAACAACATGTATTTCGTCTATATTGGCATAAGTTCAGTTCTGACGTGCGATGCATGAAAGGTGGTGCAGAGCCGTGATGTGTGCAGATCACAGGTGGATCTCGTTTTGGTTTGAAAGTCACAAGTGATCTCCCGTGTCGGTCATTGGCATGGTTCCACGCTCCATTTAACACCATACAAGACAACCGGAAATATAAATCACACCTGTGTGAACTGAGCGGTGCAACTATACATTTACTGTTATAGTTACTGTACTGCACTGTGCTCTGTACTGTATTGTACTGTACTGTGCTCTATGCTGTACTTTGATTATTTTGGGGAAGGGAAGAGAGAGACAGACAGGTACACAGAGAGACAGACAGGTACACAGAGAGACAGACAGGTACACAGAGAGACCGACAGGTACACAGAGACAGACAGGTACACATAGAGACAGACAGGTACACACAGAGACAGACAGGTACACAGAGAGACAGACAGGTACACAGAGAGACAGACAGGTACACAGAGAGACCGACAGGTACACAGAGACAGACAGGTACACAGAGAGACAGACAGGTACACACAGAGACAGACAGGTACACAGAGAGACAGACAGGTACACAGAGAGACAGACAGGTACACAGAGAGACAGACAGGTACACATAGAGACAGACAGGTACACAGAGACAGACAGGTACACAGAGAGACAGACAGGTACACAGAGAGACAGACAGGTACACAGAGAGACAGACAGGTACACAGAGAGACAGACAGGTACACAGAGAGACAGACAGGTACACATAGAGACAGACAGGTACACAGAGAGACAGACAGGTACACACAGAGAGACAGACACAGAGACAGACAGGTACACATAGAGACAGGCAGGTACACACAGAGACAGACAGGTACACACAGAGAGACAGACACAGAGACAGACAGGTACACATAGAGACAGACAGGTACACAGAGAGACAGACAGGTACAGAGAGAGACAGACAGACAGGTACACATTAACACAGATAGGTACACAGAGAGACAGACAGGTACACAGAGAGACAGGCAGGTACACACAGAGACAGACAGGTACACAGAGAGACAGACAGGTACACACAGAGAGACAGACACAGAGACAGACAGGTACACAGAGAGACAGACAGGTACACAGAGAGACAGACAGGTACACATAGAGACAGACAGGTACACAGAGAGACAGACAGGTACACAGAGAGACAGACAGGTACACAGAGAGACAGACAGGTACACATAGAGACAGACAGGTACACAGAGAGACAGACAGGTACACACAGAGAGACAGACACAGAGACAGACAGGTACACATAGAGACAGGCAGGTACACACAGAGACAGACAGGTACACAGAGAGACAGACAGGTACACACAGAGAGACAGACACAGAGACAGACAGGTACACATAGAGACAGGCAGGTACACACAGAGACAGACAGGTACACAGAGAGACAGACAGGTACACAGAGAGACAGACAGGTACAGAGAGAGAAAGACGGGTACACAGAGACAGACAGGTACACAGAGACAGACACATAGAGACAGACAGGTACACACAGAGACAGACAGGTACACAGAGAGACAGACAGGTACACACAGATAAATGGTAAATGGTGCATTTATATAGCGCCTTTATCCAAGGCGCTTTACATAGATTGTGCATTACATTCACCCATTCATACACCGATGGCAGCGGAAACCATGCAAGGCACCAACTAGCACATCAGGAGCAATTAGGGGTTCAGTGTCTTGCTCAAGGACACTTCGACAGTAACTCTGGGGGAGCCCGGGTTCGAACTGGCAACCTTGCGGTTCCCATCCAGGCACTCTACCCCTGAGCCACCGCCGCCCCGAGAGAGACAGACACAGAGACAGACAGGTACACATAGAGACAGACAGGTACACAGAGAGACAGACAGGTACACAGTAACACAGAGAGACAGACAGGTACACAGAGAGACAGACAGGTACACACAGAGACAGACACATAGAGACAGACAGGTACACAGAGAGACAGACAGGTACACAGTAACACAGAGAGACAGACAGGTACACAGAGAGACAGACAGGTACACACAGAGACAGACACATAGAGACAGACAGGTACACAGAGAGACAGACAGGTACACAGTAACACAGAGAGACAGACATGTACACAGAGAGACAGACAGGTACACTACACACAGAGACAGACACATAGAGACAGACAGGTACACAGAGAGACAGACAGGTAGACAGAGAGACAGACAGGTACACAGTAACACAGAGAGACAGACAGGTAGACAGAGAGACAGACAGGTACACAGAAAGACAGACACATAGAGACAGACAGGTGATTGGGGGGGGGGGTGTTGTCCCCAGATTATTGTGGGGGGTCCCCAGATGGCCAAATTGGCCACAAATGTCAAATAGTGTAAGAAAGTGGAAAGTATTGTGGAAATAGCAGATCCACAAGCTCACAATGCCTCAAACTAAATGGAATGCCTACAATTCCAAGTGCTTGTCAATGTTGATTATTTTGGGGGGTCTCCAGTTCAAATATGATTATTTTGGGGGTCCTCAGTTCAAATATGATTATTTTGGGGGTCCTCAGTTCAAATATGATTATTTTGGGGGGTCTCCAGTTCAAATATGATTATTTTGGGGGGTCCTCAGTTCAAATATGATTATTTTGGGGGTCTCATGTTCAAATAAAATCACACTGCAGAATGTCTCTGCCCAGGGGTGCAGAGACATTCTGCCCCCTGGTGGAGACTTTAAGACATTCTGCCCCCTGGTGGTTGGACAGTGATGATCTTCTTTATAACATTTGAATTGTATTGAGTCTTAATTTAGTCGACTAAGACTAGACTAAGACTAAATAATGTACAAATGACTGAAATAGGACTAAATCTGTATTAACACTGCAGTGAGTTTGTAGATCAGTCTGTGTGTGTGTGTGTGTGTGTGTGTGTGTGTGTGTGTGTGTGTGTGTGTGTGTGTGTGTGTGTGTGTGTGTGTGTGTGTGTGTGTGTGTGTGTGTGTGTGTGTGTGTGTGTGTGTGTGTGTGTGTGTGCGCGTGTGCATGTCGGTGTCAGTCAGTGAATGATGTATTTAATGTTTACTGTGTTGTTTTCTCATCAGATTTCCAGCGTCTCACACTGGACTCAAACACAGCACACTGTCACCTCTCTCTGTCTGAGGACAACAGGAAGGTCACAGGGGGGTCACGGAGGTCAGGGGGTCAGCGTCCTCCTGATCACCCAGACAGGTTTGATTTCTATGAACAAGTTCTGAGTTCACAGAGTGTGACTGGACGCTGTTCCTGGGAGGTAGAGTGCAGTGGACGCGTTCGTATAGCAGTGGCTGACGGAACAATCAGCAGGAAAGGACGTGGTCGTGACTGTTGGTTTGGATGGAATGATAAGTCCTGGAGTCTGGACTGTGATGGTGTTCTTGGTTCCAGTTACTCTGTCTTCCACAACGGACAGCAGACTGTCCTCCCTCTCAGTCCCTCTAAAGGCTCCAACAGAGTATCCGTGTATGTGGACCGTCCCGCTGGGACTCTGTCCTTCTACACAGTGTGCTCTGACTCACTGAGTCACCTGTACACCTTCCAGACCAGGTCTAGAAGACCTCTCTATGCTGGGTTCATGTTATGGTCCTCCTCCTCAGTGTGTCTGTGTGAGCAGTAAGTATAATGGACACACACACATTTAATTCCAGACCACGTCCACACACACACACACACACACACACACACACACACACACACACACACACACACACACACACACACACACACACACACACGCACACACACACACACGTAACACACACACACACACACACACACACGTAACACACACGTAACACACACGTAACACACACACATGTAACACACACACACACACAACACACACACACACACACACACACACACGTAATTCCAGACCAGGTCCACTGGACCTCTCTATGCTGGGTTCTGGTTCTGGTCCTCCCTCTGCTCCTCCTCAGCGTGTCTGTGTGAGCAGTAAGTATAATGGACACACATTTAATTGTAGTCCTATTTTAGTCATTTGTACATTATTTAGTCTTAGTCTAGTCTTAGTCGACTAAATTAAGACTCAATACAATTAAAATGTAATAAAGAAGATCGTCACTGTCGGGTGAAGTGTTAGAGTCCAACCACCAGGGGGCAGAATGTCTTAAAGTCTCCACAGTGTGATTTAATTTCAACTGAGGACCCCCAAAATAATCATATTTGAATTGAGGACCCCCAAAATAATCATATTTGAACTGGGGACCTGCCATAATAATCATATTTGAACTGGGGACCTGCCATAATAATCATATTTGAACTGGGAACATGCCATAATAATCATATTTGAACTGGGGACCCCCAAAATAATCATATTTGAACTGAGGACCCCCAAAATAATCATATTTGATCTAAGGACCCCCAAAATAATCATATTTGAACTGGGGACTTGCCATAATAATCATATTTGAATTGAGGACCCCCAAAATAATCATATTTATAAAATAATCATAGCTGTGTATATAGCGCATGCGCGAGCGTTCGGTGACGTCTGACAGCAGCTCGTCCAAAACCGACCACTTTTTAACATCTTTTAGCCTTACTTTTTACTTCATGTTAGTTTACTGCTATCATACGCACTTACTTTAACCCATTTTGGGCGGGAACCCATTTTGGTGTTAGCATCATGTCGTGCTTTAGCTATTGAAAAATAGCAGACCTACAAGTTCATAGCACGCCACCGAGTGGCGCGCTACGAGCTTGTAGGTCTGCTATTTTTGAAAAATCGAAGAACGACTGACATTTTTTAGAATCTGATCTCAGGTCAGAACGGGTTAATCAGACCAGTGTTGTGTCCAGTGGAAACCTCGTGTGAATCTGATCTCATTTTTGAAAGAGCGAAGAGCAACTGAAGACATTTTTAGAATCTGATCTCAGGTCAGAATGGGTTAATAACAACGCTATCGGATGTACAGAGCACGAGCTGGAACAACATATTATTTTCAGATGGGGGTCGGCGGCCAATTACATATAATTGTTGGGGTCCTTGACATGAAATATTGAGCACCACTGATACAGAAACATATAGGTATTTCAGAAAACTGTCAGAATTTAGAAGACATTTTATACATTTCGACGTCAGGCCTAAATGGGTTAACTTTTTTTTTTTTTTTTACAAGTTACAAGAGAATAGAGCTTTCCGGGCCATTTGAATCATTATAATTTATCCTCCAATGTTAATCTACAGATTAATGAGAACCTTTGTGAACCTGTACATATTTATTAATGAATTGAATTGAGGAAACCCAAAATAATCATATTTGTATTGAGGAACCCCGAAATAATCATATTTTAACTGGGGACCCCCAAAATAATCATTTTTGAACTGGGGTCCCCCAAAATAGTCATATTTGAATATGACCCCCCCCCCCCCCCACACACACACACACTCAAATTGTCACTCAAAGTTGTCACACACAGCATTGTCACTCAAAGTTAACATTGGAATCTATAATTTTATTGTGTGTGTGTGTGTGTGTGTGTGTGTGTGTGTGTGTGTGTGTGTGTGTGTGTGTGTGTGTGTGCGTGTGCGTGCACACGCGTGTGTGTGTGTGCGTGCGTGTGTGTGTGCGTCTCTAGACTCCATCATTCCAACATGGACAAAGTGAGGACAGAACCCTCTAGACTCCATCATTCCAACATGGACATAGTGAGTACAGAACCCTCTAGACTCCATCATTCCAACATGGACACAGTGAGTACAGAACCCTCTAGACTCCATCATTCCAACATGGACATAGTGAGTACAGAACCCTCTAGACTCCATCATTCCAACATGGACATAGTGAGTACAGAACCCTCTAGACTCCATCATTCCAACATGGACAAAGTGAGGACAGAACCCTCTAGACTCCATCATTCCAACATGGACATAGTGAGTACAGAACCCTCTAGACTCCATCATTCCAACATGGACACAGTGAGTACAGAACCCTCTAGACTCCATCATTCCAACATGGACACAGTGAGGACAGAACCCTCTAGACTCCTTCATTCCAACATGGACATAGTGAGGACAGAACCCTCTAGACTCCATCATTCCAACATGGACACAGTGAGGACAGAACCCTCTAGACTCCATCATTCCAACATGGACACAGTGAGGACAGAACCCTCTAGACTCCATCATTCCAACATGGACATGGTGAGGACAGAACCCTCTAGACTCCATCATTCCAACATGGACATGGTGAGGACAGAACCCTCTAGACTCCATCATTCCAACATGGACACAGTGAGGACAGAACCCTCTAGACTCCATCATTCCAACATGGACATAGTGAGGACAGAACCCTCTAGACTCCATCATTCCAACATGGACATAGTGAGGACAGAACCCTCTAGACTCCATCATTCCAACATGGACATAGTGAGGACAGAACCATCTCCTCTGCACAATAATCACAGTGACTGAACATCAGGAAAGACACTGATCGTTTCCTGTCTGCTTTGTTGTGTCTTTCAGAGCCATTTTAGGCTAGGCCCTGCCCGAAAACGTCGGGTTGGGTCGGGTTCGGGCAGAAATTGACAACTCTACTGGCAACGCATGTTATAACATCGGCCAAAGAGTCAGGACTCAGCCAGCAGTCAGTTAGCAAGGATATTACATCTGTATGAGCTGACGCTGTGGAAAAGTCTTGGGTTCATCTTTGTCTAATTACTGATTTTATTTTCCCTTTCTCTATATTCTCTGTAGGGTACGATGCCTTTGCATGGCGAGATGGAAGAATGTCCTGTTACAGAGTCACTGTCCTCTCTGGAAGTTCATGCTGTTACAGAGTCACTGTCCTCTCTGGAAGTTCATGCTGTTACAGAGTCACTGTCCTCTCTGGAAGTTCATGCTGTTACAGATTCACTGTCCTCTCTGGAAGTTCATGCTGTTACAGATTCACTGTCCTCTCTGGAAGTTCATGCTGTTACAGAGTCACTGTCCTCTCTGGAAGTTCATGCTGTTACAGATTCACTGTCCTCTCTGGAAGTTCATGTTGTTACAGAGTCACTGTCCTCTCTGGAAGTTCATGCTGTTACAGATTCACTGTCCTCTCTGGAAGTTCATGCTGTTACAGAGCCACTGTCCTCTCTGGAAGTTCATGTTGTTACAGATTCACTGTCCTCTCTGGAAGTTCATGCTGTTACAGAGCCACTGTCCTCTCTGGACATCCAAGATGAAACTGAGCTAAGTTCATGCTTCAGTGGTTTGAGGATAGAAGAATCCGTCTCCCTGCCTGGTTCTCACAGCTTACCGTCACTGAGCCAAATCCCACGTCTAGAGAACAAGAGTGTAAACGATGTCACACTACTACTGGACAATACACAGACATTTACACCCGACATCGTTCTTGTGGAAAACAAGGAACGCTACAGGTTCCACTGCACCCACGCTGGACTGTTCCAATGCAGCGTGACCGGCCTGGGGTTGAAGATGGAGACAGAGGGAGAGGTGACTTACGGGACAGTCCCGTGGCACCGGGGCCTTCTGTCCCAGCTGAGCAAGAGGCCCGCAGGACCACTGTTTGACATCAAAGGTCCTCAAGGGGCCGTGTGTCAGTTGCAATTTCCACACTGTGAGATCCTCTCCACGGGTGGAGGCAAGTCCTTGTCTGTTGTCCACGTGGTGGATGATGACGGCGTTGAGCTGATCAAACCCCGTGTGGTCACAGAAACTCATGTTATCATAGATGTAACCGGGTTGTCTTTATTTGGTGTCATCATGGAGAAGCTGTTCGGGCCCAGGCCTATCCAGGCACTGGTGGCACTGTTTTATAGCCCACCGATTGAGCATGATGATGACCCCATGTCAACGCTGAATGTACTGCTGCTACCCAGCAATGTGGTGCTGAGTGACGTGAAGAAGGAAAGGAAGGAGATGCACGGAGAAGAGAGTTACATCGAAAAGCCTCCCTGCGTACTAATCCCAAAGAAGACATATACCCTCTCCACCTCGCATCGGGATGATGCCGTCGTCATTGAACCACACAGAGCAGGCTTTAAAGTCGACGGATCGTGCTATCACAATTACATCACGACGTTTCAAGTGACTTTAAAGAAAAGGATGAAGATGGTCGAGCTGCTTCTAAAGGACTGCGACACCTCTGTCTGTGCGTGGAAAAGCTGCGTTGACTTTTCAGCTCCTGCTGTGAGAAGACAACAGAGCCAACGCGTTCAGCGCACAGCGCACAGCGAGCAGGCAGAAGACACCCTCTCACCCAAATACGGTGAAATGGCACAGATTAACAATTCAAATATACACACCTAGGAAACACCCGATCTCACTCTCCCTCTCCCTCACGCGGTGAAATAGCAATCTGTCGCGGTCAAAACAGTAGTAGTGTAACATGTAGGGATTGTGGGGGTTTATGTAGGGACTTAAACAGTAGTAGTGTAACATGTAGGGATTGTGGGGGTTTATGTAGGGACTTAAACAGTAGTAGTGTAACACGTGGGGGTTTATGTAGGGACTTAAACAGTAGTAGTGTAACATGTAGGGATTGTGGGGGTTTATGTAGGGACTTAAACAGTAGTAGTGTAACATGTAGGGATTGTGGGGGTTTATGTAGGGACTTAAACAGTAGTAGTGTAACATGTAGGGATTGTGGGGGTTTATGTAGGGACTTAAACAGTAGTAGTGTAACATGTAGGGATTGTGGGGATTTATGTAGGGACTTGAACAGTAGTAGTGTAACATGTAGGGATTGTGGGGGTTTATGTAGGGACTTAAACAGTAGTAGTGTAACATGTAGGGATTGTGGGGGTTTATGTAGGGACTTAAACAGTAGTAGTGTAACATGTAGGGGTTGTGGGGGTTTATGTAGGGACTTGAACAGTAGTAGTGTAACATGTAGGGATTGTGGGGGTTTATGTAGGGACTTAAACAGTAGTAGTGTAACATGTAGGGATTGTGGGGGTTTATGTAGGGACTTGAACAGTAGTAGTGTAATACGTAGGGATTGTGGGGGTTTATGTAGGGACTTAAACAGTAGTAGTGTAACATGTAGGGATTGTGGGGGTTTATGTAGGGACTTAAACAGTAGTAGTGTAACATGTAGGGATTGTGGGGGTTTATGTCGGGACTTAAACAGTAGTAGTGTAACATGTAGGGATTGTGGGGGTTTATGTCGGGACTTAAACAGTAGTAGTGTAACATGTAGGGATTGTGGGGGTTTATGTCGGGACTTAAACAGTAGTAGTGTAACATGTAGGGATTGTGGGGGTTTATGTAGGGACTTGAACAGTAGTAGTGTAACATGTAGGGGTTGTGGGGGTTTATGTATAAAACAGTAGTAGTGTAACATGTAGGGATTGTGGGGGTTTATGTAGGGACTTGCCAGTCCGTGCTATTTCACCGCGGTGAGATGGGCCTCGATGGTTCGTTTCTGTTCATAATTTGAACACTTTTATTTCTTGCAGCACAATCTACAGGAGCGGCTGCTTCCATACCAGGTGAGTCTCTAGCTTGTAGATCTGTTGTTACTTCCATACCAGGTGAGTCTCTAGCTTGTAGATCTGTTGTTACTTCCATACCAGGTGAGTCTCTAGCTTGTAGATCTGTTGTTACTTCCATACCAGGTGAGTCTCTAGCTTGTAGATCTGTTGTTACTTTGGATGTTTTAGCGTGACGCTGTAGTGAGGTCAAGTAGGACGTTAATTCATGAACAAACACGTTTAAATAAGGAGATAAGATATAAAAGATTTCTGCAGCAACGATCTATAACGATATCTATAACGTGTGTATATATATATATATACTACCAGCACAAACTGTATCACTTTATTGCAATTTTTAGAATAAGAATGGTTAGCTCCTATATGGCACTTTCCATTTTAAAACAATGTCAAATGAAAACCAACAACTCAACGTTCAATCCTCCTTAACTTCAGCGAAACACTTTGTGGACCAACATCGGCGTTTCCTGGTCGACAGGGTGAGGAACGTGGGTCCCATCCTAGATGTACTCTTTGAGAAGGACATCCTAGACAATGAGGGCTACAGCAATGTGATGTCCAATCCCACCACTCAGGACAAGATGAGGGCCATCTATGCTCTCCTGACCTCCAGCAGAGGCAGAGACACTTTGCACAAAGCTCTCCAGGAATATGAGCGTTCTCTCCTTGAAGATCTGTAAGTCATTTGCATTTAATTAACCCATTTTGGGGCGGGGGCGGGGACCCCTTGTGGTGTTTTAAAGCATTATGTTACTGTATACTTTAGCTGTTGAAAAATGGCAGATCTACAAGCTATACGAACTTGTAGGTCTTTTTTGAAAAATCGTGAGAATGTGCCTCGAATCTTTGAATATATATTATTACAGAGTGAACATTTAAACTTCTGGGGAGGTCCCTGGAACAACATATTATTTTCAGATGGGGGTCGATGGCCAATTACATATAATTGTTGGGGTCCTTGACATGAAATATTGAGCACCACTGATACAGAAACATATAGGTATTTCAGAAAACTGTCAGAATTTAGAAGACATTTTATAAATTTCGACGTCAGGCCTAAATGGGTTAAGTTTACAGTTACAAGAGAATGGAGCTTTTCGGGCCGTGTTATTTGAATCATTATAATTCATCCTCTTGATTCCCAAGAGCCCCACACTTTCATTACAATGTTAATCTACAGATTGATGAGAACCTTTGTGAACCTGTACATATTTATTAATGTACGATCAGCCCTTAAAACAAGGCTCCAGACTTCCCAAAACAAACTGGTCAGGCTACTACTTGGCCTCACTCCCCGAACCCACCGAACCCCTGTCCACTTTGACAGGCTGAAATGGCTTTGGGTTGATGACATAGTACAACATCTTGCAATGGGTCTGGTCCACAAGATTCACTACACCACTAAGATACCCATGTACCTGTCTAAATACTTCACTAAGATACCCATGTACCTGTCTAAATACTTCACCAATATACCCATGTACCTGTCTAAATACTTCACTAAGATACCCATGTACCTGTCTAAATACTTCACTAAGATACCCATGTACCTGTCTAAATACTTCACTAAGATACCCATGTACCTGTCTAAATACTTCACTAAGATACCCATGACATGTACCTGTCTAAATACTTCCTTAATGCCAATGAAGTCCACACCCACAACACCAGAGGGAGTGCAACAAACCATGTGCAACCCAGATTCGGCACAAACAAGGGATTAAATTATTTTCGCTCCTATGCCACCAAAATGTGGGACGCCCTACCAACGGTCATTAAGACATGCGAATCCCTTGACTCCTTCAAAACTGCCCTCAAAGGGCACCTACTGACGGCTGCAATTTGAAACTGGCCCCCGTAAAATGTGAATGTGTGTTTCTGCACAGATATGGTTATTCACAGCAGCGGTGTTGTTCTTCTTCTCCTGTTAGGAAGTAAGTGATGCTGTTGATGGACCAGGAGTGCTGTGCTTCCCTGCGTGGCCACCAGATGTCCCCCTTCGCCGTGGCGTCCATATTGCCTGTGTCTCAGCCTTTGTCCCGTGCTTGTTCAGGGGATTTGGGTGTGGGGGGGGACGGGGACGGGGGGACGCACGCACATTGTGATTGGCCGGAATGAGATGGTGTACAGTATGACGACGAGAGCACCCCTCACTTCACACAGGTGTGATTTTTATTGCTCTGTAAAGCTCTTTGAGCTGAACTTCATGTCATGAAAAGTGCTGTACAAATACATGTATGTAAATGTAATGTAATGTAGATCATTATTAAATATCACTGTCGGATGCATTCATGGATGTTTGATTTGTGACATTTCACACAAACTGTAACTCACAATAAATGCCAAATAAAGTGATTTTACAGGACTGGACTTGGACTAGACTAGAAGTTAATGGTGTGCATTGTGTAGCGATATGAACAAATTTATAAACAAATCCCAAATGTTTAAACAAATACCAAAATGTTTATGAACAAATCCCAAATGTCTATAAACAAATACCAAAATGTTTATGAACAAATCCCAAATGTCTATAAACAAATATCAAAATGTTTATAAACAAATCCCAAATGTTTATAAACAAATATCTAAATGTTTATAAACGAATGCCAAAAATATTTATAAACAAATACCAAAATGTTTATAAACAAATCCTAGATGTTTATAAACAAATACCAAAATGTTTATAGACAGATCCCAAATGTTTATTAACAAATATCTAAATGTTTATAAACAAATATCTAAATGTTTATAAACACATATCTAAATGTTTATAAACGAATCCCAAATGTTTATAAACAAATATCAAAATTACAGTAAACAAATCCACAATGTAGGTAAACAAATCACAAACCCTGAAATGTTTGTAAACAAACCCGGCAATGTTTTGTAAACACATCCTTGAACGTTGGTGGTGATAACGCGTCCAGGACATGCCTCAGACTTCTCCTCAGGAGACTTGGGTCAGATCTGAAGCCATTTTATTTGGCGTTAGGAACCCGTTGTGACAGCATGCCCTTGCTGACGTCCACGATACCCCATCTGAAGATATATTTTGAAAGAAAAGCATTTTTGAATAGTTCAACTAGCCGATTTACAAGCTCACGTGTGGATGTAGATCAGCCCCCTCAAGGTGCATGAGGATCCCTGGATCACACCTTTGATTGAGAGCCACTGCTTTAAATAAATACATAACTAATATAGAGCATATTTGATCAAATTTAGGAGCCAAACTTTTTTGACAAATTAATTTAATTCAAACGCGCACAACACATGCACATCCACGACATGCATGCGCACATGCACGCGCGCATGTGTCCTCTTTTTGGTAATTCAGAATATGGTATGCCTAACAATAATTAAAGCACAATAAAGTTGTAACACAAGTTTGTATTTTAATTTCATACTCTATTATGGCTTCCTATGAGTATTATATTGCACTTTTAACATTTCTATACACATCATCTGTACGCTTTATTTATTATTTCTTTGTCTGTTTAAAGTGTTCAAAGAAATGAGATTTGAAAAATGTGGTATAACATGATTGCTGATGTCCTTAAATAAGGAATAAATAAAATAATGTACCACTACGACCAGTAGCCTACAGTCAGTACCACACAAAAATGCAATCTTCTACATACCGGGTAGGCTCGTTTAGCGTTGACTTTTATTTTGGAGTCTGCAACCGGAACATGCGTCGGTATTTATTTGTTTCGCCTGACGCGTCGAGGGTGCGCGCGGCGGAAAGTTGGCAGTGACGACACTTCCTCTGTTGGTATAAACATGGCGGCCGCGGCAAACCAAACGGTTACTGTACCTGTAGTAAATAATATGTCTCGTGAAGAATGTGTCATCGTCAACCGCTGGCTGGTGGACCATTACCTCCATTTGGCGATACAGGCTTTTAAAGACAACCAATACGACACGTTCTGCACAATCAGAGACCTCCTTGACGGTGAGTTTAGCGAGTGTTGTTGATTGTTGCTGGTTTGTTGTTGTCCTCCTAGCTGTTAGCTGCAGCCAGAGATATATTCAGTGAGACATTGAGGGGGCAGAAAACTAGCCCATAGACTCAAATGCATTCCGTAACTTGTCCCTATTCAATAGAAGTCTATGTAGAAGAGCCCTGGCCCCATGAAGTGAACGGAGTTGTCGTAACTTTGTCTTACTCTAAGGCTCTGGCTGCAGCCTACCTCACCTCCAGTTTGATTTTAATTAGTCAGAAATGTAAACAGCACGGATCGAGGTACAGCTAAGATTAAGACATGATTATGGCTTAAAGGAAAGCACAACAAAGTCCATGGGGACTTGTTTCCATTGTGGTGGTCCTGTTATAATGTCCACAGACCACAGTTCACACCTCTTCCACTCATCACTGATTCGTAAGCTAAGATTTAGACTCTCGTAGGTAGGTGTATTTGATCGATTCTGACATAAAATTTAATCGCTATCTGATTCGTGTGTTCCGTCGAGTCAACAGGCCACGTCCCATCATTTTCAAATAGCCAATATTTAATGTAAATATTTACCTAGCGGAGACAATCAAAGTGTTCATCAGGGAACAAACAGGAATACAAACACTTTATATACATTCTAAACATAAAAAAGGAATCCTTATATAGCCCTGGTCCAGTTCGTCTGTGCGGACCAGGGCTAAGGCATCCTATTGGATAATTAAACCATCATAAATAAAGCATCATATGTTCAGAGTAAACCCCCCCAAACTGGGATTCAGAATGTGCTGCTCTCATAATGTAATACATATTGTTATGATAATATTCTACTTCCATATCCTGTATAATCACTATTTAGATCTGACTGTCTTATGAACTTTTATGGTCCATAGCCTATATGGACAAGAGCTATGTCAGCTTGTCCACCGTCCACGACTTAAAACATATTACTCAGCAAAGTATGCAGAAGAATGAAGCTTTATTGTTGCCAGAATGACAGTTGGTTAATTAATTAAAATAGTACATGTTTTCGAGGTCTTTAATAAAGCATAGATAATGTGCATGGCTTAGTCAAGTTGGTCTGGGTATGGGTGTTTGGGTATGGGTGATTTGGGATGAATCTAGAGTTGCAATACCCTCCATTGACTCCCCATTCACCCAAATTGCATTTCCGATCTGCTTGTATTAAACAACTCACCAACATTGCAGCTGTAGGGAAAACTTGAATTATACTTTCAATCGGCAAAGTGTTTGTTTCATAAAAATCCACGTAAACATGTTATTAGCTACTTTCTGTCTGTCTGAGTTTGGAAGCGCTTGTTTTAATGAAAGGGTCACCATGCAACTCCTTGGGTCCAAACGGTTGCAAGGAGTTTTGACCCTTTGGTGTGGTTTGGGCCATTGCATTCCATGCGTTGAATCACTAGGGGCGACGTGGGTCAACGTGCAACAAGACATAATCACCGCAGGGACAACGCTAAAACCATCTTGACCCTTTGGTGTGGTTAGGGGCTTTAGAAAAATAATCACCTTGACAGAAAGTAGCTTTTTTCAACTTAAATTTTATTCATTTTTCATGAACAGAAATAGACAAGGACATACAGAAAGCAAAAAGACAAACAATCGAACATTGCAATATGTGTTGCCAACTCAGTAAATAAAAACAGTAGATAAATGCTATAATTGTAGGAGATCACACACAGACAGGATAATAATAAAATGCAAACGACAGAAAGTAGCTTATAACATGTCTTAATATTCACAAAAACCAGAGCAGAACTCCCACCACGGGACTCGGGCAATCAATCAATACATTTGCAACCACTATATTGGTATTTCATACAGCTTAAGTTTAAAAAAATCGGAACTATCCCTTTAATGTTGTTGCGGTTGTGTTCAGTTATTGTCTGCACTACACTTCATGACTGTGGTTCAAGCTATGACTCCAAAATAATCATATTTGAACTGGGGACATCCCCACCTGACAAGCACATACAGTAGAATGCATGCAGGAGTCGAGGCATTTAATACATTTAGTTCTGTAAATATGAGGCATTACATTTAGTTCTGTAAACATGAGGCATTACATTTAGTTAAAAACCTATTTACATCACTGTTGAGGCCCAATTTTGAACAACAATACATTATTGTCCATTCCTTTTACAGGTGTACTGTCTATGCCTGTGGAATGTACTGACGTGATGACCACAAAAATACGAGTGATGCAGTTTCTGTCCCGGATAAATGACGGAGACAAACTTGGTAAGTGTTGAACCATTCCTTTGTGTTGTTGACCATGACCTCGTGGGGGTGATTGATTGTTGTGTAGTTCACAAACAACAATTAATTATAAAAAAAATAATCAATTAATTATAACCCTTACCCAGCACACTTCGCGTAACAGTAGTTGTTGTATTAGAAAAGAGATACAGAGACAGACAACGCCTCTTCTATACAACAAGGACCCTTTCAGTGCCACACTGTGGAAAACTATAACAGTGTCTATCTGCTATCATTGATCTTCCCGCCCGCAGATGTGTCATTTGAAGTAGACGAGTCCATCACTCCTCTGGAGTCGGCCATGGAGTTGCTGAAAACCATCGGAACAGAAAACGGCATTGAACAGCAGGACTTTGAGCCAGTGCACGCATCGGTCAGAGAAATGGTATGTTAGAATTACACACTTAACCTTATAATCCAAGAATTCCCAACCTGTGGGCCAATTTAGTACAGGCAATCAAACAAGGGGAACGTTTTGAAAATGGGCTGTAAAGTATGGCCACCATCCATCCATCCATCTTCAACCGCTTATCCGTAGTTGGGTCGTGGGGGCAACAGCTCCACCAGAGTGCTCCAGACTTCCCTCTCCAGAGCAACATTTATGACTTTTATGACTATGGCGATCTCGAGACGTTCCAAGGCCAGTGAGTCGATGTGTTTCCTCCAACTGCGCCTTGGTCTGCTCCTGGGTCTCCTCTCAGTGGGACGTGCCTCGAGGTCCTCCCTATGGAGATGCCCGAGAGGCATCCTAACCAGATGCCCGAACCAGCTAAGCTAGTTTTGCATGTTTTTGGCCCAAGGAGTGTTTTGTGTGCAAAACGAATGCTTGGAATGGATTCAGAATCATGAAAACCCCCTAGTTTGACACATCACATGCTACTTGATTTAGAAAATAAAAGCCTGTTTGTCAATGGTATGGCCATACTTTACATGCCATTTTCAAAAACTTCCTCAGACAATTCCAATGCTCTGTGCTTCTCAGATGGTGGTGGTTTTCATTAAGAACAGGAGGTATGATGAGGCCAAGGCTATGCTGCATAAACACTTTCCCAAACAAATGGTTGGCACGGTAAGAAAGCATGGCTTTTTATGCAATCATCATTCAATAATGTTTGTTTCTTGTTGCTATTTTAAACAACATATACTGAGATATTTAGTATTGTCCTGCATTCGTCCATGTAATGCCATCCTTTGAAACATGAGCTGACGTGAGATTTTTCCCATACCCTTTTAGACCACATATTCTGTCATCCTAGGGACAATAATATTGTAGGGGGTTAATAATATACCGTATGTAGAAAATGAATAAACATTTAAAAGTATTTTTCTATCAAAAGTCCAATCTTTATTCTTGCCAAGCCACCCTACATGCTTACATCAGCAGCTGCCAACCTATTACAACTAATGATATTATTATGACAAACAATCAGTTAGAAGGGTGTAGTAAAGAAAAGGCTTTATTAAAGGAATACCGATGTTTCAAACCGGAAAGGTCTTCTTCAGGCAATCCCTGAAGAAGACCTTTCCAGGTGGAAACATCAGTATTCCTTTATGCCCAACCTGTCCTTGTCCAATAGGCACGTTAGCAGCGAGGAGACAGGGCAAGCTGTCCCTTTCCCCCATTAAATGACGGGATTTCTCCATATAAATCCATCATTTCAGTAGCAAAATGTCTTATAAATCTTGTCTACCAGGCCTGCAGTAGGCTATGCACTGGACACATTTGCGTAACATTATTTAAATAAAGTTGAAATACGAGGAAATGACAGAGGGCAAAATCAACTTTTAATGTCTACCTGACAGGAGTTTTCATTTTGCACGGTAAGACTATGGTCATTAGTATTATTGCCATCACCTGGGTGGGTCAGGCGTGTAACTTTACCGAAGTAAGCCGAACTGTATGTTCAACAACACAGCCATGCAAAAATAACATTGACAGCTAAGAGGTGGCGGAAGCTTAATCTGCATAGCAAGTTAGCAACAGTTGCTAAACTATTTGGATTGCCATTGGACAATCGCTTTTTGGTGTGGGATTTAGCGAATTCCCAATAAAATGATGACATAAACCTGTCAATCAAATAAAAAAAACATATTACAGACACAAAAACCCCAGGAAAGTGTCCTAAACAAGAAGTGCCAAAAAGTCCCTAAGCGCCAGTCTCTATACATTTTTTTATTTAATTTTAATTTTAATTTTTTTGGTCCCATGTTATACCCGTCTGAAAAAAACGATAAAGTCGTCGTTGGCGCTGCTGGAGTTGCTGAAAAATCAGTCAATTCAGTCATTGGCAGACATTGAGTTAAAATAAGCTCTGGTTGCAAAAGGGGCGAAGTGGCCCTTTAAGCTTTGTTTCGGGCATATTTTATTTATTTTGAAGCCAGGAGGATGTGTTGTATGTGTATTCTGTCCAGAAAGCCACATTGACCGCTCTGGCCAATGATAAAAAGAAAACCCACAAAGTCCTGGAGCAGACGACCTACCAGCAGTTCAGAGATAAGATGCTGCAGTTCTGTGAGAGCCTCTACCCCCGCTCTGTCCCCTTTCTACAACGGGTACGTGTTGTGTGTCACACGGTTTTACAGGCCTGGCTGTCTTTTGATAACTGTTTGGGTAGACTATGTCAATACAATGTAACTATAGTTGCACTTTATCAAGGGAATGTGTGCAATATCTCTGTTTTGTTTATGTGGGTGTTTCATGGTGTTTTTTCTTTTCATATGTGAACATGTCTGTTATTTGTATGCAGCTGTGACTCTGTCTCCAAGACAAATTTCTCCCAAGGGAGACAAATAAAGATAACCTTGAACCTTGAACTGACAAAACTATGGTGGTTGTAATGGGTCTCCCTGTTCTATTGAGAAATGTATACCCTGAGGTTGGGTATGACCACTACGACTTGACAAGTTCTGAAGCACATGCAGCCCAAAATACAATTTATCTTCTGGAAGCAGGCCTGGCCAATAAGAAACGACTGGTTTAACGAAAAGTAATTTGGGTTGCTTGAAGTCTGAAATTAGACACCCATGGTTATGTCTTGCACATTGCATGAAGATCTGTTTTTCTTGGACTCTTAAATATGTACTTACAGTAAGTCTTAAGCCTGCAACATTGAACACTTCCTGACTACTATTTCTGTCTTTGGTTCTGATTCCCAGTCTGCAAGAAAAATCGTCAATCAGCGACATCTGGGTGAAGACACCGCTCCTGTCGGGGACCATGCAGCTGAGCAAGGCTCGCCTGCACAATCTCCACTGCAGTCAACATGGTATGAACATGTAGGAACATGGTATGAACATGTATGAACATGGTATGAACATGTATGAACATGGTATGAACATGTAGGAACATGGTATGAACATGTAGGAACATGGTATGCTCTTCATGGCACAGCACAAATCATACCCTGGCTCTACGAATGTAACCAAATACGTTTTTACACTCCGAAGCCTAGTTCAGAACAAAGATTCACTTTGAGGGGGGGACCAATTTAGATCATTGCAGTGAAACATTGCAGCAGTCTGAATGACCTTGTAGCAGGTCGACTAATGCCGGCTGACTGAGTCACAAGAGATTCAACTTCGAGTCTCAAGCAATAAATTGCAACGCTTTTATGAACTCAAACAAGTTGCTTGTGAGTCTGCCATAGAGAAACAAAGAAGATGAGGCAGAATTTCTTCTTGTGAAATATACTGTGAATGACACTCTTGTGCAGGTTAGAGAGACGGCAGCAGATATCAAACATGTAAGTAAGTGATCGTCGTAGTGCAACAGCAATGGCATAGTGTTGCCTGTTGTCTTTTTTTGCAAATGAATGCCCCACCCCTACTTCATACAAGAGTGTCACCACAGGTTATCAAACTTCTCTTTCTTTGTAGAAGGACACCCAAATATATCCTGCTACCCTAATAGACAGGGGTACATGAGCACCTGGCCGTTCATTCGTGCTCTATCTCCGACCAAGCCACACTTCCACCACACATCTCTCTATGCAAAATAAAACCTGCACACTCCCACAAAAGACATAGACTACATTGCATTCGCCAAAAATGTCTTCTTTACTGTTTAAATATTACTTTTCTGAAACACGCTATTCTTGCTCAACCTCAACAGCCTACGTCAGAATCGTCATGTTGGCGTCTACTACGCCAACTACGTTCACTTAATGGGGCCAGTCCTTCACAGTGACACACGCGTTAGATGAACCACGCGACCGGGATGGTTTCTACCCCTCAATGTCGTGCCTACTCTACACTGCCATCCCAAGTCCCCTCCCCCTTTCACTGCTCCTGTGTGTGACCTGTGAACTACTCTCTGACTGCACTGTGGCTTGATTTATATGTGCGAGGTTGAAATGTAATGCACATAAATTAATTATAGGTCCAGCAAGCAAATCATGATTGTCTGTTTGTGCTCAATAGGTCACCATCACATTCCGATTTTAGGTGTTGTGTTTTGTATGACTTTTATTTGGGCCAGTAGTTTCATATCTATCCTTTTTCCGACCAACACAGAACATGCTAACGGTGTTAGCGCGTTAGCATCCATCTTGCTTTTCATTTATATGTGCGAGGTGGAAATGTAATGCACATAAATTAATTATAGGTCCAGCAAGCAAATCATGATTGTCTGTTTGTGCTCAATAGGTCACCATCACATTCCGAATTTAGGTGTTGTGTTTTGTATGACACTTTGGCCAGTAGTTTCATATCTATCCTTTTTCCTTTGACCAACACAGACCATGCTAACGGTGTTAGCGCGTTAGCATCACACAGCTTACAGCGTCAGTGTTGCATGAATACTTTCAACCATGACAATGCCGACTACTTTTGCTACACACACTTCCCAAGGATTATGGAGATGTCTTTATTTATTTTTTTAAGGTTGAGAAATGAAATAATTATGGTCGTTTCTAATCTCAGCATTTCACAAGAGAAAGACGTGGATGCCTTTCGCTGCGCTGTTGGCGTTGCCATGTCTCATAGAAACAAGTAAATAGGTCTATAAAAATAATCCCAAAACAAGCGCATATAACAGGGGTCTGTAACCTATTTTAAATGAAGTGCCATGTTTTTAATTTCTAGATAGTGAGTCAGCCACAAGCTCACATCACAACAATAATCCATGTAATAATCACAATAACAATACTAATAATAATAATCAATAATAATAATAATAATAATAATAACAATAAACTTCTTTGTAAACTCACTCATTTACAAACAAGCTCACATCAGAACAATAATGCATCTAATAATAATAACAATAATAATAATAATAATCATTATAAGAAAAACAACAATAACAACACTAACAACAGTACAGTACAGTACAGTAAAGACGTACAGTACAGAGGACAACATTACAGTACAGTGCAATACTAAGGAGTGCAGTACAGTATCCTGCTACCCTAATAGACAGGGGTACATAAGCACATGGCCGTTTATCCAACAGCTTTCTCCGACCGAACCACACTTTCACCACACATCTCTATATGCAAAATAAAACCTGCACACTCCCAGAAAACATATAGACTACATTGCATTCGCCAAAAATGTCTTATTTACTGTTTCAATATTACTTTTGTCAAACACGCTATTATTGCTCCACCTCTACAGCCTACGTCAGAATCGTCATGTTGGCGTCTACTACGCCAACTACGTTCACTTAATCGGGCCAGTCCTTCACAGTGACACACGCGTTACATCAACCACGCGACCGGGATGCTTTCTACCCCTCAATGTCGTGCCTACTCTACACTGCCATCCGAAGGCCCCTCCCCCTTTCACTGCTCCTGTGTCGCCAACTACGTTCACTTAATGGGGCCAGTCCTTCACAGTGACACACGCGTTAGATGAACCACGCGACCGGGATGGTTTCTACCCCTCAATGTCGTGCCTACTCTACACTGCCATCCCAAGTCCCCTCCCCCTTTCAGCGACTCGAACAGCAGCTCCGTCCGAAAGCCCACAGCACTACTGCACAGCCCCACACATGTCACACACCCAAATGAATCGAATGAATGAATAAGGCGCTTATATCGCTTTTGCTCAGTGGATGGAACATTTACATTACAAGCAATCGGATGGACGCGTGGATAACGGCATGGTTGTGTGCAATCGGAGGGAAACCTTCCATAATCCATATAGCTTCCATGCTATAGCTGCTTCAGACACAGGGGAGGGAGATGGCCCGGTCTCGAGTGCGAAATAGCGCTTATGCAATAATTACCCTAAAACACAAACACCTCAACTCGATGTCATTGTGAATAACAATTTAGAGCGACAAAATAATTTTTGGAAGGACACTTTCACCCAGTATGAAGCTATATGTGGTAGCCGTCTGTGTCACACCAAAACTGGTGTCCTATACAATCCTGTAACGATCCTCTCTTGCATCTGGGCTGAGGCACTGCCTGCGAGTTGGCTCCGTCTAATAAGCAAATTTAGAAATTCCTGTTTGAGAGCTAGCTAATTTAAGACATCCGGTTGCCTTCAGAATAAAATAAGGTTATTTAATTCGTTAATTAAATCATTATTACATTACATTATTAGTATTATTGTTACATTACAGTTATTGTAAAGACACACATTATGTTCCTGTGTAAAAATAAGTAATTCAATATATCTAAATGGATAAATGCTATTCACTACAGTGCATGGACTTTATTAAGTGGAAATTATACTTCTGGATTTGCAGGCCTGGCGCCACGGGGGGGGGGGGGGGGGGGGGGGGGGGGAAGGGCTGTTTGCCCCCCTAAATCAACCTCTCTGCCCCCTTAGATCAAAAGTGGAAAAAACGAACAATAATGCATGTAATAATAATAACAATAATAATAATAATCATTATAAGAAAAACAACAATAACAACACTAACAACAGTACAGTACAGTACAGTAAAGACGTACAGTAAAGTACAGTACAGAGGACAACATTACAGTACAGTGCAATACTAAGGAGTGCAGTACAGTATTATAATAATTTATAACCCATCCGTTACTACATGTGCAGGGCACACTACTGAGTTTAAAAACACAGCTGAAACATGAAGCAATTTCCTTCTTCCCATATTGCGCTGCAACGACACTGGGATGAGGCCCCCGAAGGGGGCCGAAATTCTAGTATTTATTATCTATTTATACAAGTGAGAAGTTGTACCCATGCTCATTCTTTGTGCTCTATCTCCGACCGAACCACACTTTTACCACACATCTCTATATGCAAAATAAATTCGCCACGCTCCCCGAACTGACATAGCCTATTTTTTAGCCGTTCAAGTGTCTCATTTACTCTGCAAATATTACTTTTATGAAACACGCTGTTATTGCTCAACGTCAACAGCCTACGTCACAATCGTCATGTTGGCGTCTACCAAAATCGTCATGTTGGCGTCTACTACGCCAACTACGTTCACTTAATGGGGCCAGTCTTTCACAGTGACACACATGTTACATGAACCACGCGCCCGGGATGGTTTCTACCCCTCAATGTCGTATTTGCTGCGCCCTACGCTGTTGCCACAACACAAGGAATTTAACCACGCTACTTGCATACACTGCAACTCGCTTACAATTCGCAAACCTGGCAACACTGCCCTCTCTTACCAGCCCCGCCCCCACACTAGCTTGACAATGTCATCTCGCGCAGCACAGAATCTGATCTCGCGCAGGACATTGATGAGAGACAGAAGGAACAGGAGAGATTATACGATCGCTATTTCGCTTATTCCATCTAAATCTCTTTATTTACAAAAAAAATGACTCGACGATTCCCTTAGTTACATCAACATTGTTCTTTGTCAATAATCGGATTGGGCCAAAATATCACCCTTACACCGATCACTTTGCCTATTTTCGCCACACAGCCAATTTACTTCCGCGAGCGGCCGGGCCATTCCGCCCATGCGAATGCATGGAGAAAAAAAAGAGACGAAAATCCAACTGTATCGGAGCAGTGCCACACACACACACACACTCAGTCACACACACACACACACACACAGAGAGGAGTTGGCCAGCATCTTAGCAGACATCACAAAGAAATCGATCTGTCCAACGACGATGGTACAAAGACAACAACACAGCCAACTATATTCTTATAGAGAAAAGCTCTCAGCTAATTCGCCCCGTGCAAAACAATTAACGCACGGAGTTGCGGTCTGCATAGCTGCAGACATGCGACCACTATCAGTGGTGGCAAACGCTGGCTTTCAATATTTAATGAGAGTTGCAGAACAGCAGAACCACGTTACAAAATGCCATGCAGGTCACACATGTTTTCACTCCTAAAATGTATACAACTAATAATACATGTGAAACGTTGGCCGTTAAAATCGTTTGGTGTAAAAGATCGTCAAATATATGGCCGTTAGTACTGTTAATTCAACATCCGGTGAGGGGAGGATACGGATTGTGTATGGAAATCAGCGCATACAGTGGGTGGGCTTTAGACCGGATGTAAGCCACATCCACTAAATGTACACTAAATAGAAATAGTATAAAATACTGCATAAAATGGTGTAGCCTACTGCAGCTATTTATAACCAGGTAGTGTATAAGTGAAATTACACACTTAAATTAGTATTTAATACTTGAACTAACAACAGATGGGTCTATATACTATTTGTCTTTTCTTCTTTTTTCTTTCATTTACTTACTTAGAGCTTAACAAGAATGTTACAAGTCATCTCATCTTAAAGAAACATTTAAAAAATGTTAGGGCATAAAACCCAAAGGTGTTAAACCTTTTCTTATTCTCATTCTGATTTGTTATTTATAGCAAATAAATGTGACTTATTGGGAAACAAGTGTTTTTCTTTACAAACCAAGATATTGGCCTAAATTATAATGAATATAGCCCTCAATGCTGAAAAAGAAGGTTTTAAAAAAATAGATTGAAAAAATGTAATCAAACATCGAAGCAAATCGTGAGCTTCAAATCGAACATTGAATTGAATCGTGGACTAGGCGAATCGTGATAGCGAATCGAACATCGAATCGAATCGTGAGCTGCAAATCCAAAATTGAATTGAATCGTGGACTAGGCGAATCGTGACAGCCCTAATGTATACATACGCCTGCACGCACACACACGCACATGCACGCCTGTAAGGCCCCCCCCCCCACACACACACACACCAACATGCGATTCATTAAATAACTATTTCTCCGCACGCGCGCACACAACATTATTCACGTGAAGCCTACAGGGAATTACAGACGGAATGTATATACACACACACACACACACACAGTCCCGGCTCACATGCTTAGAATTTATAGATGCGCAATTTTGGGATTATTTTTGTACATTGAAAAAATATTGGGGGTCCTTTGCTCTTGCCATGACAATGTTTGAGAACCACTGCTCTAAAACAATATTAGACAAAGTTTGAGACACAAACACATTGCTCTCTCTCTCTCTCTCTTCTCCTTTTGTATAAATTAAATAGGCCTATTCATGATTCTGCTTATAGAGAAGTAGCCTATGTTAGTTTGTTTTATGGACTTGAGAGCTACTTTCAAAACGACCAGCTCAACATACCCACCAAATAAAACTATCATCCCATTGCTGCAAATAGTGACAAAATGTAATTGAGGGGCCTTTCATATAGGCTACATATAAGACAAACGCACATGGAATGGGAAATAGAGGGGGGACAATGCAAATCGTAGGCTTTTATTTTTGTTGGTATTTGACTTTGCTACTGATGATTGTAAGCAACAACAAGTATTGCATTGTGTGTTTGAGCTGACAGGCCCTTTTTGATGTCAATCACTCAAGTCATTTCAGTTCATCTAAAGCGGAAGATGCAAAAATCGTTTTTTTTATTAAAATTATATATATTTTTACTGCCATGTCATGTGGTCTACCTGCAAAGCCTTTGTAGATCGTGATCTACCATTTGGGCACCACTTAACGTCAGATCAGGGGTTTTTGTCGGCCAGCGCCAACAATGCTCCCCGAAAGCATAATCGCAGCAAATACCGGGCAGTGTGTATGAGCCTTAACATGTTGACTACACTACACTACACATAATAACTAATAACCCGTTTTCAGCTTAAAGCAATTATATTTCATTGAAGCAACTCCTTAGCATTGTTTTCATACCATGGATGTGATAAGAAAATATCAAACATAAGGGAAATATTAAATAGTATCGGGTGTACCAGTTTGGCCTTTTCTTTTTTTTCAATGGGGCAATACATTGATTAAACAAACGTTTGATTGATTGAGTTGTACAATGTTATACAACCCTAAACTACTTTTCGAATACACTACACAATACAATACAATTTCAGAACATATAATATTGGCAAATATGTAAATATTACATATCCCATTGAATGGAAGCGGACCATTTGTAACACATGTTACAAATGACCCGCTTTTGCAAGTTTTCTTTGCAGTTGCTTACAGACCAGAATGAACGTGAATTCCGTCTAAACACCATGCAAACTAATGAAGAACATAAGCATGAACACATCCATGTGGATTTTTATTCACCAACACCAAAGACAAAAATTGTAGCACACATATACTCCAGGTGTAAAATTATACGCATTTTGAAGGTAAACACTTCAAACTTCCTGGGCACGTAGAGTACGTTGCTGTACACATACTGACGCCATGGCGTCATGGTGGCGTTGACCAATCAAGATATAACGTCCATGTTACAACCGTGAAGCGTTACAACCTTGGCGGCTCTCCCCTACATTTGTTACTAACATTAGGTTGTGGCGAAGTAGAAACGTGGCCAGCAGATACTGTGTTTTGGACAAACAGGCTAGGTATTGGTGTTGATTTGGGTCAACTGGACAAACAGCGTGGTGTTGTTTTGTGTCTGTGTTTGTGTTGGAGCGCCTCAGTGTGGCCGTACAGGTCATGTGCAACCTCTTCCACAGAGAGATGGAGACACTAAATCTCAGCTGGACAAACATGTTTGCATGCATGCATCGCTGCCTTGCATGCTGTGTGCTACTGTTGAGTCTGTCACTTACTTTGACTGATTTATGGCATTGTCTTTCTGTTCAAATCCAACTATGTTAATTTAAGAAATCTGGGCATATAGGTCATTGTTTCTTCACTGTGCACACGTGTAGCCTATTATGTCAGACTGTATGTCTGTCCCACAGTCACAATCCTTTAGTAATTAGGCTGTGGAAATATTCACGACAAAACAATGGTACATTTCCAATAACCCATCCGTTACTACATGTGGAGTCAACTCCCGCCATTTCTTTCTTCCCATAGTGCGTGGCGAAGTAGCTCTGGGATGAGTGCGCGCGAAGCGCGCACGAAATTCTAGTATATATATATTCTAAAAGGATTTTGTGCCAGAGACCCCTAAAAAGATTGCAAATTCTGGCAAATGGCCAATCTGCAAGCTCACAACGCGTTGCCGTTGTGAGTTTGTAGTGCACAGATGTATTTTGTTTTATTCATAATGTTCAAAGCCAACTACGGTACACAATTTAATCATTAATCACAAGTATTTACTTGTTTGAGTTTTTTTAGTTTGAATCTTTATTTCGGTAATTTTTACAAAACAGATAAACAAAATAGGTTGAAGCAATTTACATTACTTAGTCAACGCAGTGACTAGTTTTAACCGAAAAGGTATGTGCTGAAACATAAAGCTTATTTTGCCCACCTTTTTATATAATACAAATAATAATAGTCTGTGATCATTAATCACAGTAGCATAATTTATGAAAAAAAAAAAAAAAAAAGTGTAATATCATAGAAACAGAATAGGAAAAATAAATATAACAAAAGTAAACAAGATGTTGATTTACATTTGTCCTTATTATAACATACTATAATATAATATAAATATGAATATAAATATAGATAATCATCAACTCAACATCAATCAATTTGATAATAGCGGCAGCCCTAGGCAGGAGACGCGGGCAGAAGTCGAAGCTGACAGCCAGGAGACGATAGACTCGAAGGACGAGGAAACCCACATCTTCCAGGATGCGTCCATGGAATGGAGCCCGGTGGCACACAGACCCACCGTGGAACGGAGCCCGGTGGCACACAGACCCACCGTGGAACGGAGCCCGGTGGCACACAGACCCACCGTGGAACGGAGCCCGGTGGCACACAGACCCACCGTGGAACGGAGCCCGGTGGCACACAGACCCACCGTGGAACGGAGCCCGGTGGCACACAGATCCACACATGGGCACCACAGACCACAGACCAGCAATGCAAGCCAGTAAGTCAAAAGTACATTTGGACGGGGCACGGTGGCACAGTTGGTAGTGCTGTCACCTCACAGCTAGAAGGTCCTGGGTTCGATTCCCGCTCGGGGCACTGTGGGTGCTGGCGGCGTGTTTCCTCCTCCGTCATCAGTGCCCATACCCGAAGGCGGGGTCGGCGAAAGGGCCTTTCTGTGTGGAGTTTGCATGTTCTCCCCGTGTCCCCTAGGGTAGGTACCCTCACATGTTCTCCCCGTGTCCCCTATGGTAGGTACCCTCACAAAAACATGCAGTAATCCTGGTCTCTAAACTGCCTCCCCCTGGCCAGCCGGGGCGCCTGATGGAGGGGAAAGGAACTGGTTGGAATAACGTGTTCCTTCCACGCGCTGCGTCCAACCAGGGAAACTACCTCTCACAAAAGCGCTACCTCTCACAAGAGTGCTACCTCTCACAAGAGTGCTACCTCTCACAAGAGCACTACCTCTCACAAGAGCACTACCTCTCACAAGAGCACTAGATTTCATAGCACTCATTTCCAACTCAATCTAATGATTCTTTATTTTCCAACTTATATTCTCATTGTTGGCTTCATTGCTGATTGGCTGGTCATTTCAGTTAGTTTGAAAACCTTTGAACACAGAGAAACAAAGATTAACAACAATGCCAACCAACAAATGATAATCCTTTCAAAAACAGCAGGTTCTCTTTTTAACCATTCTTGATTCTTTAAACATTGAATATTCTTAAATAAGCATGTCCTTTAAACAATTAGTATTCTTAAACAATGAATGCCTGAATTGAGTCTTTTAAATTAACATATTAAAGTCAACATTTTAAACAAATTAAACATTTCAAACTACTTTACCCTTTAAGCTTGGATAAATTATTAAAGTTAAGTAAACATCTAGCATTTGAACTTGAATAAGTGAAGAAAAATAGCTGAACTTTAAGCTTGTAGAGCAGCTCTAATTGAACAAGGCATTTTAAACCTTTAACATGAATTGTCCACATTTTTAGCAGTCTTTCAAATTCTCAAATCATTTTAACATTTTATTTTGTAAAGTTATACTTTTAAACTTGTCAATAGAAATGAAGGCAATACTGCAGTGTTAATGTGTTCCTTCCCCACTTCAAATGGAAACAGTTTAACCTACTATTCATAATTAGCCTGATTTTAACCACAACTAACAGTACTGCAGTGCATACACAAGTGTAAATAAAACAAAACATCACCGACCATTGGCATCTTTGGAGGTAGAGCTCTTGAGTAGTCTTGCGGTTTGCATTAGTTTGTTTTTTGAGAATGACTGAACCTCCATTCCTTTTAAGGTGCTCCTAATCAAGTAACGAGCAGCCATCTTGCTGCTGCATTATGGGAGATGTAGTTTCTGAGGTCTGAGTTGTCACGCTGACCAGATTTGTGGTCCATTTCTGAGTTTTGACTCAACAGTAGAGCCCAGGATCACATTAGATGATTGACACAGGGGTGAACAATGCGTTACAAAATCGTGGGATAAAAAATATTAAAAAAAATATATATATATGTATATATATACTTTAGCTATTGAAAAATAGCAGATCTACAAGCGAGATTGTAGGTCTGCTATTTCTTTCGTGAAAATGCGGAACAAATCTTTGAATATATATATATATATATATATATATATATATATATATATATATTCTTTCTTTTTATTTCGCCGTCAGGTCTAAATGGGTTAAAATGTCTTATATATCAAAGAATCAACATGAAAAAAGACAATCGATTATTCTGATTACCGGTAACCACTTACACTTGGTTGTATAGTGGTGGAGTACAAACATTGTGAAAATAACTCATCTGCAAGCTCACACAACTCATTGCCGTTTTGTGAGCTTGTAGATCTGCTATATAAAAAAAACAAAAAAGAATGTATAATCACTCATTCATTTTTACACTTTTTTTTTTACACATTGGTGCCACCCAGTGGAACATACTGGCCACTGCAACCAAACTGACTTTGAAGGGACATTTTCACTAGCCTGGTTAATAAACCAGACTAATATCGCACGGACCGCAGGATATTAGTCTGGGGAGGCTCAGCTTGGATTTCATTTCCAGGGCTGCGGGTTGAAACATTTTCTCTTTGACGCAATTGGTCAGAGCTACTGTCAGTCAAAGGTCTCAAGCATTGAAAGTCACTGTACCAAAGCCCGCCCATATTGCATAGTTGCATACCATGTCCCGATTGGCCGCCCCATTTCTCTGGTGTAGGAAATGGGCGTACAATTGAGCCTCTCCAGACCGTAATCCGCCGGCAGGCAATTTCTTTTTTGCCAACGGCTGATTCGGTCTGGTTTATTAACCAGGCTACATTTTCACCACTGGAAGAAACTACAGTCACTCAATGTTAATAGTATTTGTAGTAGATAACAGTAGCACAATTTTAAATTTGCACTATATTGCCAGAAACATAATGAAAAAAAATTTCCTTTTTTTTTTAAATTTCTGAAAAGTCGCGTGCCTATCCCGAAGAGAAGACTGCAGGCCGCCTACTTCACTCTGGCTGAGGGCTGTGAGATCTCCTTTGACCAGCTAGACGATTCTCCGCTGGAATCCAGACTCGTCGTCGACAAGACTCCAGTGACACAGGAGTAGGCATAATCGCCTAATGACAATTATTTAATCATTTATTTTTTGCAGCATCGTCATAATCAATGTTGGAATAAGAAACAAACATTTTCCAGCTGTTTTATTTCTGGCTATTTCTGCTCATTCTTTTGTTATTCCATTGAGGTTATTCCTGTGTACATTGATGTTATTCCTGTGTACATTGAGGTTATTCCTGTGTACATTGAAGTTATTCCTGTGTACATTGATGTTATTCCTGTGTACATTGAGGTTATTCCTGTGTACATTGAGGTTAGTCCTGTGTACATTGAGGTTATTCCTGTGTACATTGATGTTATTCCTGTGTACTGTGTACATTGAGGTTATTCCTGTGTACATTGAGGTTATTCCTGTGTACATTGAAGTTATTCCTGTGTACATTGATGTTATTCCTGTGTACATTGAGGTTATTCCTGTGTACATTGATGTTATTCCTGTGTACATTGAGGTTAGTCCTGTGTACATTGAGGTTAGTCCTGTGTACATTGAGGTTAGTCCTGTGTACATTGAGGTTAGTCCTGTGTACATTGAGGTTAGTCCTGTGTACATTGAGGTTAGTCCTGTGTACATTGAGGTTAGTCCTGTGTACATTGAGGTTATTCCTGTGTACATTGATGTTATTCCTGTGTACTGTGTACATTGAGGTTATTCCTGTGTACATTGAGGTTATTCCTGTGTACATTGATGTTATTCCTGTGTACTGTGTACATTGAGGTTATTCCTGTGTACATTGAGGTTATTCCTGTGTACATTGATGTTATTCCTGTGTACATTGAGGTTATTCCTGTGTACATTGATGTTATTCCTGTGTACTGTGTACATTGAGGTTATTCCTGTGTACATTGAGGTTATTCCTGTGTACATTGAGGTTATTCCTGTGTACATTGAGGTTATTCCTGTGTACATTGAGGTTATTCCTGTGTACATTGATGTTATTCCTGTGTACATTGAGGTTATTCCTGTGTACATTGATGTTATTCCTGTGTACTGTGTACATTGAGGTTATTCCTGTGTACATTGAGGTTATTCCTGTGTACATTGATGTTATTCCTGTGTACTGTGTACATTGAGGTTATTCCTGTGTACATTGAGGTTATTCCTGTGTACATTGATGTTATTCCTGTGTACATTGAGGTTATTCCTGTGTACTGTGTACATTGATGTTATTCCTGTGTACATTGATGTTATTCCTGTGTACTGTGTACATTGAGGTTATTCCTGTGTACATTGAGGTTATTCCTGTGTACATTGAGGTTATTCCTGTGTACATTGATGTTATTCCTGTGTACATTGAGGTTATTCCTGTGTACTGTGTACATTGATGTTATTCCTGTGTACTGTGTACATTGAGGTTATTCCTGTGTACATTGAGGTTATTCCTGTGTACATTGAGGTTATTCCTGTGTACATTGATGTTATTCCTGTGTACATTGAGGTTATTCCTGTGTACTGTGTACATTGATGTTATTCCTGTGTACATTGATGTTATTCCTGTGTACTGTGTACATTGAGGTTATTCCTGTGTACATTGAGGTTATTCCTGTGTACATTGAGGTTATTCCTTATTCCTGTGTACATTGATGTTATTCCTGTGTACTGTGTACATTGATGTTATTCCTGTGTACATTGAGGTTATTCCTGTGTACATTGAGGTTATTCCTGTGTACATTGAGGTTATTCCTGTGTACATTGAGGTTAGTCCTGTGTACATTGATGTTATTCCTGTGTACATTGAGGTTATTCCTGTGTACATTGAGGTTATTCCTGTGTACATTGAGGTTATTCCTGTGTACATTGAGGTTATTCCTGTGTACATTGAGGTTAGTCCTGTGTACATTGAGGTTATTTGTCACATCTTCCCTGTGCTGTGTTCTGTTTACAAAGCCTAAAAGACAAAAATCACACCTGTGTGAACTGAGCGGTAAAGGGTGCTCAACAACACTTGTGCGGCTGTTCGTACTCAGACATACAGACACACACATACACAGCCAGTCAGTGGAGCCTTTTATGCACCGCTCAAAAATGTATTCATTATATGAATACAAATTAATGACGATTAAAATTGCTAATGATAAATATTTGTGACAATTAATCGTCAAGTACAATGTCCTGATGTTGACAGCCCTACACCAGAGCCCACAACCACAGGCATCGCAGTGGAGCCGCCCGGAGAGGCAGACGCCCCCGTCAGGGCGCTGTTCACCGTGGCTCGCCTGGTAATGCAGACAGACAGCAGTCAGTCGACGGAGGAAGAGGAGACGGAGGGGCCAAAGACGAGGGTGGAAGTGGAACCTGAAAACGAGGTCATTGGTGTTGAATTTAGTACCAAAACTACAAAACACAATCAATGTGTCGCGACGCACCACATTGTGAGCTTGCAGATTTGTCAAGACAAATATTTTAACATTTAGTTAACTGTAATGTCCCCCTGTTATCCCTCCTGTGCGACGACCAGGAGATGAGGTTGGGAGTGGAAGCTGACGACCAGGAGATGATGAACTCTCAGGAGGAAACCCATGAGGGCACAACGGAGGAGCCAACCGCCGCGTCCATGAGACGGAATCTAAAGAGCCCGGTTACCCTCGGCGTAAACGCCACATCCGCACAGGCCAGCAATGCACGCCAGTAAGTTCAAAGTTCATCTGGTTTTGGCGGGTGTAGTTGACTAGCCTGGCATTGGTCATCCTGATCACGTGGGGTCGTAAACATGCCCACAAGATCAGTCTGGATTTCAGCCCACAGGACACCAGTATAGCGGGTGGGAGCACTCGCCTTGAAAGCGAAAACGCCGAGAAACGCTGTGCATACTCTTTCTGCACTAACTGCACTTTCGGCACAGCTTATAGCTGTATTTTCTTTCAGCATTAACATGTATTGCTTCAAGGGCCTCCATTGTTGTTTTGCCAGCTCTGCAGCCTTGCTTTATTCACATTGATTGAATTATAATGAACCATTATAATTTGCGTTAACTACATGGACCAATTGGGGGCTGCCTTCCACTGCGGTACGAAAGCAGTTGAAGGGACACTGCCCTTGATTAGCCTGATCGTACTCTGAATTCTCACACTCGTCTTCTAGGGGCAGAAGTCTTGATGTCGTGGCTAGCAGACTAGTAGCTGACATCCTGTGTTCAGCTCGGCTATAGCTGACGGTGTTTGATTCCAGCTTGATCATAAATAAGCTGAATAAGCTTTTCTTAAAAAGGACGGTGGAGAACATACTGTATATGTGAGTCAATGATGACACAAGTCTTCTGAAAGTTTAACTCTGGGAATAGTTAGAAGACTTTCATACTTTGACTCAAATACAGCGGTACTACTTTGAATTCGTCCACCATTGTCTATAATAATAATATTGTCTATGGCAGCCCCATAAAAGCAGCAGATCTTCATGTGTCCTACATTTTCCTCTAGGGTTTTTTAGTCAAAGGTCATAATTCTGTCACATTTGCCAAGCTAATTGTGTATGATTGTTGTGGTGACATAACTGTTTGGTCTGATATGGAAATATTAATCTAATCTCTTGTCTAATGCTGAACTAATAGGAACTTGGCAGAGTTGGCCCAGTCGGCAGGTAGATCTGTCCCAGCCAGGGAATCACCCCTTCGAAAACAACCAGCCAGCAGTACTGTTAATGAGTAAGTCTTTTTGCACCAGAGTGCCCCCTGGTGAAAAAACTAGTTACTGGATTGAACATATTTTATTTTTTCTCCAATTCTTTGCTACTCTCCTAATGTATGGATGAATGTGTACCGCTACTCTCCTAATGTATGGATGAATGTGTACCGCTACTCTCCTAACGTATGGATGAATGTGTACCGCTACTCTCCTAATGTATGGATGAATGTGTACCGCTACTCTCCTAATGTATGGATGAATGTGTACCGCTACTCTCCTAATGTATGGATGAATGTGTACCGCTACTCTCCTAATGTATGGATGAATGTGTACCGCTACTCTCCTAATGTATGGATGAATGTGTACCGCTACTCTCCTAATGTATGGATGAATGTGTACCGCTACTCTCCTAATGTATGGATGAATGTGTACCGCTACTCTCCTAATGTATGGATGAATGTGTACCGGTACTCTCCTAATGTATGGATGAATGTGTACCGCTACTCTCCTAGGTCGTCCGAGGCATCAGCGGAGGACATTGAGAATCCCCTCAGCTCTGCTCCTGTCAATGAACTGCCTACATGGAGACACCGAAAACGAGCGGCCTGTAGGTAAGGAGTAAGAGCAAACGCATCCATCTGCATTCACATGTTGGAGATTGAATGTCTGCTATTTTGAACCAGTAACCAACTGAAATCTTGCTCATTATGTCGGTCATTTTGTTTATCATCTTTCTTTTAACGATATCGATGCAACATAATTCCAATAGATTTTTTTTTCTTCATGACTAAATCAATTAGTCTGGCGATTGACCACTTAACCTTGTATTATACAATGATGTTATTCAAAAATAGTTAACATAGCCTCGTAGATATATTTAATGTAGTGTGAACACCGAACATACACTGTTCTAGAGCTCTGAGGGACTCCGGTCAACTAAGTATAGCGTTTTAAGTGGTTAATCTTAGCCCTAATTGTCATGATTGCTGTGACTGAGCACACAACTCAACTAGTTCCTTCTGTAGGCCAAGGTATATTAGTTGGAGGGTAAAGTCACCGACGTCATTTTCGCTATCACGCAATTCCAGACGGCAGATTCGTCGCACCATTGGAGCCAAACGGCACCCGGAGGTTCGGCAGAATGCACTGGAGTCGATGCGAGCTCAGTGACCAGCTCATGAACAAACACTATTTCTTTTCTTTTTTTTTCAATAATGTTTTTATTGATTTTTTCATTTTATGACAAAGACAAGACAGGAAAAACAAAACAAACAAACAAAAACAGACAGCTCAGCTCAGGCGTGTTGTGGAGCAAAGGACACAATTATACACTTATACCAAATAAAAATAAAGTGCAAAAATAACAAATATGGACACATTTGCAGTTTGGTGCTTGAAAGTTTAGATGGGTTAACAACTCCAAATAAAATAAAATAAAAGATATGCATTATACATACATAGATAGATACATAACAATATCCATAACTTTATCAATCCAGGTTACAAACACTATTTCTGAATGACAGAGCTTTTGTAAATGGCAAATAACAGAAGTCATGTAACACATTCTTGTCTGCTGTGTTGCTTTTCGAAGCAAAGTATGTTTCTGAACGTGCCAAGTATCGCGAGACTGCCCACCGTTTCCTGTCTGGCAGACAAATCTCGCGAGACCCCCGGAACAGAAACGATACCTGCTGCTGTTTGAATCCTCAAATAAAATGGTGTACTGTGCACTCTGTGCACATCGAAAAGCAACTCATTAGAAAACAAGCTGTGATATGTCTTCCTTTATATGCCTGAACCGATTTATATGACAACGGTCTCAGTGGTTCATAAATAATGTTTGTTATGTGAGCTGGTCCAGCCGGCTCCATTCACTGCTTTGTATTCATGTCACTCCCGGTGCGAGATTTGTCTCCCATGAAAGTGTCATGGCGCAGCACAGTCACGTGACCATGTCACTTCCTTCTCTAATTTTCCTTGCTGTAGGCTCCAGCCGGACAGTGATGACAGCGACTCGGTAGTGGACAGCTCCTCCGACCATCCCGTTTACCACATCCCTCACAAGAGCTCTACCCCTCACAAGAGCTCTACCCCTCACAAGAGCACTACTCCTCCTCACAAGAGCACTACTCCTCCTCACAAGAGCACTACTCCTCCTCACAAGACCTCCACTCCTCACAAGAGCTCCACTCCTCCAACAACGTCCAACGCTCCGACGACCTCCAACCCTCCAGCGAATTCCAAGTATTCCAAATGGTAAGATGCAGTAATGGTCAAGGCCCCTGCATCCTGAATCACGCATACATACACCTGCTGTCATAATTATGTTAAAAATAAAATCAAAGCCTTTCTCCTATAGCTCTCCATAGCTGTTCCTGATCCCACTGTAAAGGTCATTTACACACTGGCGAATTAGCGACGCGATGCGAATAAGCGATCTGAAAATGCGAAATGTTGCATGTTGCAGTTCGCCTGCGAATATCTGCAAAATACGACACCAGAGCTAACAAATAAAGAGCGAAAACGGTCGCATTTTCGCACATTCGCCACTGATGTGGAAGCTTGCATGGACTTCAATTGTTTTTTTTAAAATGCGAATTATTCGCACGAATATATCGCGTCGCCAATTCGCCAGTGTGTAATGACCTTAACAGCTAGTGTGAAGTAGATTTCATATCGGATCATCCATCATCAAATTACATTTAACACTAGTGTGTTTCATTCTAATGTGGGGTGCCCCTTTTTGGTGTTTTAAACATTGTTATAATTTAGCTATTGAAAAATGGCAGATCTACAAGCTCATTTTTTTTTAAATCTTGAAAATGTGGCTCAAGTCTTTGAATGTATATTCTTTCAGAGTGAACGTTTTTAACTCAAATCTTTGCTTTCTGAGGCGTTCCTGGAACAACATATTTTCAGATGGGGGTCGGTGGCCAATTACATATAATTTTTGGGGTCCTTGACATGAAATATTGAGAACCACTGGTATAGAAACTTTTTATCAGAAAAAATATTTTAAAACGTTTTTTTCTTCTCGACGTCAGGCCTAAATGGGTTAATGTACACTGCAAGAAGTGACCGCTCAGACAGTATTTCTATTGTGGCTTTTGAATGAGTAAATGCAAACTTTATTTGACGGATTTGGTCTTTGCTGCGTAAACTGCAACATACTTCAGTTAACTTTTGCTCACGTTCTCTCCACAGGAAACAGCTGTGCAATAACGCAAAGGAGTCCAAGGAAGTGTGGAGTGATGAAGAGGACTTATTTGCCTTCAATGACAGACGTACGTACTATCTATTACTTAACTCAACTTTCGCTTAAATTAGACCGATTGCCAAAGGGCACTGCCCTATTTGGGGACCATGCAATTCGGGGAAGATAAGATCTAAGTTATCCAATACCCGTTGTTCCAGTCGTCTGAGTACTCGCTGTACTCTTTGGAGTACTATTACCAGAGTACTACTAACGTTGGATGTTAAACTCAATGGGTGGGTGATTTGTAAACAGGCACTTGGAAACGATGCAAGTTTATGCAATACCCATTCGTTAAAGTATCTGTTGTAGCCATTGTCAGTGCGGTACCCACTACCATACGACGGTCCGATCCACCAAATATGGACATACAAGGATTCCTGATGTCCTCAGGAACTGCTGATACATGGGCATAAATAGGAGACATACAGACAGACAGACAGACAGAGAGTTCTATTGCACACACCACCACTTATGTTGGTGCACGATACAGACTTTCCCCCCTATTTACAATAATGTGTTCAATGTTGATGTACAAGCTCATGAGCCATGAACCCCCAGTTGAAAAAACGGTCATCTAGATAGTGCACAACTGCACACATTTCTGCCTTCCTGTTAACTTGTAGGCTACATTTTATGATTTGACCCAAATGGAACTAAAAGTGGGGCTCGTCCGGGAGTTGAACCCGGGACCTCTCGCACCCTAAGCGAGAATCATACCGCTAGACCAACGAGCCGCATACCAATAACAGCACATGCTGCGCACTCATCTCGCCCATCAAAACTAGGGGTTTAGTTTGTAACTGGTGATGTGGCAGTTTGGGACAGAGCTGTTCTGGTAGAACAGTGCCCTCTGGTGGTTACAAGTTCATTCAACTTTTTTGCTCATTGCAGTGTGTTGTGAGCTTGTAAATGTACCATGTTATTCATTTGTAAGACAAAGTATAACTCAGCCTTAATGGTCAACCATCCTTTTTGTTTTCTTTAATCCAGCTAAAAGGCAAAGTGATGCCGTCAGCATTTGCAGTACAACTACAGGCAAGAGGGTAAGTGGACTGGCCCTGTTTTAATTTGGTTAATGATGATGATCCTATTTATAATGTGATCCAGCAGAAAATTACACGGATGTCTTTGTCATCCTGATGAAGACCCGAAGGGGTCGAAACGTTCTATCCTTCTCCATGAAATAAAATGTGGAGCTCAAGACGGGTGTGTGCGAAGTTGCGAACTCCATCTTCTTTCACCTATTTATAATGTAACTTGGATAGTATTGTGAGTTATACTGAACAGAAAAGTGTTTTGTCCAATGTCGAGAGCCTTGCGTTGTCTTGTGTTTTGCTACACCTGTGTTCATACTTGTAGCGTAGTTGTTATTTGTTTGTCACAGCAGTGTTAAGTAGAACTGGACATTATATCCATATTATATTGTGATAACAGGTTTTTCACCTGAGATCACAACACAACGATGCGTCGTGAGCTTGTAGATTGGCTTGTGTTGTTTTGTTTCTTAAAAAATGTTGGCAGAAAAATGAAAAAGCATTTTCGGCCTATTCGGTTTCGGCCCGAATAGGCAGGAAATATATCACTGAGCTGAATAAATGTTTTATGGACCCAGAATAGTGATTATTATTTAAGTTAAGTTTTGCCATAACCATTTATTTTTCCATAAATCAGGTAGCTTTAAGGTATATGGCCATGACAGCAATGGTAGGAAAAAATATATATAATATTAATCATATTCGGCATTCGGTTTTCGGCCAACTGTTTCCTATATTCGGTATTCGGTATGCCTTTATTGATGGGGAACAGTAGTCGGACAGGAAAGGGGGAGAGAGATGGACACGCGTCAAAGGCCGTCGGGACTCGGGGGTCGAACCCGTGGCACGCCGTCCAGCTGGTTGGGCAGCCTACTGTAGGTGCCCAGACGGTTGAGTTAACTGTCGTTTGTTTATTTTATTTACACCTAAAATTAGGAAGGGACCGAGGAAAGGCTGGATTACAGTAAAATGATTATCTGAATTTTCGTGACTGTCGTCCTAGCAGATTTCATTTACCCACTTAGTTAATATATGTATAGGTATTACTGATGTAATGTATCAGAAATCTCATTGTGTAATACTTTTAAGCAGCAATAGACATCCCACATTCATTTCATTGTGATATTAACATCTCAATATCAAGGTATTTTGTCAATCACTAAGACTAAGAGTGGCTATGAGTTGAGTCACCCATGCTGTTTCTAGTCCTGTCACAATTACTACTTGTCATTCTAAGTCAGTTTCCGCGTATAATATATTTATTTAAGTTATTTGTCAGGTCTGCCCTGTGCAATTTTTGTCTACAAGGCCTGAAAGGGAAACTTTCTAATGCTCAATGTCAAATCAATATGAAATACTTTATCACAATTAATAGTCAAGTAAAATGTAATGTTCGTAACAGCATTCTTCTCATTGCAGAGGTGGACTGATGCTGAATCAATGTAATGATCCTAACAGCATTCTTCTCATTGCAGAAGTGGACTGATGCTGAGTCAATGTAATGATCGTAACAGCATTCTTCTCATTGCAGAAGTGGACTGATGCTGAATCAAACCTGCTGAAAGATGCGGTTGCCAGATTTGGAGAGGGGAAATGGTCCCAGATCTTGTCATACTATACATTTGAGGACAGAACAAATGTCCACCTCAAGGACAGATGGAGGACCATGAAGAAGCTCAAACTGGTGGAATAATCATACACGCTGTCAAATCTATTTGTTTAATGGACTGTAATCTTCTGGGGGAAACATTCGCCAACAAATGGCAAATTCACAAGTTCACAATGCAGACACATTGTCAGTTTGTAGATCGGATATTTTTGGGGAAGAGATTTGGTGTAGATGGGGGAAAAAAGCGGTCTAAGTACAGTACAAAGTAACTCAGTCCGGCATGTCCACTACACCCTTTTAGCAGTGTTTTATCTGACTCACATTGTATTTTTCTAGCAGCACATTGTTTATTCACCTCAGGAATGATAAAATATATATAAGTTCCTGTGGTCCTAAATCCAGAAAGCAAAAAACAAGCAGTGGACACAATTTTCTTTGTCAAATCAAAACTCCAAAGTTGAATAATTAAACTTTGCATTTAAGTGTTAACTGATTGCTTATCCTTCATTCATTTCCTGTCCGTTAAAACGACCGGATTAAGGTTGGTGAGGGGTACATAAAAACGACCAGATTAAGGTTGGTGAGGGGTCCATAAAAACGACCAGATTAAGGTTGGTGAGGGGTCCATAAAAACGACCAGATTAAGGTTGGTGAGGGGTCCATAAAAACGACCAGATTAAGGTTGGTGAGGGGTCCATAAAAACGACCGGATTAAGGTCAGTGAGGGGTCCATAAAAACGACCGGATTAAGGTTGGTGAGGGGTGCGCTGCTCTGTGCTTGCACAACTGTTTAACAACCCCCTCATTCAAGTATGAATAGCCATGCAAGCAGACAACCTGTTTCAAGACCATGATGATAATCCAGTTATTAAACATTGCATTTATTGAACACAAGGAATTTGATACAAAATTGGCAGCCATCGAGGTTATGCAAAATCAAATGCAGGTGTAAATATACATTTTATAAGCTTTGACATCCACTAATAATAGAGGAAAGGATGACGTCAATTAACTAACTGGAGCAGACTCATCTATAGATTGTTTGAATGTGCACAGTGGGTACATGTACATACATGCTAAAATACTCGCTGTAAGGAGAACCTATGAGCATTAGAAAGGTCCAATTATATCAAGATGTGTTAAATGGGTGTTGTGGTCCTTATATTAAACTTAGACTGTACAAATGTATCTGTACACTTTCTGAGTTACAAATGGAAAGATGAACTGGTTACAAGAGTAACTCACTATGCCAACCAGGTACTCTTATCTAGTGACAAGGACCAGGTACTCTTGGGACAGTTATTTAATTTCCAGCTCCAGCGTTGAAGTGACTTAGCCACCATTTCACTGCAGCTGTACTAACTAGACAACTCTCAGTGTATGAACATGTAACTTTTTACATTGATAAGAACACAGATGATATATTCATATGATGCGTCTATGTCAGCGTGTCTTCATTTCTAATGAACTCTCCCACGTCAGCCTGATGGAACACAACGATGGACATGGGGTCCACTCTGCGACAGTCCGTAGTGGACCTGGCTGCCACGCCAAAGCCCTGGGGAGTGCAGAAACAAACAGAAAAGGAAAACTTTAGCCAGTGTAAATTGGGGGCATTCGAGTTTTGGACAATCTGTAAATCTGATGCACAAACCCCTAATGTAAATGTTGTCGCACAGCCAATATAATGAACTATTCTGTAGCCAGTATGAAAGGGATGGTAAGTCGCTAGCATATTATACATATCTTATTATAATCTCACCTAGTCACCTTTACAACGAGGTATAGATTGTAAAGATCAGGCATTTGTGTAATGAGCAACACAGCTAAATGAGGGTGTAGCGCCTCCAAAATGTGCCATAATTGGCAAGTGCTTGGTATTCAACCCTTGCTTTGAGTTGCTTAGTGGATTGTGAAATCGATTATCCTCTTATGCCCTTACAGTACGTTTTAACAGCGGGCGATACTTAGCCAGACGAATTTTCCGGAAGTGCATTATTTGTCAGTGGGACCCGACTGGCGACTACTGGAGATAGAGGCGATAGCAGGCGAACAGGCGATGGTCGAAAAGTGGGCGGAAGAACGTTGCCGGAAAGATAGTGGGCGACGTCGCCTGGCGATTGTGGGCGTTTGGGCGATAGCCAATGAAATTCAAGCGACGCTCGCCGTAATTAAAAAAAAGTCTTCTGAAATAAATATTTTCACGATTTTTCAAAAATAGCAGACCTACAAGGAGTGGTGCGCTACGAGCTTGTAGATCTGCTATTTTTAAATAGCTAAATTATAACATAGCCCAGAATGGGCTAAGGTCTCCCGCTGTTTAAATGTACTGTTCGATCTAGCTATTTTCGTCGGTACTTACCAAGGGCACGTCTGACATGGAGTAGACCACCACCCCTTGGTACTTCTCCGTGTTCTCTGTGATGCGACCCAGTCCAGACTTCAGAACGTGGTTCCCATACAGGTAGGACTGCTCCGCTCCGGGCTTCACCCACACCTTGTACTAAAGAAGTAACCAAACAGGATTACAACTTAACCCATTCTGACCTGAGATCAGATTCACACGAGGTTTCCACTGGACACACACTGGTCTGATTAACCCATTCTGACCTGAGATCAGATTCTAAAAAATGTCAGTCGTTCTTCGATTTTTCAAAAATAGCAGACCTACAAGCTCGTAGCGCGCCACTCGGTGGCGCGCTATGAGCTTGTAGATCTGCTATTTTTCAATAGCTAAAGCATAACATGATGCTAACACCAAAATGGGTTCCCGTTCAGAATGGGTTAAGACCAATTTACACCTCATCATACCAGCGCTGAAAACGGCCCGTCTACAAGCTCACAACAATGTCATGGATGCGGGGATGGGGGTACAATTGAGCCCTCAAAACAGAACAGAGTGTGGTGGTTTTAAAACCATGGTTGACAGGAGTCCCTCAGGGCTCCATACTAGTCTGTTTTCTGTTATTGTGGGGGAAGCTTTCGCTGAAAACGCAATGAGTTGTGAGCTTGTCGATTAACTATTTCCTTTGGCGAAAGCTTTCCCCAGGTGCTGGAGTCATAAGGGCCGATTCATACTCCTATTTTACCACTGTTTCGGCGCTGTAATGTCGAAATGAAAGTGCTCGTCAGAAATCTTCAGAACCAGAACCTCAAATGACGTCACATTGTAGGCTCTAGTATGAATGGGCCCTAAGTGGTTACAATGCTTGAGTACCTTTGCATAGGGGGCGAGGAAGTCCAGAGCGGTGATGTGCAAACGGAACTTCTGGGTCTTGGTGAACTTTCCAAAGCAGGTTCCCACTGACACCAGCTTGTCCCGTGCCACGTTGGTGGCCAGCTTCAAGATCTTCTCACTGTCCAGATGCAACGTTCAGAGACACATTGTTGACAGTGACGCCACATAATGACTGCTGACCAATGGAGGAATCCATCCTCTATCATAATGCAGCCAGGGCCAAATTAGCCATTGGGCCATGGCCCAGGGGCCCTTGGCTCTCAGGGGCCCCTCATCGGGGTTAATCCGTCCCTGCACGCAGCAGCCAGCAGCTGTATGTACGCAGCAGCCAGCAGTGTAGAAAAGAAATACACACACAACGACTAATGCTACACATACCTCATTGTACACATTCAGTGGTTCTCAAACTGGGGCACCCTGGCCCCTAGAGGTCCTCAAGTTTGGGGTCTGTAACTCAGGCGTTTCTAACTACTTAACAATAAGGATTTTTATAGTGTAGATCGGGGTCCCAGATGGTATCAACTGGGGGTCCACTGGGCGTGCTCGAAATACAAAGGTTTTAGAACGGCCAAGCCTACTACACACCTCATATTACACATTATTAAACTTACCTCATGTAGTAAACACGGTCGTTGTGCAGTCTGAAGCAGTAGGTGCCATCAGGTCGATCCACCAGCAGTTTGAGGTTTTCACCAATGCTGGTGTTGATAAATAAAATAAGAAATGTTAGACCTGCCTCATAAATGTCGGCTATAATAATCGCCTAATATCGTAAACAAGTATTGGTCTTAGTGCTTTTCATGGTTGTATCCTCGCAGCAGTTTTTGTAGTGTTTGCGAATTCGTTTGACATGTGAATACAATCAAATACCAATCACTTACTATTTAGAAAGTTTCTCAAACATGATTTTAGTCTCTTCGTCCGTTAACGGCCTCATCCTGGAGATCTGCTCGTCAAATCCAAGGGAATAAATGAATAATAAAAAAGGGTAGAATGTGATGAGACTGAAACAACGTGGGTCCTCGAAGAGTATAGACGGCGCTTCAAATTGTCGTCAGAGTGAGTTCGTCACGTCATCACGGTGCGCCGTCAGTCCGAGAGCAGTTAGTTCCTGATGTTCTGTTCATTTCGCTCAGAGAGCCTCTCCCTTCATCACCTTATACTCCCTTCATCACCTCATACTCCCTTCATCACGTCCACCCAGAGGTGAGTGACTTATTATTACTATAGTGCACTGATCACTGCACGCACACACTATTAGCATTACTAGTATTATTCCAACAACATGTTATTTTACAACACGTCCAGATTGTAGTTTTTTTTTAAAGGAGCTAGCTCGTTAGCATAATGCTATAGCAGCTGCCAGACTGGAAGATACTAAAGGATGAAAAATTGACGTGACTGACTGACAAGCAATTTCTGTTCCAAGTGGTTGAAGATTGAAGTTACAAATTTGTTAAAATAATTACACATTTATTTAGAACGTCACTATTTACTCAGAAGTGAGTGTCGATAAAAAAATACGTATTAAAATATGTACATAATTTTGTGTAATAATAATCACAGCTGCTACGATCGCAGGCTATACATACACTACACTTCCTCATTTTGCTCGACGTCACTCTGTCATCCTCGGTGTCATGGTTCGTAGTCTCCAGCTGACAGTTTGACGCTAACATGCTAACGGCTAGCTGCTGTTTGATTGATAACATCGGGCCGGATCCCTGTGTCTAAACCACAGCAGACCCAACACTCCAACAGCGTTTAAAATAACCTACCGGTACATTTACAGTAAAAGAGTAACGATCGGAATGCAACCCGATCGTTAGACTCGTGAAATAAAGCCAATAAGGAACCGGGGGCCGTAGTTAAGTTACGTAACGTACGTGATTTTTTTTTGTTTGTAAATACCGATGAGGTTTGATCACACATACACATTCTATGATTTAACACAATTATTTTTCACATATGTTTAGATGATGACATGCGAGTGGAGAATCGGTTGGTTTTATTGTGTGTGTGAATGAAAGTGAGGTGTGTCCTCATTCTGCTCATTGTGACAGCTTCCCCTTGTCTCTGTGTGATGCAGCCTCGCGTACAGTCACAGGGCAAGAATTAACCTTTAAATCTAATTTACTGCAAACATGAGTTTTCTCCCAAAACGTTCTGATGCAGAATGTTTGCTCTCATTTATTAATGATTCATACTTAGACAAGCCAATGTTTGTTATACTGGCTAAGTAGCATTTACTATATTAAATGTATCTAATCTGATGTATTAGTCATCCGTTATCTACAGACATTTTCAATGAATCATATATAGATAACCAACCACTTACTGCAATATGTTTTTGTATACTTTTTTCGCACAAAAAATGAAAGCTTGTAGATCTGTTATTTTTTGTTATTTTACTTTTTATCTATGACGTGTCCAAAATAGGGATTGATTACTCATCAATTATAATAATGAAATGAAATTTTTTGTAAACCCCTCTGCTCCTTCACTAAAGCATTTAGCACTGTCGTGGTTTATCATAATAACGACATAACTCATGCTGTATTTATATTCTTGCACAGATTACTGGCAGATTAAGTGACATTGCTGCAGGTAGCTGACTTAACTGACTCACAAGGATATAAATACTGCAAACTACATGTTCTAATCATAGTAACATGTCACTTAAAAACCTTGAAGAGTAAGAATGTCTCCCCCACACAGGTCTTGTTTTGGGATCAACACATCTACTGCTCTCAAATCTATTCTCACAATAATGCATGTTATCATCCAACAGCTCAAGTCTAGAGTGGAAAAAACTTAAGTGGTGGAATTGTTTGGGAAAATGTCATGTTTAGTTAGTAAGTGGCCTGAGATGATTATAACAAATTAAAACCAGGAAAGCATCTGTGATATTTTAGATCTTTGTGTTGGCTTTTCAAAAATGGCACTATATAACTTTCACATCTGATATAGTAGGCATTTTGTAGAATCGGCCTCTGGGACTTAGCAGAGGCTCTCAAAGTCTCCGGTTGACAGCTATTCACGACACGGTGTGACAGTCTTGCAGACTGGCTATTTTTGTAAAACTTTGAGATGTTCTGTAATGGGGTTCCTTCCCTCCCCTGGCACAACATATGTTCAGATGGGCGTCTGCGGAAAAATGCATATCATTTTTTCAATCAATTGTGTCATCAGTGCTTCCGACCAAAGATGTTCTTCCTTTTGTGTTGAGACATCTCATCATGTGGCTTTGAGACCGCAGTAGGAGTTTGCACCTCCTAAACAAGGAAACTACACAACCTACCGTACCGTGCAGACATAAACAAGATGGATATACTTTATTGATCTCCAGGGGAAATTCTAGAACTACTTCCTCAATTTAAGAAACGCTTACCATTCACTCACACTGTGGTTTGAGCATTGACAAGTATACATTTCATTCACACCGCAGTGAAAATGGCAGATCTGCAAGGTCGCAACACAGCGCGAAGCTCCTCACTGTGAGCTTATACATCTGCTATTTTCACTAGTTTGGGACGCTTATATCAATTCTACGTCCGAGCATAGACATGTTAACGCCCCGGCCCCCGCCTGCCTCTGATTGGCCTACAGACACTGTCGGCCTTACCAGAGTTTCCTCCGAGGTGGAGGATAGTCTGCCGTGAGGTTACTCTGTGGTGGGAAATAAATAATACAAGTGCAATATAATACAAGAGAATGACAGCTTGGCATGTGCGACTGTAACTTTTATTGTTTATGCCGTTGGCCTGTTTATTTGCATACACATGTGTAAACTTGAAACATTATTGTAGTGTAAAAAGTTCTTGTAATAATGTGACCCTTTTCCCCTGATCTTTTTTTAGTATAATAGTATTTAGTTTAACACTAACACTTTCATTTATAACACAGCCAAATCCAACCATAGTACATTCAATCAAAGCAAACGGCACAAGTTTAGTCATTAGTTTGCCTTTTCTACAAAAATCTGCCATTCTCTTGTACTTATTTTATTTATTTTATTTTATACTTGTATTATTTCCCACCACGGAGTAACCTGGCGTATCAGAGGACAGTCTGGTGAGACCATGGGGGCTAGAAGGGCAGTGTCGGTAGGCCAATCAGGCTTATAAGGTATAAGGTATGATACATTTTGACGTAAAGATACAGTACTTGGCTCAGGAGGTAGAGCAGGTCGTCCAATGATCCCTGGGTCGGCGGTTCGAATCCCGGCTCCTCCTGTCTACATGTCGACATGTCCTTGGGCAAGACACTGAACCCTACACTGCCTCCAATGAGTTGGTCGGTGTGAGCTTGCCACCATTGGTGTGTGAATGTGGGAAGTGAGGACGCTGGTGTCGACTGTTCGCCGCTTCACCTCCCAATGTATGAATGAATGAACCATTGTAAAGCGCTTTGAGCACTTGGAAACGCGCTATAAAACTGCAATTCATTATTATTAGTACTTGAGTCAATGTAATTTCCATCACTGATTTTGAAGTTGTTGTTCTGCTCTTGTCCAACAGGAGTGTGTTCCCTGAGGTTGTGAAGGAGTGTCGAGTGCCCCCCCCCCCCACCACCCCACCCCACCCCACCACCCAGCGGTCTGTCTGTCTGTCACCAGCTTCCTGCAGAGTGTGTTTGTGTCACTGCTAACTGTGAACAGGAAGACCGAAGGAGTAAAGTGCAGCGACAGAGGAAGTTGCTGTCGCCTCTTTGTTGTCCTCAGAATGACCGAGTTCTGGGTGTGTTTCAGCTGCTGTATTGCAGAACAGCCTCAACCGGTGAGTACTACAGGGGGTTTCTTTGGACGAGGGGCGAGGGGGTCAAACCGTTTGAGTTTAACCACTTGAACCCTAGTGTCCCTATTCTGTGGTGTACAACATTTGGCGAAAGTATCCCATCTACGACTACGAGCTCATAGGCTAATTTCAGCGCGTGTAGAGTGAAAAATCACACCCGTGTGAAGTGAGGGGGCGCTCTTATCATCATACATGATCTCATTCCGGCCAATCACAATTTGCGTCCTCACATTTGGCTTCAATGTTTGTGTTTACACACTCAAAAAAATGGCCATTCATTATCAATGGCATTTAATGTTTGTGTTAGGAAAAGTTTGTGTTTACACACGCACACTGAAAGCTGGACATAGGAAGTATAATAATAATAAAACTTTATTTGTATAGCACCTTTCGTGACATGAAATGCAGCTCAAAGTGCTTTACAGAAAAATGGAGAATAAAAGAAAAGCAAGGCAACAACATTAAAAACAAGCAGTAATGCAATACAGTGAGGACATGAATAACAAAAATAAAAAATAAAAGATCAATTAAAAGCAATGTTGTAGAAGTGGGTCTTGAGCTGAGCTTTAAAAATGTCTACAGAGGCTGCCTGACGAAGGTACAGTGGGAGCTTGTATAGAGCGCCGCAGTCCCCGCCCCCTTTCAGAAAGCGAGTGGCCCAGGAAGTGAAAGCCCCATGCATTCTGCCATCGGCACTTTTAATATAATTTATTTAAAGACGGTTACGCCGCGGACAAAGCCAATTCGGATCGTGACGAATCATGACAATGAACACAATATTTTGGGCCGATCAAATAATTTATAAGACGAAAAATAAAACAAATAGTGTTGTCTCCTTACTTTCTTTTCTTCTTTCTAATGATTTGATCGTCCCAAAATATTGTGTTCATTGTCATGATTCGTCACGATCCGAATTGGCTTTGTCCGCGGCGTAACCGTCTTTAAATAAATTATATTAAAAGTGCCGATGGCAGAATGCATGGGGCTTCCACTTCCTGGGCCACTCGCTTTCTGAAAGGGGGCGGGGACTGCGGCGCTCTATAGTACGTATAGTATAGTACTATAATGGAGTCCTTGGGGGACTCACGTGGGGTTCAGTGGTTCCCTGTGCTATAATTTAATGGTGGGCAAGCTATTTCAGGTGAGCCCCTCAGCACCACATGTGCAGAATCCCTAGCCTGCCAGTGAAATTGGAGGCCTGAAAAACAAAGTTTTTTTATTTACTTTATTCAACCTCAGTGTCCTACGACGTTGGTGTGGGAGCCTCAGTGCCTCAGCCACATCCACATGACAGAACAAAACAAATTCCATCATTGTGTATTGCTGAACATTGTGACATTGGACAAGCCGTTGTTGTTGTCAGGGAGGGTAGGATGGATGTCTACATGGTGACTACATTACAGGCACAAGACCGTCATGAGTGCATAGAATGTGTGTGTCTCATTCTGTGCATTTCTTTCCATACAATAGCTTCAGGGTCACCACCAGTGAATGACGTGTTTCTTTAGTTAATTGCATCCCTCTTTTCAAGGCGGTGTGATCAATGCGGTGTCATGTAAATATTGTAGAGTTATAAATGTCAATGTGCAGAAAACGGGTGAGATGTTAATTTCACGTAACCACATGACATCCCTATTTTTGGCACAATACGTGTGAACTTATAGATCGGCTATTTGTGGTTGAACTGTTTTCTGCTGATGCACTATTATCCGTACTAAACAACTTTCCTCCTTTTGTTTTGTTTTTGTTTTGTTAGAAGAGGCGGCGGCGAATAGATCGTTCCATGATCGGGGAGCCAACAAACTTTGTTCACACCACACACGTGGGCTCAGGGGACATGGGCATGGGCCTGGCATCCGTACGTACAACCCCACACGATAAGAGCTCTTTTAAACGTAAGCCGGGCCGATTCATACTCCTATTATTTTACCGCTGTTTCGGCGCTGTAGTGCCGAAATGATTTCGGCTCGTCAGAGATTTTCTGTAGCACCGAAGAGTCGACTTTAGGATGTTACCCCCCCCCCCCCCCCCCCCCCCCGAACCTTAAATGACGTCACATTGTAGGCTCTCTACAGAGCCAAATGACGTCACATTGTAGGCTCTCTACAGAGCCGAACCCACTTTTATTCGGCTCTAAAATAGGAGTGTGAATCGGCCCTATGCCTCTATTACCATTAACCCATTCTGACCTGAGATCAGATTCATACGAGGTTTCCACTGGACACACACTGGTCTGATTATCCCATTCTGACCTGAGATCAGATTCTAAAAATGTCAGTCGTTCTTCAATTTTTCAAAAATAGCAGACCTACAAGCTCATAGCGCGCCACTCGGTGGCGCGCTATGAGCTTGTAGATCTGCTATTTTTCAATAGCTAAAGCATAACATGATGCTAACACCAAAACGGGTTCCCGGTCAGAATGGGTTAATGAATGATTATTAAAAAAAATGAAACATTTTTGGTTAATTGCCCAACCTTAGTACAATCCAGACTTCTCTTAACCCATTCTGACCTGAGATCAGATTCTAAAAATGTCTGTTTGAAAATGACATTTTTCTGAAAAAGCTATGTTTCTATGTCAGTCGTTCTTTGATTTTTCCCGACAAAAATGGGTTAAGAGTGATACAGAATGGTACAGTGAATTATGTCCAGTTTTCGGTAATCATGTCTTGTGTGTGTCTGTGCAGGTGGATCTTGTTCAGGCCCAAATGAAATCTAAAGGCGGGTACTGCCACAGCGGATCGGAAGGTTCTCAGTTATAACCGACCAGGTGAGACAGGCTGCCAAGTCTTATCGGGGATTCAGCAAGCAGCACGTTATTGCAGGCTTGACTTTTTTTTTTTACCACACAGTCATGGAAGCTCAGCTTACACTCTGTTTAATGCAGTCCTTGCAGGTTTTACCTGCCCAGGCGGATCAATTGATTCCTCCCGGTAATGCTAGTGTAAAGTAAAGGGACTTAAGTTGACAGAAGCAGCTCAAACGCAGTGTAGTAGAAAGGAAGAAGATATTGCTACCTTTTTACCACAGATTGCTACCGATAATTGTATTTATTTAAAGGATGAAACATACATTTCCAAAATGTCTCATGCAAAGATTGTAGTGAGACATCTAGCACTCTGAGAATGCTCAACAATATTACACTAGCCTATTCAGTATATTACAACAGGGAATGTCACTGTGCTCTGGAAATAATCTGATAAGAGCACATTCATTTTCGGCGAGAATAATGGACCCTAGAATAGAATATCTATAAACTTCACAATGCATCACATGAGCTTGTAAGTAAAAAAGTATAAAGTATGGCTTGGTTTGTTTGAAAGCTAGAGTCCTGCTTCTCTTACTGGACATACAGGTCAAACAACTGCTGTGTCTGTCAGTCCGGTCACCACGCCCCTCTCCCCTGTCCTGCTGCTGCAGCTTGAGCTCATTCCAGCGTCCACCCAGACACTTTGTTTTTCCCGCGTGCAAGCGGCCAAGTTGAAAATATTTCAGCTCTCGGCAAGCAGATAAAAATGCCAAACACGCTCAGAGGTGTGTCATCCTGCTGGTGTTTCAAAAAAATACAGCCCTCCCATTTTAGACAATTAAAAACTACGCTGAGTGAGTGTCCCTTTAGTTTAGACGGAGCCCAGAGGGTTTGTGCACAGTGCTCAAAATGCATCATACTAATGCAATTCCAGTCAGTCTGCTGAACTACTACAACACACCGCTGCTCACTGTGAAACTAGAGATGGACTCATTACTGATGACTACAGTAATAACGTTGAAGCATTGGCATGCCAATGTGGTTTAGTTTGGTTATTCTCAACCTTTTATTTTATTTCAGGCACCCAAAGTTTGATATGCATTAGGCCAGGAACCCCCCACTTCTATCTCTGGGACCCCATTCTACCCTGTAATATCCTCAGTATGCACCATTTGGCATTTACCTAGCCTGGTTTCCACTTTCCAGCCTGATTCGCTGTGTTCCGTGAATTTGTTTTGTCACTCCCATGCTGTCAGTCTAGCCTCAGACTCCCGTTTGACTCGTATTTCATAATGTCAGCTCTGATGTAGTGACGTTGCTGATCCATCAGCCCTTTCCATGCTTTTCACACTGTTGAAAAAAATTGCGCCAGTTCGAGTAAAACCTACAGTAACAAAATGAACACACACTTTGATTCAGTAGTCCACTGCAGATTCAGTAGTACAAAAGACCTGCCAGCTATGTGGGGTGAGTTTAGTGAATGATAAGGGGACGTTGCAGGACAACAGCAGTAGCTGTGTGGGGTGAGTTTATAGTGAATGATAAGGGGACGTTGCAGGACAACAGCAGTAGCTGTGTGGGGTGAGTTTAGTGAACGATAAGGGGACATCGCAGGACAACAGCAGTAGCTGTGTGGGGTGAGTTTAGTGAATGATAAGGGGACGTTGCAGGACAAAAGCAGTAGCTGTGTGGGGTGAGTTTAGTGAATGATAAGGAGACGTTGAGCAGGACAACAGCAGTAGCTGTGTGGGGTGAGTTTAGTGAACGATAAGGGGACGTTGAGCAGGACAACAGCAGTAGCTGTGTGGGGTGAGTTTAGTGAATGATAAGGGGACGTTGCAGGACAACAGCAGTAGCTGTGTGGGGTGAGTTTAGTGAATGATAAGGGGACGTTGCAGGACAACAGCAGTAGCTGTGTGGGGTGAGTTTAGTGAACGATAAGGGGACGTTGAGCAGGACAACAGCAGTAGCTGTGTGGGCCCTGTGGGGTGAGTTTAGTGAATGATAAGGGGACATTGCAGGACAACAGCAGTAGCTGTGTGGGGTAATAATGACCTGGAACCCAGTGTACATTAAATGTTCTTTCATTTCTCTCTCACAGGCCGCCAGGATGTTGTGGAAACTACTGTTTGTTCATTTTTCAAGAGCAGTTCATGTCTGTAACAGACACAGGACCAAAATATGAAACCACTGCTTTTTTCATTTTGTACATAAATCTATTTTTGTTTTTCGCTGTTTCGTTTTCTTTCTTTTCTTTCTTTTTCTTTTTTTTTTTTTATGAAAGCACTGCTATCCATTGCCTGCCATACTCTTGCACTGTTAGCTAAAGTGGGTTTAGAACAGCTCATGATATTTGGTCAGATGTGTGTGTATACTTTCACAAGTATTTTTGCTGTTTTAGCTCATTCAGATGCCTGTATTTATTGTTTTTTTTTTTTTAAACGGGAGGTCATGGTGGCTGGGCCACTCTGGTGGAGAATTTCTGAACTTTTCTCTTGTTTCCGTTCTGAAATATCAGAGGCTTTTCATTCAAACGACAGGTGGAGAGATAGCAAGGCAAAAGAAAAAGAAAACTACAAAAAAAAAAAAACTACCAAAAAAAATAAATATGTTCACTCTTATTCTGAAAAGCACTCGTAGTTCACTGAGTCGCTTTCAGGGCCAAGAATGCTGTTTTGTAATAAACTTGAAATGAGTAGAGCACACTGGACCAGACATTGTACACTTACAACTTTGCTTATGTGTTTTTTTGCATTGATTTCAACAGGTTTGTTTTTGTTTCGTGTTTTTATAAAGCATTTAGAACTAACCCACATAGAGTTTTAATAAAGTAGAAACTTCTAATCTGCCTTTAAAATTTGATTTTTTTACTTTTACTTTCCAAGTAGCCAGCCAGTGTGTTTTTAACTACTTGAACCTTAATATATAATTAGTTGATCAGTGTCCAGCAGGTCTATACCTGATCGGCTCCTTTTTTCCCCTCTACACCAAGTCTCTTAAGCGGAAACAGCCGATCTAGCCGATCTGCTGTTTTCTAATAAAAAAAATAGGGATGCTAGGGTTCATGTAGTTAAAGCACAGATCTGGTTTCAACTGGTCCAACTTTAAGAGTAGAGAGTCGGGGCCCGATTTATAAAATATTGTATATAGTCGATACACAATGTCCCTGTATTAGAATTGTGTTTTTTGTCCCATCTCTGAGCATCTTGCGGCCCATTTTTTTGAATCCCAACATCACTGGTTGAGAGTCACTTTAAGATAGGCTGAGCATGTGATATATTTTTTGCTTACAATTATATTTGTACCTTGTTCAACGTAGCTAATTTTTGCTTTCAATATTGATTCGCTACTGTTTATAATTTTGTTTTTCGGTACTATTTGCCAATCCACCCCCTCATTGCATTACCTCAAAAAACTGCCTACCATGGGAATGTCAGTAGATGTTAAAAGGTGTTGCACTGAGCAACCTAGTTTTGCCCTTTATCGTTGTTGTCCCTGATTGTATCGTCTGTCTTTTACCAGTGTTGACTTTGCTGTTGTAAAGAAATCTTCGTCTCATCTTGCTTGGAGAATGTGGTCTTAAGCCAAATTCGTAGTTCGTCTCACGAGTGCGTCGCTCGCCGACAATTACTGGCCTAGCCAAATGCGTGACGTGTTGTCAGCTTGCGGGTCAGCTGTTTTCGGCGAGCGATGGCACGGTGTCACAAACAAAGCGTAAATTAGGCATTAGCATATAGCCCTACAAATCCTTGACTAATATTTAATTTGTCCCTGGTCAAATTCGATCATTGTGGAGAAAATGTTCCATGCGTTCTCCTAAAATTATTTCCCATCAGCAAATAAGTGCATGGACTTTATCAGAAGTCATATCTTAATAAACCATAACCAGCAAACCCAGAGTTCATCATAGTGAAACATGAATAATTGTGTTCAATAAAAATTGTTTCATATGAAAATGCAATGTTTAATGTCTTGTTTAATGTATCATTCTCTCATTCTCTCTTTTTTGTGTAATTTAAAGCTAAACTTTACACATTGACATTGTGTCTGGAGCATTTCAATTTCCACAGTCCTTAACTCCTTGAATTGGAGTTATTTAAACTTAAGTAATGAAAGGGGGAAAGCTGTACAGTCAGAAATGACTACAAATAAATACAAGTGGAAAATGGAACCTTTCACTTTACAGATTAAACGAGAAAAGAAAACAGGAACTGCTACAGTACCAACAATCAGTGGAATATGTTGTAGAAACAAAAGCTTACACCAATATCACAACTGTCCAGCTATGCCTTCTCCACATTTACAGTCATTTAATCCTTGCCCTTGATTGTGACTGTCCTTTGACCTTTTTGATCCTAAAATTAATAACCCCCTAGGGGCAGTGTTTCCTCAATGTTTCATGAACATCCAGCCATCCATTCCCTTTTGCCAAGAGACAAACACAAATGGACTAATAAGACAATTTCAGGAACCCCCAATTTACTATTAATTATGTCACAGAACCCTATAACTCTGAGTTGTGAACTGTACACCCTTGAGTTATAGAACTGCATTTGGTTCTAGAATAACGCCCTCAAGGACCTCTAGGGGTCCCCAGACCCCACTTTGAGAACTACTGGAGTCCAGTCCAAGTCTGAGGCTCACAAACATTTAAAGTCTTTGCAATGGGTAAGAGTGATATGTGAGTATATTTTAACATTTGTCGATTTTTAACAAACAGTTCATTGATCATTAATTATAATAAAGAAAGACAGTCTCACATAAACGCACCCTTTATTCATAAATATAAGCACTACACACGCATTTTAATACAGCTGTGATAAAACTAGATTTTTAAATGTCTTTAAGCTTAAAAGAACATGGTTACATATGTAAAAAAAAATTGAAAGATGGATAATAAAGAGACAATGACATGATGATTTGAGAGGATCCACTACATACCAGTAACATTTTTAGCAAACATACTGAAGTTTCCTGATGTCATAAAAACAAATCACGCTTTTCTTGATATTTACAGCGTAGAGGGACAGGAAACAGACTGAGGGAGTGACATGCAGCAAACCTAGCCTGTGAGTTGACCTGGGGATTCACCATGCCCTGGTCCAGTGCTTACAGCGATTCACCATGCCAGGCTACATGAACCTGAGTGTTGACCTGAGGATTCACCATGCCAGGCTACATGAACCTGACCTGAGGATTCACCATGCCAGGCTACACGAACCTGAGGATTCACCATGCCAGGCTACATGAACCTGAGGATTCACCATGCCATGCCAGGCTACATGAACCTGACCTGAGGATTCACCATGCCAGGCTACACGAACCTGAGGATTCACCATGCCAGGCTACATGAACCTGAGGATTCACCATGCCATAAAACAAAAAGAGTAAAGTAAAGGGGGGGAACTTGAGCACAGAGCACGTGTACAAACTGTACATCACTGGTTTAACTTTAAACCATATTATAGGATTATAAGTGATCACCCAGTGGAGAGACAGCTGTCAATCACAGCTCCAGACCCTCCTCGTAACCAATCACAGCTCCAGACCCTCCTCGTAACCAATCACAGCCCTAGCTCCAGACCCTCCTCGTAACCATGCTGGTTACTGTGGTGGTGGTTATCTTCCGGTAGATCACTGGTCAGAGACGCCCCCTTCTCAACGATGTCCTCCAATTGGTTGACAGGAGTATCCTCTGGCTCCACTGCTGTGTTCATGAGTGGACTTCTCAGAAGCTGATAGGTCAACATCAGGCCCTGGGAGCGAGAGAGGTGAGTTGTAACCACAGTGATGATCACATTTAAGGGTAGAAATAGAGAGAGGTGAGTTGTAACCACAGTGATGGTCACATTTAATGGTAGAAATAGAGAGGTGAGTTGTAACCACAGTGATGTAGAAATAGAGGCCCATCACGACTCAAGTTTCAATTCTGTTTACTGTTTACACACAGTATAATATAGTATGGATAGTATGGATTCTAAATGGTGTGTGTGTGTGTGTGTGTGTGTGTGTGTGTGTGTGTGTGTGTGTGTGTGTGTGTGTGTGTGTGTGTGCGTGTGTCCGTGCGTGCGTGTGTGCGTGCATGTGTTGTCCGTGCGTGTGTGCGTGCGTGTGTGTGTGCGTGCGTGCGTGCGTGAATTCTCACCCTGCGGCTGTTCTCTTTGCTCTCCAGGCTGTTGTCTGTTGTCTGTGTGTCAGACTCCGGTCCAGCTCTCAACAGACTCCACTCCGGCACCTGACCGGTGGCGGAATTGGACGCACTGTACCGGACCACATCTGGATTGGATTGGACTTGCTCCACACTCTGACGTTAGTCAAATATAGACATATCAATTGTTCTATTGAAAACATCTTTCACATTTTGTTATACATATCATTGCCATCAGTTGGGAAATATGTACAGTATGTCCAAAACTGTTACTTTTCAGCGAACGGAGAATAAATAGCCTGTGTTCCAATCCAATGTATATTATTTAATCATAAGCTCTTAATATTTATAGAACCCACAGACAGTCACTGTCAAAATGTTTCTTTGCTACTTTTGCCAGATATACACTTGTATGATGAAGTAGGGTTTTACTAAAAAGAGAACTAAAATATTACAATACAATCCAATACTGTTTTTGTTTATTTATGATCCATCCATCTTCAACCGCTTTTCCGGTTAATTATTATAATTATGAATATTTGATTTGATTGACAGCTCACCTCCAGAGACAAGTCTGTCTGTTCAAAGGCCTAGAGGAAATGACACAAACAGGATACGAGGATCATTAGCTAAACAGGTTAAAATAATAACAGCTAGTAAACTGCATGCGTGGGGGGGGTGCATGTCTTACTGCGTTCTCTGGGTTGTCTTCCAGATTGTAGAGTTGAGGTTGAGTTGACTGGTGAGTTGACTGGTGAGTTGACTGGTGAGTTGACTGACCAGGGTACTGGTGAGTTGACTGGTGAGTTGTCTGACCAGGGATCTGGTGAGTTGACTGACCAGGGTACTGGTGAGTTGACTGACCAGGGTACTGGTGAGTTGACTGGTGAGTTGTCTGACCAGGTATCTGGTGAGTTGACTGGTGAGTTGTCTGACCAGGGATCTGGTGAGTTGTCTGACCAGGGATCTGGTGAGTTGTCTGACCAGGGATCTGGTGAGTTGTCTGACCAGGGATCTGGTGAGTTGTCTGACCAGGTATCTGGTGAGTTGACTGACCAGGGATCTGGTGAGTTGACTGACCAGGGATCTGGTGAGTTGACTGGCCAGGTATCTGGTGTTCTAGACTCTGAAACAACACACAACACACACACACACATCATGAATACTCACAAAACACAGACGCAGACTCACCTGTCTAGCAAAGGTGAGCTAGTTGTACATTTGGTAATATAGTAGACTTAATCGGTTTACCTACTATCAAAATAATAGGCTAGATTTAATAGATTATAAAAAATATAAATAATTTAATAAAAATAATCAATTATTATTTCTTATATATTATATTATAGGTGAAACGTTGCAAAAAAATGACACGTTAAAAAAAGTTAATATAGTTAATCTACAAACTTGTGACGTGTTATGAGCTTTATTGTCACAATCTTTGCATGACACTGTTGTGCAACGATTCGCCAAAGTACAAAATTAAGTTGTTTAAGTTGTTAACTGATTCATTGATATATAAAACCTTTAAAAACATTAATAGAGTAAACTAATCGGGACATAAATAATTGATCATTTCAGCCATATTAGTCATGTGACTTTTACCTCTGAGGACAGACTCTGGTCTGACTGTGATGATGATGACGAGGAGGAGGAGGAGGAGGAGGAGGAGGATGATGAGGACGAGGAGGACGAGGAGGAGGAGGAGGAGGAGGCGGATGAGGAAGAAGACATGTTGCCTGTGGCAGCTGACTGAGCATGAACGGTGACCGGCCTCTCTGGAACCTGCAGGACTCATCAGGTTAGTCCTGCTTTTATTATGACACACTAGGGAAAACGGTTCTCGAGTTACGTGCATTACAACCATACACGTACACACGCACGCGCACACACACACACACACACACACACACACACACACACACACACACACACACACACACACACACACACACACACACACACACACACACATGCACGCACACAGAGACGTGGCACATTTATAGTAGGATACTAAATACATCTAACTACTAACTAAATATCTAACCTTAACCAACCCATACCTAACATTAACCAACCCATATCTAACCTTAACCAACCCATACCTAACGTTAACCAACCCATATCTAACATTAACCAACCCATATCTAACCTTAACCCATATCTAACCTTAACCAACCCATATCTAACCTTAACCAACCCATATCTAACCTTAACCAACCCATACCTAACATTAACCAACCCATATCTAACATTAACCAACCCATATCTAACCTTATCCAACCCATACCTAACATTAACCAACCAATATCTAACCTTAACCAACCCATACCTAACATTAACCCATACAGTGTATATACTGTAGCATAACCTTAAACCCATAAACAACCTGTGCTTAAAGGGGGTGTCAGTGATTTCAGTCAAAAACCCTTAGGTTTCGTTTTTGCCTTGGGACACAAGCTTTCATCCAATCAGGATAGAGAAAACAAAAGAAACCTAAGGTTTTTTGACCCCCAGGGGTTAACTGGGGACAGGGAGGAACTCCTTATATGGTCAGCACACTCTATAGTAGAGAGGATTATCACAACAAAACAAAAAAATAAGTGATATTTGAATTAAGTGAAATCACTGACTAACCAACCCTTAGCTACAGTATACTTAACCAGGCCTTAGCTACTAGCTAGACAATCTTACATCCTCGTATCTCCTTCCCCTAAATTCTCCTATATTTTCCTACATAAACTACAAATACTGTCACTCTTCTTTTTTCTTTTTTCTCTTGCTGCAGAACAGGAACCGTCTGAAAGTCTGCATTGTTTTTGCTGAGAGTGCGCAAAGGTATTTTTATGGCCTTTAGTGTTTGCAATGCTTTTCTTTCTGTTAACTTGAAAATCAACCCATAAAATCAACCCCTAAAACACAAAACAGTGCTTAGCCTCAAAGACCTCCAAAAGAAATTGAATATGCTTTAAACACATTTCCTGTAATTCTACATAACTTAAGTTAAAGGATTCTTTATTAATATATATAAATGATTATATTTCCCCTCCATGTGACTACCTGATCTTCTATTGTGGATGGTCTTATCTCTTCCATTGTAGTGCTGATTGGAACTTCATTTTCGATCTGGCAAAGAAATAAAATGCTGTTCAATGTTTTACCAGTCTTCTTTGGTAGGTCTCTCTGTGTGTGTGTGTGTGTGTGTGTGTGTGTGTGTGTGTGTGTGTGTGTGTGTGTGCGTGTGTGCGTGTGCGTGCGTGCGTGCGTGTATGTTTCTTACCCAGGGTCTTCCCTCTTCCATTGTAGTGTTGATTGGAACTTCATTTTCGATCTGGCAAATAAATAAAATGCTGTTCAATGTTCTACCAGTCTTATGGTCTCTGTGTGTGTGTGTGTGTGTGTGTGTGTGTGTGTGTGTGTGTGTGTGTGTGTGTGTGTGTGTGTGTGTGTGTGCGCGTGTTTCTCACCCAGGGCGTTGGGGACGGCTGATAGGTGAAGTCGTGTTCAACCTGTGAACAAAACAAACACGTGAGGTTTACAGACACTGTGTGTGTCCACTATCCATGTGTGTATAGTGATTAATGAAGTGTCTCATTTGTCATCAAGTTTGTAAATGTGTAGGAAAATGAAAATGCATGCCCAACCCAGTTATTATGTCTCTGTCCCTTTCATGAGATGTCACCAATTAGTAATTATCAGCACCTGAGCTGTAT